>NC_140593.1:722171314-722682872 GCF_964204655.1 Triturus cristatus | reverse complement strand
CTCTGGCCTACTGGTTAAGGTCTTAACTCTTACTCTGGCCTAATAGCTAAGGTCTTAGACTCATACCCTGGTATACTGGTTAAGGTCTTAGACTTGTACTCTGGCCTACTTGTTAACGTCTTAACTCCTACTCTGGCCTACTGGTTAAGGTCTTAACTCTTACTCTGGCCTAATAGCTAAGGTCTTAGACTCTTACTCTGGCCTACTGGGTAAGGTCTTAACTCTTACTCTGGCCTAATAGCTAAGGTCTTAGACTCGTACTCTGGTCTAATGGTTAAGGTCTTAACTCTTACTCTGGCCTACTGGTTAAGGTCTTAACTCTTACTCTGGCCTAATAGCTAAGGTCTTAACTCTTACTCGGGCCTGCTGGTTAAGGTCTTAACTCTTACTCTGGCCTACAGGTTAAGGTCTTAACTCTTACTCTGGCCTACTTGTTAAGGTCTTAACTCTTACTCTGGCCTAATAGCTAAGGTCTTAACTCTTACTCTGGCCTAATAGCTAAGGTCTTAACTCTTACTCTGGCCTAATAGCTAAGGTCTTAACTCTTACTCTGGCCTAATAGCTAAGGCCTTAGACTCCTACTCTGGCCTAATGGTTAAGGTCTTAACTCTTACTCTGGCCTACTGGTTAAGGTCTTAACTCTTACTTTGGCCTAATAACTAAGGTCTTAGACTCGTACTCTGGCCTACTGGTTAAGGTCTTCACTCTTACTCTGGCCTACTGGTTAAGGTCTTAACTCTTACTCTGGCCTAATAGCTAAGGTCTTAGACTCGTACTCTGGCCTAATGGTTAAGGTCTTAACTCTTACTCTGGCCTTATAGCTAAGGTCTTAGACTCGTACCCTGGCCTAATGGTTAAGGTCTTAACTCTTACTCTGGCCTAATAGCTAAGGTCTTAGACTCCTACTCTGGCCTAATGGTTAAGGTCTTAACTCTTACTCTGGCCTACTGGTTAAGGTCTTAACTCTTACTCTGGCCTAATAGCTAAGGTCTTAGACTCATACACTGGTATACTGGTTAAGGTCTTAACTCTTACTCTGGCCTACTGGTTAAGGTCTTAACTCTTACTCTGGCCTAATAGCTAAGGTCTTAGACTCTTACTCTGGCCTACTGGTTAAGGTCTTAACCCTTACTCTGGCCTAATAGCTAAGGTCTTAACACTTACTCTGGCCTAATAGCTAAGGTCTTAACCCTTACTCTGGCCTACTGGTTAAGGTCTTAACTCTTACTCTGGCCTAATAGCTAAGGTCTTAGACTCGTACTCTGACCTAATAGCTAAGGTCTTAGACTCATACTCTTGCCTAATGGTTAAGGTCTTAACTCTTACTCTGGCCTACTGGTTAAGGTCTTATCTCTTACGATGGCCTACAGGTTAAGGTCTTAACTCTTACTCTGGCCTAATAGCTAAGGTCTTATACTCGTACTCTGGTTTAATTTTAAGGTCTTAACTCTTACTCTGGCCAAATAGCTAAGGTCTTAGACTCGTACTCTGGCCTAATGGTTAAGGTCTTAACTCTTACTCTGGCCTAAAAGCTAAGGTCTTAGACTCGTATAATGGCCTAATGTTTAAGGTCTTAACTCTTACTCTGGCCTACTGGTTAAGGTCTTAACTCTTACTCTGGCCTAATAGATAAGGTCTTAACTCTTACTCTTGCCTACTGGTTAAGGTCTTAACTCTTACTCTGGCCTAATAGCTAACGTCTTAACTCTTACTCTGGCCTAATAGCTAAGGTCTTAGACTCGTACCCTGGCCTACTGGTTAAGGTCTTAACTCTTACTCTGGCATAATCGCTAAGGTCTTAACTCTTACTATGGCCTAATAGCTAAGGTCTTAACTCTTACTCTGGCCTAATAGCTAAGGTCTTAGACTCATACTCTGGCCTAATAGCTAAGGTCTTAACTCTTACTCTGGCCTAATAGCTAAGGTCTTAACTCTTACTCTAGCCTAATAGCTAAGGTCTTAGACTCGTACTCTGGCCTAATAGCTAATGTCTTAACTCTTTCTCTGGCCTACTGGTTAAGGTCTTAACTCTTACTCTGGCCTACTGGTTAAGGTCTTAGACTCATACTATGGCCTAATGGTTAAGGTCTTAACTCTTACTCTGGCCTAATAGCTAAGGTCTTAGACTCGTACTCTGGCCTAATGGTTAAGGTCTTAACTCTTACTCTGGCCTAATAGCTAAGGTCTTAGACTCGTACTATGGCCTACAAGTTAAGGTCTTAACTCTTACTCTGGCCTAATAGCTAAGGTCTTAACTCTTACTCTGGCCTAATAGCTAAGGTCTTAGACCCGTACTATGGCCTAATAGCTAAGGTCTTAGACTCGTACTCTGGCCTAATGGTTAAGGTATTAACTCTTACTCTGGCCTACTGGTTAAGGTCTTAACTCTTACTCTGGCCTAATAGCTAAGGTCTTAACTCTTACTCTGGCCTAATAGCTAAGTCTTCGACTCGTACTCTGGCCTACTGGTTAAGGTCTTAACTCTTACTCTGGCCTACTGTTTAAGGTCGTAACTCTTACTCTGGCCTAATAGCTAAGGTCTTAGACTCGTACTCTGGCCTAATTTTTAAGGTCTTAATTCTTACTCTGGCCTAATAGCTAAGGTATTAGACTTGTACTCTGGCCTAATGATTAAGGTCTTAACTCTTACTCTGGCCTAATAGCTAAGGTCTTAACTCTTACTCTGGCCTAATAGCTAAGGTCTTAGACTCGTACTCTGGCCTACTGGTTAAGGTCTTAACTCTTACTCTGGCCTAATAGCTAAGGTCTTAACTCTTACTCTGGCCTAATAGCTAAGGTCTTAACTCTTACTCTGGCCTACTGGTTAAGGTCTTATCTCTTACTATGGCCTACAGGTTAAGGTCTTAACTCTTACTCTGGCCTACTGATTAAGGTCTTAACTCTTACTCTGGCCTAATAGCTAACGTCTTAACTCTTACTCTGGCCTAGTAGCTAAGGTCTTAGACTCTTACTCTGGCCTAATAGCTAAGGTCTTATACTCGTACTATGGCCTACAGGTTAAGGTCTTAACTCTTACTCTGGCCTAATAGCTAAGGTCTTAACTCGTACTATGGCCTTATAGCTAAGGTCTTAGACTCATACTGTGGCCTAATAGCTAAGGTCTTAACTCTTACTCTGGCCTAATAGCTAAGGTCTTAGACGTGTACTCTGGCCTAATGGTTAAGGTCTTAACTCTTACTCTGGCCTAATAGCTAAGGTCTTAACTCTTACTCTGGCCTAATAGCTAAGGTCTTAACTCTTACTCTGGCCTACTGGTTAAGGTGTTAACTCTTACTCTGGCCTAATAGCTAAGGTCTTAGACGTGTACTCTGGCCTACTGGTTAAGGTCTTAACCCTTACTCTGGCCTAATAGCTACGGTCTTTGACTCGTACTCTGGCCTAATAGCTAAGGTCTTAGACTCGTACTCTGGCCTACTGGTTAAGGTCTTAACTCTTACTCTGGCCTAATAGCTAAGGTCTTAACTCTTACACTGGCCTAATAGCTAAGGACTTAGACTCGTACTCTGGCCTAATGGTTTAGGTCCTAACTCTTACTCTAGCCTAATAGCTAAGGTCTTGATTCTTACTCTGGCATAATGGTTAAGGTCTTGACTCTTTCTCTGGCCTAAAGGTTAAGGTCTTGACTCTTACTCAGGCCTAATGGTTAAGGTCTTAACTCTTACTCTGGCCTAATGGATAAGGTCTTAGACTCTTACTATCTCCTACTGGTTACGGTCTTGACTCTTACTCTGGCCTACTGGTTAAGGTCGTATACTCGTACTATGGCATACAGGTTAAGGTCTTAACTCTTACTCTGGCCTACTGGTTAAGGTATTAACTCTTACTCTGGCCTAGTAGCTAAGGTCTTAGACTCGTACTCTGGCCCAATGGTTAAGGTATTAACTCGTACTCTGGCCTACTGGTTAAGGTTTAACTCTTACTCTGGCCTAATAGCTAAGGTCTTAACTCTTACTCTGGCGTAATAGCTAAGGTCTTAGACTCGTACTCTGGCCTAATAGCTAAGGTCTTATACTCATACTCTGGCCTAATGGTTAAGGTCTTAACTCTTACTGTGACCTAATAGCTAAGGTCTTAGACTCGTACTCTGGCCTAATGGTTAAGGTCTTAACTCTTACTCTGGCCTACTGATTAAGGTCTTAATTCTTACTCTGGCCTAATAGCTAACGTCTTAACTCTTACTCTGGCCTAATAGCTAAGGTCTTAGACTCTTACTCTGGCCTAATAGCTAAGGTCTTATACTCGTACTATGGCCTACAGGTTAACGTCTTAACTCTTACTCTGGCCTACTGGTTATGGTCTTAACTCTTACTCTGGCCTAATAGCTAAGGTCTTAACTCTTTATCTGGCCTACTGGTTAAGGTCTTAACTCTTACTCTGGCCTACTGGATAAGGTCTTCACTCTTACTCTGGCCTAATAGCTAAGGTCTTATACTCGTACTCTGGCCTAATGGTTAAGGTCTTAACTCTTACTCTGGCCAAAAAAGCTAAGGTCTTAGACTCGTATTATGGCCTAATGTTTAAGGTCTTAACTCTTACTCTGGCCTACTGGTTAAGGTCTTAACTCTTACTCTGGCCTAATAGATAAGGTCTTAACTCTTACTCTTGCCTACTGGTTAAGGTCTTGACTCTTACTCTGGCCTAATAGCTAACGTCTTAGACTCTTACTCTGGCCTAATAGCTAAGGTCTTCGACTCGTACTCTGGCCTACTGATTAAGGTCTTAACTCTTACTCTGGCATAATAGCTAAGGTCTTAACTCTTACTCTGGTCTAATAGCTAAGGTCCTAACTCTTACTCTGGCCTAATAGCTAAGGTCTTAGACTCATACTCTGGCCTAATAGCTAAGGTCTTAACTCTTACTCTGGCCTAATAGCTAAGGTCTTAACTCTTACTCTGGCCTAATAGCTAAGGTCTTAGACTCGTACTCTGGCCTAATAGCTAATGTCTTAACTCTTACTCTGGCCTACTGGTTAAGGTCTTAACTCTTACTCTGGCCTACTGGTTAAGGTCTTAACTCTTACTCTGGCCTAATAGCTAAGGTCTTAGACTCGTACTCTGGCCTAATGGTTAAGGTCTTAACTCTTACTCTGGCCTAATAGCTAAGGTCTAAACTCTTACTCTGGCCTACTGGTTAAGGTCTTAACCCTTACTCTGGCCTAATAGCTATGGTCTTAACTCTTACTCTGGCCTAATAGCTAATGTCTTAGACTCGTACTCTGGCATAATGGTTAAGGTCTTAACTCTTACTCTGGCCTACTGGTTAAGGTCTTAACTCGTACTCTGGCCTAATAGCTAAGGTCTTAGACTCGTACTCTGGCCTAATGGTTAAGGTCTTAACTCTTACTCTGGCCTAATAGCTAAGGTCTTAGACTCTTACTCTGGCCTAATAGCTAAGGTATTAGACTTGTACTCTGGCCTAATGGTTAAGGTCTTAACTCTTACTCTGTCCTACTGGTTAAGGTCTTAACTTTTACTCTGGCCTAATAGCTAAGGTCTTAGACTCCTACTCTGGCCTAATGGTTAAGGTCTTAACTCTTACTCTGGCCTACTGGTTAAGGTCTTAACACTTACTCTGGCCTAATAGCTAAGGTCTTAACTCTTACTCTGGCCTAATAGCTAAGGTCTTAGACTCGTACTCTGGCCTACTGGTTAAGGTCTTCACTCTTACTCTGGCCTACTGGTTAAGGTCTTAGACTCGTACTATGGCCTACAGGTTAAGGTCTTAACTCGTACTCTGGCCTACAGGTTAGGGTCTTAACTCTTACTCTGGCCTAATAGCTAAGGTCTTAGACTCGTACTCAGGCCTAATGGTTAAGGTCTTAGACTCGTACTCTGGCCTAATGGTTAAGGTCTTAACTCTTACTCTGGCCTACTTTTTAAGGTCTTAACTCTTACTCTGGCCTACTGGTTAAGGTCTTAACTCTTACTCTGGCCTAATAGCTAAGGTCTTAGACTCTTACTCTGGCCTACTGGTTAAGGTCTTAACTCTTACTCTGGCCTAATAGCTAAGGTCTTAGACTCTTACTCTGGCCTACTGGTTAAGGTCTTAACCTTTACTCTTGCCTAATAGCTAAGGTCTTAACACTTACTCTGGCCTAATAGCTAAGGTCTTAACCCTTACTCTGGCCTACTGGTTAAGGTCTTAACTCTTACTCTGGCCTAATAGCTAAGGTCTTAGACTCGTACTCTGGCCTAATGGTTAAGGTCTGAACTCTTACTCTGGCCTAATAGCTAAGGTCTTAGACCCGTACTCTGGCCTAATGGTTAAGGTCTTAACTCTTACTCTGGCCTTATAGCTAAGGTCTTAACTCTTACTCTGGCCTAATAGTTAAGGTCTTAACCCTTACTCTGGCCTAATAGCTAAGGTCTTAACACTTACTCTGGCCTAATAGCTAAGGTCTTAACCCTTACTCTGGCCTACTGGTTAAGGTCTTAACTCTTACTCTGGCCTAATAGCTAAGGTCTTAGATTCGTACTCTGGCCTAATGGTTAAGGTCTGAACTCTTACTCTGGCATACTGGTTAAGGTCTTAACTCTTACTCTGGCCTAATAGCTAAGGTGTTAACTCTTACTCTGGCCTAATAGCTAAGGTCTTAGACTCGTACTCTGGCCTAATAGCTAAGGTCTTAGACTCTTACTCAGGCCTAATAGCTAAGGTCTTAACTCTTACTCTGGCCTAATAGCTAAGGTCTTAGACTCGTACTCTGGCCTACTGGTTAAGGTCTTAACTCTTACTATGGCCTACAGGTTAAGGTCTTAACTTTTACTCTGGCCTAATAGCTAAGGTCTTAGACTCGTACTCTGGCCTGATGGTTAAGGTCTTAGACTCTTACTCTGGCCTACTGGTTAAGGTCTTAACCTTTACTCTTGCCTAATAGCTAAGGTCTTAACACTTACTCTGGCCTAATAGCTAAGGTCTTAACCCTTACTCTGGCCTACTGGTTAAGGTCTTAACTCTTACTCTGGCCTAATAGCTAAGGTCTTAGACTCGTACTCTGGCCTAATGGTTAAGGTCTGAACTCTTACTCTGGCCTAATAGCTAAGGTCTTAGACCCGTACTCTGGCCTAATGGTTAAGGTCTTAACTCTTACTCTGGCCTTATAGCTAAGGTCTTAACTCTTACTCTGGCCTAATAGTTAAGGTCTTAACCCTTACTCTGGCCTAATAGCTAAGGTCTTAACACTTACTCTGGCCTAATAGCTAAGGTCTTAACCCTTACTCTGGCCTACTGGTTAAGGTCTTAACTCTTACTCTGGCCTAATAGCTAAGGTCTTAGATTCGTACTCTGGCCTAATGGTTAAGGTCTGAACTCTTACTCTGGCATACTGGTTAAGGTCTTAACTCTTACTCTGGCCTAATAGCTAAGGTGTTAACTCTTACTCTGGCCTAATAGCTAAGGTCTTAGACTCGTACTCTGGCCTAATAGCTAAGGTCTTAGACTCTTACTCAGGCCTAATAGCTAAGGTCTTAACTCTTACTCTGGCCTAATAGCTAAGGTCTTAGACTCGTACTCTGGCCTACTGGTTAAGGTCTTAACTCTTACTATGGCCTACAGGTTAAGGTCTTAACTTTTACTCTGGCCTAATAGCTAAGGTCTTAGACTCGTACTCTGGCCTGATGGTTAAGGTCTTAACTCTTACTCTGGCCTACTGGTTAAGGTCTTAACTCTTACTCTTGCCTAATAGCTAAGGTCTTAACTCTTACTCTGGCCTAATAGCTAAGGTCTTAGACTCGCACTCTGGCCTAATAGCTAAGGTCTTAACTCTTACTCTGGCCTAATAGCTAAGGTCTTAGACTCGTACTCTGGCCTAATGGTTAAGGTCTTAGACTCGTACTCTGGCCTACTGGTTAAGGTCTTAACTCTTACTATGGCCTACAGGTTAAGGTCTTAACTTTTACTCTGGCCTAATAGCTAAGGTCTTAGACTCGTACTCTGGCCTGATGGTTAAGGTCTTAACTCTTACTCTGGCCTACTGGTTAAGGTCTTAACTCTTACTCTTGCCTAATAGCTAAGGTCTTAACTCTTACTCTGGCCTAATAGCTAAGGTCTTAGACTCGCACTCTGGCCTAATAGCTAAGGTCTTAGACTCGTACTATGGCCTAGTAGCTAAGGTCTTAACTCTTACTCTGGCCTAATAGCTAAGGTCTTAGACTCGTACTATGGCCTAATAGCTAAGGTCTTAAACTCGTACTCTGGCCTAATTGTTTAGGTCTTAGAATCTCGTACTCTGGCCTAATGGTTAAGGTCTTAACTCTTAAACTGGCCTACTGGTTAAGGTCTTAACTCTTACTTTGGCCTAATAACTAAGGTCTTAGACTCGTACTCTGGCCTACTGGTTAAGGTCTTCACTCTTACTCTGGCCTACTGGTTAAAGTCTTAACTCTTACTCTGGCCTAATAGCTAAGGTCTTAGACTCGTACCCTGGCCTAATGGTTAAGGTCTTACCTCTTACTCTGGCCTAATAGCTAAGGTCTTAGACTCGTACTCTGGCCTAATAGGTAAGGTCTTAGACTCTTACTCTGGCCTAATAGCTAAGGTCTTAACTCTTACTCTGGCCTAATAGCTAAGGTCTTAGACTCGTACTATGGCCTAATAGCTAAGGTCTTAAACTCGTACCCTGGCCTAATGGTTTAGGTCTTAGACTCGTACTCTGGCCTACTGGTTAAGGTCTTAACTCTTACTCTGGCCTAATAGCTAAGGTCTTAGACTCGTACTCTGGCCTAATGGTTAAGGTCTTAGACTCGTACTCTGGCCTAATGGTTAAGGTCTTAACTCTTACTCTGGCCTACTTGTTAAGGTCTTAACTCTTACTCTGGCCTAATAGCTAAGGTCTTAGACTCCTACTCTGGCCTAATGGTTAAGGTCTTAACTCTTACTCTGGCCTAATAGCTAAGGTCTTAGACTCCTACTCTGGCCTAATGTTTAAGGTCTTAACTCTTACTCTGGCCTACTGGTTAAGGTCTTAACTCTTACTCTGGCCTAATAGCTAAGGTCTTAGACTTGTACTCTGGCCTACTGGTTAAGGTCTTAACTCTTACTCTGGCCTAATAGCTAAGGTCTTAGACTCATACCCTGGTATACTGGTTAAGGTCTTAGACTTGTACTCTGGCCTACTTGTTAACGTCTTAACTCCTACTCTGGCCTACTGGTTAAGGTCTTAACTCTTACTCTGGCCTAATAGCTAAGGTCTTAGACTCTTACTCTGGCCTACTGGGTAAGGTCTTAACTCTTACTCTGGCCTAATAGCTAAGGTCTTAGACTCGTACTCTGGTCTAATGGTTAAGGTCTTAACTCTTACTCTGGCCTACTGGTTAAGGTCTTAACTCTTACTCTGGCCTAATAGCTAAGGTCTTAACTCTTACTCGGGCCTGCTGGTTAAGGTCTTAACTCTTACTCTGGCCTACAGGTTAAGGTCTTAACTCTTACTCTGGCCTACTTGTTAAGGTCTTAACTCTTACTCTGGCCTAATAGCTAAGGTCTTAACTCTTACTCTGGCCTAATAGCTAAGGTCTTAACTCTTACTCTGGCCTAATAGCTAAGGTCTTAACTCTTACTCTGGCCTAATAGCTAAGGCCTTAGACTCCTACTCTGGCCTAATGGTTAAGGTCTTAACTCTTACTCTGGCCTACTGGTTAAGGTCTTAACTCTTACTTTGGCCTAATAACTAAGGTCTTAGACTCGTACTCTGGCCTACTGGTTAAGGTCTTCACTCTTACTCTGGCCTACTGGTTAAGGTCTTAACTCTTACTCTGGCCTAATAGCTAAGGTCTTAGACTCGTACTCTGGCCTAATGGTTAAGGTCTTAACTCTTACTCTGGCCTAATAGCTAAGGTCTTAGACTCGTACCCTGGCCTAATGGTTAAGGTCTTAACTCTTACTCTGGCCTAATAGCTAAGGTCTTAGACTCCTACTCTGGCCTAATGGTTAAGGTCTTAACTCTTACTCTGGCCTACTGGTTAAGGTCTTAACTCTTACTCTGGCCTAATAGCTAAGGTCTTAGACTCATACTCTGGTATACTGGTTAAGGTCTTAACTCTTACTCTGGCCTACTGGTTAAGGTCTTAACTCTTACTCTGGCCTAATAGCTAAGGTCTTAGACTCTTACTCTGGCCTACTGGTTAAGGTCTTAACCCTTACTCTGGCCTAATAGCTAAGGTCTTAACACTTACTCTGGCCTAATAGCTAAGGTCTTAACCCTTACTCTGGCCTACTGGTTAAGGTCTTAACTCTTACTCTGGCCTAATAGCTAAGGTCTTAGACTCGTACTCTGACCTAATAGCTAAGGTCTTAGACTCATACTCTTGCCTAATGGTTAAGGTCTTAACTCTTGCTCTGGCCTACTGGTTAAGGTCTTATCTCTTACGATGGCCTACAGGTTAAGGTCTTAACTCTTACTCTGGCCTAATAGCTAAGGTCTTATACTCGTACTCTGGTTTAATTTTAAGGTCTTAACTCTTACTCTGGCCAAATAGCTAAGGTCTTAGACTCGTACTCTGGCCTAATGGTTAAGGTCTTAACTCTTACTCTGGCCTAAAAGCTAAGGTCTTAGACTCGTATAATGGCCTAATGTTTAAGGTCTTAACTCTTACTCTGGCCTACTGGTTAAGGTCTTAACTCTTACTCTGGCCTAATAGATAAGGTCTTAACTCTTACTCTTGCCTACTGGTTAAGGTCTTAACTCTTACTCTGGCCTAATAGCTAACGTCTTAACTCTTACTCTGGCCTAATAGCTAAGGTCTTAGACTCGTACCCTGGCCTACTGGTTAAGGTCTTAACTCTTACTCTGGCATAATCGCTAAGGTCTTAACTCTTACTATGGCCTAATAGCTAAGGTCTTAACTCTTACTCTGGCCTAATAGCTAAGGTCTTAGACTCATACTCTGGCCTAATAGCTAAGGTCTTAACTCTTACTCTGGCCTAATAGCTAAGGTCTTAACTCTTACTCTGGCCTAATAGCTAAGGTCTTAGACTCGTACTCTGGCCTAATAGCTAATGTCTTAACTCTTTCTCTGGCCTACTGGTTAAGGTCTTAACTCTTACTCTGGCCTACTGGTTAAGGTCTTAGACTCATACTATGGCCTAATGGTTAAGGTCTTAACTCTTACTCTGGCCTAATAGCTAAGGTCTTAACTTTTATTCTGGCCTAATAGCTAAGGTCTTAGACTCGTACTCTGGCCTAATGGTTAAGGTCTTAACTCTTACTCTGGCCTAAAAGCTAAGGTCTTAGACTCGTATAATGGCCTAATGTTTAAGGTCTTAACTCTTACTCTGGCCTACTGGTTAAGGTCTTAACTCTTACTCTGGCCTAATAGATAAGGTCTTAACTCTTACTCTTGCCTACTGGTTAAGGTCTTAACTCTTACTCTGGCCTAATAGCTAACGTCTTAACTCTTACTCTGGCCTAATAGCTAAGGTCTTAGACTCGTACCCTGGCCTACTGGTTAAGGTCTTAACTCTTACTCTGGCATAATCGCTAAGGTCTTAACTCTTACTATGGCCTAATAGCTAAGGTCTTAACTCTTACTCTGGCCTAATAGCTAAGGTCTTAGACTCATACTCTGGCCTAATAGCTAAGGTCTTAACTCTTACTCTGGCCTAATAGCTAAGGTCTTAACTCTTACTCTAGCCTAATAGCTAAGGTCTTAGACTCGTACTCTGGCCTAATAGCTAATGTCTTAACTCTTTCTCTGGCCTACTGGTTAAGGTCTTAACTCTTACTCTGGCCTACTGGTTAAGGTCTTAGACTCATACTATGGCCTAATGGTTAAGGTCTTAACTCTTACTCTGGCCTAATAGCTAAGGTCTTAGACTCGTACTCTGGCCTAATGGTTAAGGTCTTAACTCTTACTCTGGCCTAATAGCTAAGGTCTTAGACTCGTACTATGGCCTACAAGTTAAGGTCTTAACTCTTACTCTGGCCTAATAGCTAAGGTCTTAACTCTTACTCTGGCCTAATAGCTAAGGTCTTAGACCCGTACTATGGCCTAATAGCTAAGGTCTTAGACTCGTACTCTGGCCTAATGGTTAAGGTATTAACTCTTACTCTGGCCTACTGGTTAAGGTCTTAACTCTTACTCTGGCCTAATAGCTAAGGTCTTAACTCTTACTCTGGCCTAATAGCTAAGTCTTCGACTCGTACTCTGGCCTACTGGTTAAGGTCTTAACTCTTACTCTGGCCTACTGTTTAAGGTCGTAACTCTTACTCTGGCCTAATAGCTAAGGTCTTAGACTCGTACTCTGGCCTAATTTTTAAGGTCTTAATTCTTACTCTGGCCTAATAGCTAAGGTATTAGACTTGTACTCTGGCCTAATGATTAAGGTCTTAACTCTTACTCTGGCCTAATAGCTAAGGTCTTAACTCTTACTCTGGCCTAATAGCTAAGGTCTTAGACTCGTACTCTGGCCTACTGGTTAAGGTCTTAACTCTTACTCTGGCCTAATAGCTAAGGTCTTAACTCTTACTCTGGCCTAATAGCTAAGGTCTTAACTCTTACTCTGGCCTACTGGTTAAGGTCTTATCTCTTACTATGGCCTACAGGTTAAGGTCTTAACTCTTACTCTGGCCTACTGATTAAGGTCTTAACTCTTACTCTGGCCTAATAGCTAACGTCTTAACTCTTACTCTGGCCTAGTAGCTAAGGTCTTAGACTCTTACTCTGGCCTAATAGCTAAGGTCTTATACTCGTACTATGGCCTACAGGTTAAGGTCTTAACTCTTACTCTGGCCTAATAGCTAAGGTCTTAACTCGTACTATGGCCTTATAGCTAAGGTCTTAGACTCATACTGTGGCCTAATAGCTAAGGTCTTAACTCTTACTCTGGCCTAATAGCTAAGGTCTTAGACGTGTACTCTGGCCTAATGGTTAAGGTCTTAACTCTTACTCTGGCCTAATAGCTAAGGTCTTAACTCTTACTCTGGCCTAATAGCTAAGGTCTTAACTCTTACTCTGGCCTACTGGTTAAGGTGTTAACTCTTACTCTGGCCTAATAGCTAAGGTCTTAGACGTGTACTCTGGCCTACTGGTTAAGGTCTTAACCCTTACTCTGGCCTAATAGCTACGGTCTTAGACTCGTACTCTGGCCTAATAGCTAAGGTCTTAGACTCGTACTCTGGCCTACTGGTTAAGGTCTTAACTCTTACTCTGGCCTAATAGCTAAGGTCTTAACTCTTACACTGGCCTAATAGCTAAGGACTTAGACTCGTACTCTGGCCTAATGGTTTAGGTCCTAACTCTTACTCTAGCCTAATAGCTAAGGTCTTGATTCTTACTCTGGCATAATGGTTAAGGTCTTGACTCTTTCTCTGGCCTAAAGGTTAAGGTCTTGACTCTTACTCAGGCCTAATGGTTAAGGTCTTAACTCTTACTCTGGCCTAATGGATAAGGTCTTAGACTCTTACTATCTCCTACTGGTTACGGTCTTGACTCTTACTCTGGCCTACTGGTTAAGGTCGTATACTCGTACTATGGCATACAGGTTAAGGTCTTAACTCTTACTCTGGCCTACTGGTTAAGGTATTAACTCTTACTCTGGCCTAGTAGCTAAGGTCTTAGACTCGTACTCTGGCCCAATGGTTAAGGTATTAACTCGTACTCTGGCCTACTGGTTAAGGTTTAACTCTTACTCTGGCCTAATAGCTAAGGTCTTAACTCTTACTCTGGCCTAATAGCTAAGGTCTTAGACTCGTACTCTGGCCTAATAGCTAAGGTCTTATACTCATACTCTGGCCTAATGGTTAAGGTCTTAACTCTTACTGTGACCTAATAGCTAAGGTCTTAGACTCGTACTCTGGCCTAATGGTTAAGGTCTTAACTCTTACTCTGGCCTACTGATTAAGGTCTTAATTCTTACTCTGGCCTAATAGCTAACGTCTTAACTCTTACTCTGGCCTAATAGCTAAGGTCTTAGACTCTTACTCTGGCCTAATAGCTAAGGTCTTATACTCGTACTATGGCCTACAGGTTAACGTCTTAACTCTTACTCTGGCCTACTGGTTATGGTCTTAACTCTTACTCTGGCCTAATAGCTAAGGTCTTAACTCTTTATCTGGCCTACTGGTTAAGGTCTTAACTCTTACTCTGGCCTACTGGATAAGGTCTTCACTCTTACTCTGGCCTAATAGCTAAGGTCTTATACTCGTACTCTGGCCTAATGGTTAAGGTCTTAACTCTTACTCTGGCCAAAAAAGCTAAGGTCTTAGACTCGTATTATGGCCTAATGTTTAAGGTCTTAACTCTTACTCTGGCCTACTGGTTAAGGTCTTAACTCTTACTCTGGCCTAATAGATAAGGTCTTAACTCTTACTCTTGCCTACTGGTTAAGGTCTTGACTCTTACTCTGGCCTAATAGCTAACGTCTTAGACTCTTACTCTGGCCTAATAGCTAAGGTCTTCGACTCGTACTCTGGCCTACTGATTAAGGTCTTAACTCTTACTCTGGCATAATAGCTAAGGTCTTAACTCTTACTCTGGCCTAATAGCTAAGGTCCTAACTCTTACTCTGGCCTAATAGCTAAGGTCTTAGACTCATACTCTGGCCTAATAGCTAAGGTCTTAACTCTTACTCTGGCCTAATAGCTAAGGTCTTAACTCTTACTCTGGCCTAATAGCTAAGGTCTTAGACTCGTACTCTGGCCTAATAGCTAATGTCTTAACTCTTACTCTGGCCTACTGGTTAAGGTCTTAACTCTTACTCTGGCCTACTGGTTAAGGTCTTAACTCTTACTCTGGCCTAATAGCTAAGGTCTTAGACTCGTACTCTGGCCTAATGGTTAAGGTCTTAACTCTTACTCTGGCCTAATAGCTAAGGTCTAAACTCTTACTCTGGCCTACTGGTTAAGGTCTTAACCCTTACTCTGGCCTAATAGCTATGGTCTTAACTCTTACTCTGGCCTAATAGCTAATGTCTTAGACTCGTACTCTGGCATAATGGTTAAGGTCTTAACTCTTACTCTGGCCTACTGGTTAAGGTCTTAACTCGTACTCTGGCCTAATAGCTAAGGTCTTAGACTCGTACTCTGGCCTAATGGTTAAGGTCTTAACTCTTACTCTGGCCTAATAGCTAAGGTCTTAGACTCTTACTCTGGCCTAATAGCTAAGGTATTAGACTTGTACTCTGGCCTAATGGTTAAGGTCTTAACTCTTACTCTGTCCTACTGGTTAAGGTCTTAACTTTTACTCTGGCCTAATAGCTAAGGTCTTAGACTCCTACTCTGGCCTAATGGTTAAGGTCTTAACTCTTACTTTGGCCTACTGGTTAAGGTCTTAACACTTACTCTGGCCTAATAGCTAAGGTCTTAACTCTTACTCTGGCCTAATAGCTAAGGTCTTAGACTCGTACTCTGGCCTACTGGTTAAGGTCTTCACTCTTACTCTGGCCTACTGGTTAAGGTCTTAGACTCGTACTATGGCCTACAGGTTAAGGTCTTAACTCGTACTCTGGCCTACAGGTTAGGGTCTTAACTCTTACTCTGGCCTAATAGCTAAGGTCTTAGACTCGTACTCAGGCCTAATGGTTAAGGTCTTAGACTCGTACTCTGGCCTAATGGTTAAGGTCTTAACTCTTACTCTGGCCTACTTTTTAAGGTCTTAACTCTTACTCTGGCCTACTGGTTAAGGTCTTAACTCTTACTCTGGCCTAATAGCTAAGGTCTTAGACTCTTACTCTGGCCTACTGGTTAAGGTCTTAACTCTTACTCTGGCCTAATAGCTAAGGTCTTAGACTCTTACTCTGGCCTACTGGTTAAGGTCTTAACCTTTACTCTTGCCTAATAGCTAAGGTCTTAACACTTACTCTGGCCTAATAGCTAAGGTCTTAACCCTTACTCTGGCCTACTGGTTAAGGTCTTAACTCTTACTCTGGCCTAATAGCTAAGGTCTTAGACTCGTACTCTGGCCTAATGGTTAAGGTCTGAACTCTTACTCTGGCCTAATAGCTAAGGTCTTAGACCCGTACTCTGGCCTAATGGTTAAGGTCTTAACTCTTACTCTGGCCTTATAGCTAAGGTCTTAACTCTTACTCTGGCCTAATAGTTAAGGTCTTAACCCTTACTCTGGCCTAATAGCTAAGGTCTTAACACTTACTCTGGCCTAATAGCTAAGGTCTTAACCCTTACTCTGGCCTACTGGTTAAGGTCTTAACTCTTACTCTGGCCTAATAGCTAAGGTCTTAGATTCGTACTCTGGCCTAATGGTTAAGGTCTGAACTCTTACTCTGGCATACTGGTTAAGGTCTTAACTCTTACTCTGGCCTAATAGCTAAGGTGTTAACTCTTACTCTGGCCTAATAGCTAAGGTCTTAGACTCGTACTCTGGCCTAATAGCTAAGGTCTTAGACTCTTACTCAGGCCTAATAGCTAAGGTCTTAACTCTTACTCTGGCCTAATAGCTAAGGTCTTAGACTCGTACTCTGGCCTACTGGTTAAGGTCTTAACTCTTACTATGGCCTACAGGTTAAGGTCTTAACTTTTACTCTGGCCTAATAGCTAAGGTCTTAGACTCGTACTCTGGCCTGATGGTTAAGGTCTTAACTCTTACTCTGGCCTACTGGTTAAGGTCTTAACTCTTACTCTTGCCTAATAGCTAAGGTCTTAACTCTTACTCTGGCCTAATAGCTAAGGTCTTAGACTCGCACTCTGGCCTAATAGCTAAGGTCTTAACTCTTACTCTGGCCTAATAGCTAAGGTCTTAGACTCGTACTCTGGCCTAATGGTTAAGGTCTTAGACTCGTACTCTGGCCTACTGGTTAAGGTCTTAACTCTTACTATGGCCTACAGGTTAAGGTCTTAACTTTTACTCTGGCCTAATAGCTAAGGTCTTAGACTCGTACTCTGGCCTGATGGTTAAGGTCTTAACTCTTACTCTGGCCTACTGGTTAAGGTCTTAACTCTTACTCTTGCCTAATAGCTAAGGTCTTAACTCTTACTCTGGCCTAATAGCTAAGGTCTTAGACTCGCACTCTGGCCTAATAGCTAAGGTCTTAGACTCGTACTATGGCCTAGTAGCTAAGGTCTTAACTCTTACTCTGGCCTAATAGCTAAGGTCTTAGACTCGTACTATGGCCTAATAGCTAAGGTCTTAAACTCGTACTCTGGCCTAATTGTTTAGGTCTTAGAATCTCGTACTCTGGCCTAATGGTTAAGGTCTTAACTCTTAAACTGGCCTACTGGTTAAGGTCTTAACTCTTACTTTGGCCTAATAACTAAGGTCTTAGACTCGTACTCTGGCCTACTGGTTAAGGTCTTCACTCTTACTCTGGCCTACTGGTTAAAGTCTTAACTCTTACTCTGGCCTAATAGCTAAGGTCTTAGACTCGTACCCTGGCCTAATGGTTAAGGTCTTACCTCTTACTCTGGCCTAATAGCTAAGGTCTTAGACTCGTACTCTGGCCTAATAGGTAAGGTCTTAGACTCTTACTCTGGCCTAATAGCTAAGGTCTTAACTCTTACTCTGGCCTAATAGCTAAGGTCTTAGACTCGTACTATGGCCTAATAGCTAAGGTCTTAAACTCGTACCCTGGCCTAATGGTTTAGGTCTTAGACTCGTACTCTGGCCTACTGGTTAAGGTCTTAACTCTTACTCTGGCCTAATAGCTAAGGTCTTAGACTCGTACTCTGGCCTAATGGTTAAGGTCTTAGACTCGTACTCTGGCCTAATGGTTAAGGTCTTAACTCTTACTCTGGCCTACTTGTTAAGGTCTTAACTCTTACTCTGGCCTAATAGCTAAGGTCTTAGACTCCTACTCTGGCCTAATGGTTAAGGTCTTAACTCTTACTCTGGCCTAATAGCTAAGGTCTTAGACTCCTACTCTGGCCTAATGTTTAAGGTCTTAACTCTTACTCTGGCCTACTGGTTAAGGTCTTAACTCTTACTCTGGCCTAATAGCTAAGGTCTTAGACTTGTACTCTGGCCTACTGGTTAAGGTCTTAACTCTTACTCTGGCCTAATAGCTAAGGTCTTAGACTCATACCCTGGTATACTGGTTAAGGTCTTAGACTTGTACTCTGGCCTACTTGTTAACGTCTTAACTCCTACTCTGGCCTACTGGTTAAGGTCTTAACTCTTACTCTGGCCTAATAGCTAAGGTCTTAGACTCTTACTCTGGCCTACTGGGTAAGGTCTTAACTCTTACTCTGGCCTAATAGCTAAGGTCTTAGACTCGTACTCTGGTCTAATGGTTAAGGTCTTAACTCTTACTCTGGCCTACTGGTTAAGGTCTTAACTCTTACTCTGGCCTAATAGCTAAGGTCTTAACTCTTACTCGGGCCTGCTGGTTAAGGTCTTAACTCTTACTCTGGCCTACAGGTTAAGGTCTTAACTCTTACTCTGGCCTACTTGTTAAGGTCTTAACTCTTACTCTGGCCTAATAGCTAAGGTCTTAACTCTTACTCTGGCCTAATAGCTAAGGTCTTAACTCTTACTCTGGCCTAATAGCTAAGGTCTTAACTCTTACTCTGGCCTAATAGCTAAGGCCTTAGACTCCTACTCTGGCCTAATGGTTAAGGTCTTAACTCTTACTCTGGCCTACTGGTTAAGGTCTTAACTCTTACTTTGGCCTAATAACTAAGGTCTTAGACTCGTACTCTGGCCTACTGGTTAAGGTCTTCACTCTTACTCTGGCCTACTGGTTAAGGTCTTAACTCTTACTCTGGCCTAATAGCTAAGGTCTTAGACTCGTACTCTGGCCTAATGGTTAAGGTCTTAACTCTTACTCTGGCCTAATAGCTAAGGTCTTAGACTCGTACCCTGGCCTAATGGTTAAGGTCTTAACTCTTACTCTGGCCTAATAGCTAAGGTCTTAGACTCCTACTCTGGCCTAATGGTTAAGGTCTTAACTCTTACTCTGGCCTACTGGTTAAGGTCTTAACTCTTACTCTGGCCTAATAGCTAAGGTCTTAGACTCATACTCTGGTATACTGGTTAAGGTCTTAACTCTTACTCTGGCCTACTGGTTAAGGTCTTAACTCTTACTCTGGCCTAATAGCTAAGGTCTTAGACTCTTACTCTGGCCTACTGGTTAAGGTCTTAACCCTTACTCTGGCCTAATAGCTAAGGTCTTAACACTTACTCTGGCCTAATAGCTAAGGTCTTAACCCTTACTCTGGCCTACTGGTTAAGGTCTTAACTCTTACTCTGGCCTAATAGCTAAGGTCTTAGACTCGTACTCTGACCTAATAGCTAAGGTCTTAGACTCATACTCTTGCCTAATGGTTAAGGTCTTAACTCTTACTCTGGCCTACTGGTTAAGGTCTTATCTCTTACGATGGCCTACAGGTTAAGGTCTTAACTCTTACTCTGGCCTAATAGCTAAGGTCTTATACTCGTACTCTGGTTTAATTTTAAGGTCTTAACTCTTACTCTGGCCAAATAGCTAAGGTCTTAGACTCGTACTCTGGCCTAATGGTTAAGGTCTTAACTCTTACTCTGGCCTAAAAGCTAAGGTCTTAGACTCGTATAATGGCCTAATGTTTAAGGTCTTAACTCTTACTCTGGCCTACTGGTTAAGGTCTTAACTCTTACTCTGGCCTAATAGATAAGGTCTTAACTCTTACTCTTGCCTACTGGTTAAGGTCTTAACTCTTACTCTGGCCTAATAGCTAACGTCTTAACTCTTACTCTGGCCTAATAGCTAAGGTCTTAGACTCGTACCCTGGCCTACTGGTTAAGGTCTTAACTCTTACTCTGGCATAATCGCTAAGGTCTTAACTCTTACTATGGCCTAATAGCTAAGGTCTTAACTCTTACTCTGGCCTAATAGCTAAGGTCTTAGACTCATACTCTGGCCTAATAGCTAAGGTCTTAACTCTTACTCTGGCCTAATAGCTAAGGTCTTAACTCTTACTCTGGCCTAATAGCTAAGGTCTTAGACTCGTACTCTGGCCTAATAGCTAATGTCTTAACTCTTTCTCTGGCCTACTGGTTAAGGTCTTAACTCTTACTCTGGCCTACTGGTTAAGGTCTTAGACTCATACTATGGCCTAATGGTTAAGGTCTTAACTCTTACTCTGGCCTAATAGCTAAGGTCTTAGACTCGTACTCTGGCCTAATGGTTAAGGTCTTAACTCTTACTCTGGCCTAATAGCTAAGGTCTTAGACTCGTACTATGGCCTACAAGTTAAGGTCTTAACTCTTACTCTGGCCTAATAGCTAAGGTCTTAACTCTTACTCTGGCCTAATAGCTAAGGTCTTAGACCCGTACTATGGCCTAATAGCTAAGGTCTTAGACTCGTACTCTGGCCTAATGGTTAAGGTATTAACTCTTACTCTGGCCTACTGGTTAAGGTCTTAACTCTTACTCTGGCCTAATAGCTAAGGTCTTAACTCTTACTCTGGCCTAATAGCTAAGTCTTCGACTCGTACTCTGGCCTACTGGTTAAGGTCTTAACTCTTACTCTGGCCTACTGTTTAAGGTCGTAACTCTTACTCTGGCCTAATAGCTAAGGTCTTAGACTCGTACTCTGGCCTAATTTTTAAGGTCTTAATTCTTACTCTGGCCTAATAGCTAAGGTATTAGACTTGTACTCTGGCCTAATGATTAAGGTCTTAACTCTTACTCTGGCCTAATAGCTAAGGTCTTAACTCTTACTCTGGCCTAATAGCTAAGGTCTTAGACTCGTACTCTGGCCTACTGGTTAAGGTCTTAACTCTTACTCTGGCCTAATAGCTAAGGTCTTAACTCTTACTCTGGCCTAATAGCTAAGGTCTTAACTCTTACTCTGGCCTACTGGTTAAGGTCTTATCTCTTACTATGGCCTACAGGTTAAGGTCTTAACTCTTACTCTGGCCTACTGATTAAGGTCTTAACTCTTACTCTGGCCTAATAGCTAACGTCTTAACTCTTACTCTGGCCTAGTAGCTAAGGTCTTAGACTCTTACTCTGGCCTAATAGCTAAGGTCTTATACTCGTACTATGGCCTACAGGTTAAGGTCTTAACTCTTACTCTGGCCTAATAGCTAAGGTCTTAACTCGTACTATGGCCTTATAGCTAAGGTCTTAGACTCATACTGTGGCCTAATAGCTAAGGTCTTAACTCTTACTCTGGCCTAATAGCTAAGGTCTTAGACGTGTACTCTGGCCTAATGGTTAAGGTCTTAACTCTTACTCTGGCCTAATAGCTAAGGTCTTAACTCTTACTCTGGCCTAATAGCTAAGGTCTTAACTCTTACTCTGGCCTACTGGTTAAGGTGTTAACTCTTACTCTGGCCTAATAGCTAAGGTCTTCGACGTGTACTCTGGCCTACTGGTTAAGGTCTTAACTCTTACTCTGGCCTAATAGCTACGGTCTTAGACTCGTACTCTGGCCTAATAGCTAAGGTCTTAGACTCGTACTCTGGCCTACTGGTTAAGGTCTTAACTCTTACTCTGGCCTAATAGCTAAGGTCTTAACTCTTACACTGGCCTAATAGCTAAGGACTTAGACTCGTACTCTGGCCTAATGGTTTAGGTCCTAACTCTTACTCTAGCCTAATAGCTAAGGTCTTGATTCTTACTCTGGCATAATGGTTAAGGTCTTGACTCTTTCTCTGGCCTAAAGGTTAAGGTCTTGACTCTTACTCAGGCCTAATGGTTAAGGTCTTAACTCTTACTCTGGCCTAATGGATAAGGTCTTAGACTCTTACTATCTCCTACTGGTTACGGTCTTGACTCTTACTCTGGCCTACTGGTTAAGGTCGTATACTCGTACTATGGCATACAGGTTAAGGTCTTAACTCTTACTCTGGCCTACTGGTTAAGGTATTAACTCTTACTCTGGCCTAGTAGCTAAGGTCTTAGACTCGTACTCTGGCCCAATGGTTAAGTTATTAACTCGTACTCTGGCCTACTGGTTAAGGTTTAACTCTTACTCTGGCCTAATAGCTAAGGTCTTAACTCTTACTCTGGCCTAATAGCTAAGGTCTTAGACTCGTACTCTGGCCTAATAGCTAAGGTCTTATACTCATACTCTGGCCTAATGGTTAAGGTCTTAACTCTTACTGTGACCTAATAGCTAAGGTCTTAGACTCGTACTCTGGCCTAATGGTTAAGGTCTTAACTCTTACTCTGGCCTACTGATTAAGGTCTTAATTCTTACTCTGGCCTAATAGCTAACGTCTTAACTCTTACTCTGGCCTAATAGCTAAGGTCTTAGACTCTTACTCTGGCCTAATAGCTAAGGTCTTATACTCGTACTATGGCCTACAGGTTAACGTCTTAACTCTTACTCTGGCCTACTGGTTAAGGTCTTAACTCTTACTCTGGCCTAATAGCTAAGGTCTTAACTCTTTATCTGGCCTACTGGTTAAGGTCTTAACTCTTACTCTGGCCTACTGGATAAGGTCTTCACTCTTACTCTGGCCTAATAGCTAAGGTCTTATACTCGTACTCTGGCCTAATGGTTAAGGTCTTAACTCTTACTCTGGCCAAAAAAGCTAAGGTCTTAGACTCGTATTATGGCCTAATGTTTAAGGTCTTAACTCTTACTCTGGCCTACTGGTTAAGGTCTTAACTCTTACTCTGGCCTAATAGATAAGGTCTTAACTCTTACTCTTGCCTACTGGTTAAGGTCTTGACTCTTACTCTGGCCTAATAGCTAACGTCTTAGACTCTTACTCTGGCCTAATAGCTAAGGTCTTCGACTCGTACTCTGGCCTACTGATTAAGGTCTTAACTCTTACTCTGGCATAATAGCTAAGGTCTTAACTCTTACTCTGGCCTAATAGCTAAGGTCCTAACTCTTACTCTGGCCTAATAGCTAAGGTCTTAGACTCATACTCTGGCCTAATAGCTAAGGTCTTAACTCTTACTCTGGCCTAATAGCTAAGGTCTTAACTCTTACTCTGGCCTAATAGCTAAGGTCTTAGACTCGTACTCTGGCCTAATAGCTAATGTCTTAACTCTTACTCTGGCCTACTGGTTAAGGTCTTAACTCTTACTCTGGCCTACTGGTTAAGGTCTTAACTCTTACTCTGGCCTAATAGCTAAGGTCTTAGACTCGTACTCTGGCCTAATGGTTAAGGTCTTAACTCTTACTCTGGCCTAATAGCTAAGGTCTAAACTCTTACTCTGGCCTACTGGTTAAGGTCTTAACCCTTACTCTGGCCTAATAGCTATGGTCTTAACTCTTACTCTGGCCTAATAGCTAATGTCTTAGACTCGTACTCTGGCATAATGGTTAAGGTCTTAACTCTTACTCTGGCCTACTGGTTAAGGTCTTAACTCGTACTCTGGCCTAATAGCTAAGGTCTTAGACTCGTACTCTGGCCTAATGGTTAAGGTCTTAACTCTTACTCTGGCCTAATAGCTAAGGTCTTAGACTCTTACTCTGGCCTAATAGCTAAGGTATTAGACTTGTACTCTGGCCTAATGGTTAAGGTCTTAACTCTTACTCTGTCCTACTGGTTAAGGTCTTAACTTTTACTCTGGCCTAATAGCTAAGGTCTTAGACTCCTACTCTGGCCTAATGGTTAAGGTCTTAACTCTTACTCTGGCCTACTGGTTAAGGTCTTAACACTTACTCTGGCCTAATAGCTAAGGTCTTAACTCTTACTCTGGCCTAATAGCTAAGGTCTTAGACTCGTACTCTGGCCTACTGGTTAAGGTCTTCACTCTTACTCTGGCCTACTGGTTAAGGTCTTAGACTCGTACTATGGCCTACAGGTTAAGGTCTTAACTCGTACTCTGGCCTACAGGTTAGGGTCTTAACTCTTACTCTGGCCTAATAGCTAAGGTCTTAGACTCGTACTCAGGCCTAATGGTTAAGGTCTTAGACTCGTACTCTGGCCTAATGGTTAAGGTCTTAACTCTTACTCTGGCCTACTTTTTAAGGTCTTAACTCTTACTCTGGCCTACTGGTTAAGGTCTTAACTCTTACTCTGGCCTAATAGCTAAGGTCTTAGACTCTTACTCTGGCCTACTGGTTAAGGTCTTAACTCTTACTCTGGCCTAATAGCTAAGGTCTTAGACTCTTACTCTGGCCTACTGGTTAAGGTCTTAACCTTTACTCTTGCCTAATAGCTAAGGTCTTAACACTTACTCTGGCCTAATAGCTAAGGTCTTAACCCTTACTCTGGCCTACTGGTTAAGGTCTTAACTCTTACTCTGGCCTAATAGCTAAGGTCTTAGACTCGTACTCTGGCCTAATGGTTAAGGTCTGAACTCTTACTCTGGCCTAATAGCTAAGGTCTTAGACCCGTACTCTGGCCTAATGGTTAAGGTCTTAACTCTTACTCTGGCCTTATAGCTAAGGTCTTAACTCTTACTCTGGCCTAATAGTTAAGGTCTTAACCCTTACTCTGGCCTAATAGCTAAGGTCTTAACACTTACTCTGGCCTAATAGCTAAGGTCTTAACCCTTACTCTGGCCTACTGGTTAAGGTCTTAACTCTTACTCTGGCCTAATAGCTAAGGTCTTAGATTCGTACTCTGGCCTAATGGTTAAGGTCTGAACTCTTACTCTGGCATACTGGTTAAGGTCTTAACTCTTACTCTGGCCTAATAGCTAAGGTGTTAACTCTTACTCTGGCCTAATAGCTAAGGTCTTAGACTCGTACTCTGGCCTAATAGCTAAGGTCTTAGACTCTTACTCAGGCCTAATAGCTAAGGTCTTAACTCTTACTCTGGCCTAATAGCTAAGGTCTTAGACTCGTACTCTGGCCTAATGGCTAAGGTCTTAACTCTTACTCTGGCCTAATAGCTAAGGTCTTAACTCTTACTCTGGCCTAATGGTTAAGGTCTTAACTCTTACTCTGGCCTACTGGTTAAGGTCTTAACTCTTACTCTGGCCTAATAGCTAAGGTCTTAGACTCGTACTCTGGCCTAATGGTTAAGGTATTAGACTCGTACTCTGGCCTAATAGCTAAGGTCTTAGACTCGTACTCTGGCCTAATGGTTAAGGTCTGAACTCTTACTCTGGCATACTGGTTAAGGTCTTAACTCTTACTCTGGCCTAATAGCTAAGGTCCTAGACTCGTACTCTGGCCTAATGGTTAAGGTCTTAACTCTTACTCTGGCCTACTGGTTAAGGTCTGAACTCTTACTCTGGCCTAATAGTTAAGGTCTTAGACTCCTACTCTGGCCTAATGGTTAAGGTCTTAACTCTTACTCTGGCCTACTGGTTAAGGTCTTAACTCTTACTCTGGCCTAATAGCTAAGGTCTTAATTCTTACTCTGGCCTAATAGCTAAGGTCTTAACTCTTACTCTGGCCTAATAGCTAAGGCCTTAGACTCCTACTCTGGCCTAATGGTTAAGGTCTTAACTCTTACTCTGGCCTAATAGCTAAGGTCTTAATTCTTACTCTGGCCTAATAGTTAAGGTCTTAGAATTGTACTCTGGCCTAAACGTTAAGGTCTTAACTCTTACTCTGGCCTTATAGCTAAGGTCTTAACTCTTACTCTGGCCTAATGGTTAAGGTCTTAACGCTTACTCTGGCCTGCTGATTAAGGTCTTAACTCTTACTCTTGCCTAATAGCTAAGGTCTTAACTCGTACTCTGGCCTAATGGTTAAGGTCTTAACTCTTACTCTGGCCTAATAGCTAAGGTCTTAGACTCATACTCTGGCCTACTGGTTAAGGTCTTAACTTTTACTCTGGCATACTGGTTAAGGTCTTAACTCTTACTCTGGCCTAATAGCTAAGGTCTTAACTCTTACTCTGGCCTAATAGCTAAGGTCTTAACTCTTACTCTGGCCTAATAGCTAAGGTCTGAACTCTTACTCTGGCCTAATAGCTAAGGTCTTAACTCTTACTCTGGCCTAATAGCTAAGGTCTTAGACTCGTACTCTGGCCTAATGGTTAAGGTCTTAATTCTTACTCTGGCCTACTGGATAAGGTCCTAACTCTTACTCTGGCCTACTGGTTAAGGTCTTAACTCTTACTCTGGCCTACTGGTTAAGGTCTTATCTGTTACTCTGGCCTAATAGCAAAAGTCTTAACTCGTACTCTGGCCTACTGGTTAAGGTCTTAACTCATACTCTGGCCTAATAGCTAAGGTCTTAACTCGTACTCTGGCCTAATGGTTAAGGTCTTAACTCTTACTCTGGCCTAATAGCTAAGGTCTTAGACTCGTACTCTGGCCTAATGGTTAAGGTCTTAACTCTTACTCGGGCCTAATAGCTAAGGTCTTAGACTCGTACTCTGGCCTAATGGTTAAGGTCTTAACTCTTACTCTGGCCTAATAGCTAAGGTATTAGACTCGTAATCTGGCCTAATGGTTAAGGAATTAACTCTTACTCTGGCCTAGTAGCTAAGGTCTTAGACTCGTGCTCTGGCCTAATGGTTAAGGTCTTAACTCTTACTCTGGCCTAATAGCTAAGGTCTTAGACTCGTACTCTGGCCTAATAGCTAGGGTCTTAGACTCTTACTCTGGCCTAATAGCTAAGGTCTTAACTCTTACTCTGGCCTAATAGCTAAGGTCTTAGACTCGTACTATGGCCTAATAGCTAAGGTCTTAAACTCGTACTCTAGCCTAATGGTTTAGGTCTTAGACTCGTACTCTGGCCTACTGGTTAAGGTCTTAGACTCGTACTCTGGCCTAATGGTTAAGGTCTTAACTCTTACTCTGGCCTACAGGTTAAGGTCTTAACTCATACTCTGGCCTAATAGCTAATGTCTTAACTCTTACTCTGGCCTACTGGTTAAGGTCTTAACTCTTACTCTGGCCTAGTGGTTAAGGTCTTATCTGTTACTCTGGCCTAATAGCAAAGGTCTTAACTCGTACTCTGGCCTACTGGATAAGGTCTTAACTCATACTCTTGCCTAATAGCTAAGGTCTTAACTCTTACTCTGGCCTAATGGTTAAGGTCTTAACTCTTACTCTGGCCTAATAGCTAAGGTCTTAGACTCATACTCTGGCCTACTGGTTAAGGTCTTAACTCTTACTCTGGCCTAATACCTAAGGTCTTAGACACGTACTCTGGCCTAATGGTTAAGGTCTTAACTCTTACTCTGGCCTAATAGCTAAGGTCTTAACTCTTACTCTGGCCTAATAGCTAAGGTCTTAACTCTTACTCTGGCCTAATAGCTAAGGTCTTAACTCTTACTCTGGCCTAATAGCTAAGGTCTTAGACTCGTACTCTGGCCTAATGGTTAAGGTCTTAATTCTTACTCTGGCCTACTGGATAAGGTCTTAACTCTTACTCTGGCCTACTGGTTAAGGTCTTAACTCTTACTCTGGCCTACTGGTTAAGGTCTTATCTGTTACTCTGGCCTAATAGCAAAAGTCTTAACTCATACTCTGGCCTACTGGTTAAGGTCTTAACTCATACTCTGGCCTAATAGCTAAGGTCTTAACTCGTACTCTGGCCTAATGGTTAAGGTCTTAACTCTTACTCTGGCCTAATAGCTAAGGTCTTAGACTCGTACTCTGGCCTAATGGTTAAGGTCTTAACTCTTACTCTGGCCTAATAGCTAAGGTCTTAGACTCGTACTCTGGCCTAATGGTTAAGGTCTTAACTCTTACTCTGGCCTAATAGCTAAGGTATTAGACTCGTAATCTAGCCTAATGGTTAAGGTCTTAACTCTTACTCTGGCCTAATAGCTAAGGTATTAGACTCGTGCTCTGGCCTAATGGTTAAGGTCTTAACTCTTACTCTGGCCTAATAGCTAAGGTCTTAGACTCGTACTCTGGCCTAATAGCTAAGGTCTTAGACTCTTACTCTAGCCTAATAGCTAAGGTCTTAACTCTTACTCTGGCCTAATAGCTAAGGTCTTAGACTCGTACTATGGCCTAATAGCTAAGATCTTAAACTCGTACTCTGGCCTAATGGTTTAGGTCTTAGACTCGTACTCTGGCCTACTGGTTAAGGTCTTAGACTCGTACTCTGGCCTAATGGTTCTCTTACTCTGGCCTACAGGTTAAGGTCTTAACTCATACTCTGGCCTAATAGCTAATGTCTTAACTCTTACTCTGGCCTACTGGTTAAGGTCTTAACTCTTACTCTGGCCTACTGGTTAAGGTCTTATCTGTTACTCTGGCCTAATAGCAAAGGTCTTAACTCGTACTCTGGCCTACTGGTTAAGGTCTTAACTCATACTCTTGCCTAATAGCTAAGGTCTTAACTCATACTCTGGCCTAATGGTTAAGGTCTTAACTCTTACTCTGGCCTAATAGCTAAGGTCTTAGACTCGTACTCTGGCCTAATGGTTAAGGTCTTAACTCTTACTCTGGCCTAATAGCTAAGGTCTTAGACTCCTACTCTGGCCTAATGGTTAAGGTCTTAACTCTTACTCTGGCCTAATAGTTAAGGTCTTAGACTCCTACTCTGGCCTAATGGTTAAGGTCTTAACTCTTACTCTGGCCTACTGGTTAAGGTCTTAACTCTTACTCTGGCCTAATAGCTAAGGTCTTAACTCTTACTCTGGCCTAATGGTTAAGGTCTTAACGCTTACTCTGGCCTACTGATTAAGGTCTTAACTCTTACTCTTGCCTAATAGCTAAGGTTTTAACTCGTACTCTGGCCTAATGGTTAAGGTCTTAACTTTTACTCTGGCATACTGGTTAAGGTCTTAACTCGTACTCTGGCCTAATACCTAAGGTCTTAACTCTTACTCTGGCCTAATAGCTAAGGTCTTAACTCTTACTCTGGCCTAATAGCTAAGGTCTTAACTCTTACTCTGGCCTAATAGCTAAGGTCTTAACTCTTACTCTGGCCTACTGGATAAGGTCTTAACTCTTACTCTGGCCTACTGGTTAAGGTCTTAACTCTTACTCTGGCCTACTGGTTAAGGTCTTATCTGTTACTCTGGCCTAATAGCAAAAGTCTTAACTCGTACTCTGGCCTACTGGTTAAGGTCTTAACTCATACTCTGGCCTAATAGCTAAGGTCTTAACTCGTACTCTGGCCTAATGGTTATGGTCTTAATTCTTACTCTGGCCTAATAGCTAAGGTCTTAGACTCGTACTCTGGCCTAATGGTTAAGGTCTTAACTCTTACTCGGGCCTAATAGCTAAGGTCTTAGACTCGTACTCTGGCCTAATGGTTAAGGTCTTAACTCTTACTCTGGCCTAATAGCTAAGGTATTAGACTCGTAATCTGGCCTAATGGTTAAGGTCTTAACTCTTACTCTGGCCTAGTAGCTAAGGTCTTAGACTCGTGCTCTGGCCTAATGGTTAAGGTCTTAACTCTTACTCTGGCCTAATATCAAAGGTCTTAGACTCGTACTCTGGCCTAATAGCTAAGGTCTTAGACTCTTACTCTGGTCTAATAGCTAAGGTCTTAACTCTTACTCTGGCCTAATAGCTAAGGTCTTAGACTCGTACTATGGCCTAATAGCTAAGGTCTTAAACTCGAACTCTGGCCTAATGGTTTAGGTCTTAGACTCGTACTCTGGCCTACTGGTTAAGGTCTTAGACTCGTACTCTGGCCTAATGGTTAAGGTCTTAACTCTTACTCTGGCCTACAGGTTAAGGTCTTAACTCATACCCTGGCCTAATAGCTAATGTCTTAACTCTTACTCTGGCCTACTGGTTAAGGTCTTAACTCTTACTCTGGCCTACTGGTTAAGGTCTTATCTGTTACTCTGGCCTAATAGCAAAGGTCTTAACTCGTACTCTGGCCTACTGGTTAAGATCTTAACTCATACTCTTGCCTAATAGCTAAGGTCTTAACTCTTACTCTGGCCTAATGGTTAAGGTCTTAACTCTTACTCTGGCCTAATAGCTAAGGTCTTAGACTCGTACTCTGGCCTACTGGTTAAGGTCTTAACTCTTACTCTGGCCTAATAGCTAAGGTCTTAACTCTTACACTGGCCTAATAGCTAAGGACTTAGACTCGTACTCTGGCCTAATGGTTTAGGTCTTAACTCTTACTCTAGCCTAATAGCTAAGGTCTTGATTCTTACTCTGGCATAATGGTTAAGGTCTTGACTCTTACTCTGGCCTAAAGGTTAAGGTCTTGACTCTTACTCAGGCCTAATGGTTAAGGTCTTAACTCTTACTCTGGCCTAATGGATAAGGTCTTAGACTCTTACTATCTCCTACTGGTTACGGTCTTGACTCTTACTCTGGCCTACTGGTTAAGGTCGTATACTCGTACTATGGCATACAGGTTAAGGTCTTAACTCTTACTCTGGCCTAATAGCTAAGGTCTTAGACTCGTACTCTGGCCTAATGGTTAAGGTATTAACTCGTACTCTGGCCTACTGGTTAAGGTTTAACTCTTACTCTGGCCTAATAGCTAAGGTCTTAGACTCTTACTCTGGCCTAATAGCTAAGGTCTTAGACTCATATTCTGGCCTAATGGTTAAGGTCTTAACTCTTACTGTGACCTAATAGCTTATGTCTTAGACTCGTACTCTGGCCTACTGATTAAGGTCTTAACTCTTACTCTGGCCTAATAGCTAACGTCTTAACTCTTAGTCTGGCCTAATAGCTAAGGTCTTAGACTCTTACTCTGGCCTAATAGCTAAGGTCTTATACTCGTACTATGGCCTACAGGTTAACGTCTTAACTCTTACTCTGGCCTACTGGTTATGGTCTTAACTCTTACTCTGGCCTAATAGCTAAGGTCTTAACTCTTTATCTGGCCTACTGGTTAAGGTCTTAACTCTTACTCTGGCCTACTGGTTAAGGTCTTCACTCTTACTCTGGCCTAATAGCTAAGGTCTTATACTCGTACTCTGGCCTAATGGTTAAGGTCTTAACTCTTACTCTGGCCAAAAAAGCTAAGGTCTTAGACTCGTATTATGGCCTAATGTTTAAGGTCTTAACTCTTACTCTGGCCTACTGGTTAAGGTCTTAACTCTTACTCTGGCCTAATAGATAAGGTCTTAACTCTTACTCTTGCCTACTGGTTAAGGTCTTGACTCTTACTCTGGCCTAATAGCTAACGTCTTAGACTCTTACTCTGGCCTAATAGCTAAGGTCTTCGACTCGTACTCTGGCCTACTGGTTAAGGTCTTAACTCTTACTCTGGCATAATAGCTAAGGTCTTAACTCTTACTCTGGCCTAATAGCTAAGGTCCTAACTCTTACTCTGGCCTAATAGCTAAGGTCTTAGACTCATACTCTGGCCTAATAGCTAAGGTCTTAACTCTTACTCTGGCCTAATAGCTAAGGTCTTAACTCTTACTCTGGCCTAATAGCTAAGGTCTTAGACTCGTACTCTGGCCTAATAGCTAATGTCTTAACTCTTACTCTGGCCTACTGGTTAAGGTCTTAACTCTTACTCTGGCCTACTGGTTAAGGTCTTAACTCTTACTCTGGCCTAATAGCTAAGGTCTTAGACTCGTACTCTGGCCTAATGGTTAAGGTCTTAACTCTTACTCTGGCCTAATAGCTAAGGTCTAAACTCTTACTCTGGCCTACTGGTTAAGGACTTAACCCTTACTCTGGCCTAATAGCTATGGTCTTAACTCTTTCTCTGGCCTAATAGCTAATGTCTTAGACTCGTACTCTGGCATAATGGTTAAGGTCTTAACTCTTACTCTGGCCTACTGGTTAAGGTCTTAACTCTTACTCTGGCCTAATAGATAAGGTCTTAACTCTTACTCTTGCCTACTGGTTAAGGTCTTGACTCTTACTCTGGCCTAATAGCTAACGTCTTAGACTCTTACTCTGGCCTAATAGCTAAGGTCTTCGACTCGTACTCTGGCCTACTGGTTAAGGTCTTAGACTCGTACTCTGGCCTAATAGCTAAGGTCTTAGACTCGTACTCTGGCCTAATGGTTAAGGTCTTAACTCTTACTCTGGCCTAATAGCTAAGGTCTTAGACTCTTACTCTGGCCTAATAGCTAAGGTATTAGACTTGTACTCTGGCCTAATGGTTAAGGTCTTAACTCTTACTCTGTCCTTCTGGTTAAGGTCTTAACTTTTACTCTGGCCTAATAGCTAAGGTCTTAGACTCCTACTCTGGCCTAATGGTTAAGGTCTTAACTCTTACTCTGGCCTACTGGTTAAGGTCTTAACACTTACTCTGGCCTAATAGCTAAGGTCTTAACTCTTACTCTGGCCTAATAGCTAAGGTCTTAGACTCGTACTCTGGCCTACTGGTTAAGGTCTTCACTCTTACTCTGGCCTACTGGTTAAGGTCTTAGACTCGTACTATGGCCTACAGGTTAAGGTCTTAGCTCGTACTCTGGCCTACAGGTTAGGGTCTTAACTCTTACTCTGGCCTAATAGCTAAGGTCTTAGACTCGTACTCAGGCCTAATGGTTAAGGTCTTAGACTCGTACTCTGGCCTAATGGTTAAGGTCTTAACTCTTACTCTGGCCTACTTTTTAAGGTCTTAACTCTTACTCTGGCCTACTGGTTAAGGTCTTAACTCTTACTCTGGCCTAATAGCTAAGGTCTTAGACTCTTACTCTGGCCTACTGGTTAAGGTCTTAACTCTTACTCTGGCCTAATAGCTAAGGTCTTAGACTCTTACTCTGGCCTACTGGTTAAGGTCTTAACCTTTACTCTGGCCTAATAGCTAAGGTCTTAACACTTACTCTGGCCTAATAGCTAAGGCCTTAACCCTTACTCTGGCCTACTGGTTAAGGTCTTAACTCTTACTCTGGCCTAATAGCTAAGGTCTTAGACTCGTACTCTGGCCTAATGGTTAAGGTCTGAACTCTTACTCTGGCCTAATAGCTAAGGTCTTAGACCCGTACTCTGGCCTAATGGTTAAGGTCTGAACTCTTACTCTGGCATACTGGTTAAGGTCTTAACTCTTACTCTGGCCTAATAGCTAAGGTGTTAACTCTTACTCTGGCCTAATAGCTAAGGTCTTAGACTCGTACTCTGGCCTAATAGCTAAGGTCTTAGACTCTTACTCAGGCCTAATAGCTAAGGTCTTAACTCTTACTCTGGCCTAATAGCTAAGGTCTTAGACTCGTACTCTGGCCTAATGGTTAAGGTCTTAACTCTTACTCTGGCCTAATAGCTAAGGTCTTAACTCTTACTCTGGCCTAATAGCTAAGGTCTTAGACTCTTACTCTGGCCTAATGGTTAAGGTCTTAACTCTTACTCTGGCCTACTGGTTAAGGTCTTAACTCTTACTCTGGCCTAATAGCTAAGGTCTTAGACTCGTACTCTGGCCTAATGGTTAAGGTATTAGACTCGTACTCTGGCCTAATAGCTAAGGTCTTAGACTCGTACTCTGGCCTAATGGTTAAGGTCTGAACTCTTACTCTGGCATACTGGTTAAGGTCTTAACTCTTACTCTGGCCTAATAGCTAAGGTCCTAGACTCGTACTCTGGCCTGATGGTTAAGGTCTTAACTCTTACTCTGGCCTACTGGTTAAGGTCTTAACTCTTACTCTGGCCTAATGGTTAAGGTCTTAACTCTTACTCTGGCCTACTGGTTAAGGTCTTAACTCTTACTCTGGCCTAATAGCTAAGGTCTTAACTCTTACTCTGGCCTAATAGCTAAGGTCTTAACTCTTACTCTGGCCTAATAGCTAAGGTCTTAACTCGTACTCTGGCCTAATGGTTAAGGTCTTAACTCTTACTCTGGCCTAATAGCTAAGGTCTTAACTCTTACTCTGGCCTAATAGCTAAGGTCTTAACTCTTATTCTGTCCTAATAGCTACGGTCTTAGACTCGTAATCTGGCTTAATGGTTAAGGTCTTAACTCTTACTCTGGCCTAATAGCTAAGGTCTTAACTCTTTCTTTGGCCTACTGGCTAAGGTCTTAACTCTTACTCTGGCCTAATAGCTAAGGTCTTAGACTTGTACTCTGGCCTAATAGCTAAGGTCTTAGACTCGTACTCTGGCCTAATGGTTAAGGTATTAACTCTTACTCTAACAATACACAGGAGTATAACCCGTTAACCCAGAAGAGACCGGGCGTAATATACAACAAAAACAATGTCTCAACTGGAGGATATTTTGGTGGGAAAAACAATTTAACAAAGTGAGATAAATCACAAGAGAACAGAGGGCAAGGAGGGATACCACAGTGTGAGTCAAGTAAGAAAAGGTTTTTATACAATTCTGCAAGTAGTTAGGAAGCACTACAATACATTTACTTGTACAATGACCATAACACACAAAGTGAAGACTGAACGTGCTGGTGAATAGTGAACGACGCAGTGACACAGAAGTGTGAAAAACAGCATGAACGGCGCAATAGAAAAAGGTTCAGGGGTCAACAAACAAGGTAGATATATACAATTAGGTACAAACCGTTATTTGGATAGTTTGGTTGACCACAGAGCGGCCTTAGTTCTAGGCTGTGTAGTCGACGGTGTTTCTACCTGGCCAATTTCAGGTCATCATCAGGACAGAGGTCATAGATTAAAGGGTGGTGCTTCTAAAACCAAAAGGAAAGAGAAGAAATCAAGAGAGGTCCAAGGAAGAGAAAAGTACAAGAGGGGTAGGTGACGTGATAGGTATTACCTGATACAAATCAAGCGGAACCTGAGTTATTTAATAGCTGAGGGGACGCTGTGTAATTAAAGGTTCTGTGAATGAAAGGAGAGAGAGTATCAGGAGTAGGTTAATTAAGGTGACAAGAATCCAAAGGGAAGGTAAATAATAAGGGGAGGTAAAAAACAGGAAATTTACCGGGGTCCAGGGAGAGGAACGCAGGATGGTCGTCCGACCAGAGCGTGGGAAGGGCCGGTAAAGCACAGGGGCAGTGGCTAGAAATGAAGAATGAAGGGAGATAAGTACTGCTGCTGAGGTAAGGATTAAAAGAAAAGTCCCAGACAAGGAGGACGAAAAAAGCACAAACCTTATTTAAGTGGTCAAGGTCCTAAATGAATGACAAGGGGGTAGGAGCCAATGTTGAGCACGAAGGCCAATTCTAAAAGGGAACAGTAATTTAAATTAATAATTACTAATGCCGTGGGGCTAGGTGCGAACAAACGCGAGCAAGGGGCGTATATGGAAAAACTTACTGAATTGTAAAGTCCACAACTATGGTCCGTGGCGGGGGAATCAATCCCAAGCTTGGGAACAAAACCGCAAAGTCGTCGGAGAAAACTTCCGAAGCAGCAGCACCAAGAAACACTGGTGTATAAATGAACGAAACCCGGAAGTGAATCACGTGACCACCAGGGCGCGAGGGGGATAGCTAACGCGGTGGAACGAAAGGGCAGTAAGGTGCCCCGGGGGTGCTGTGGAAAGAAGAGAGGAGCGAGGTGAAAAGGAACGGAAAGCAAGGAAGGGAAAGGGGGAAACGTTAAAAATAGCGAAATTCGTACAGGAGGAGAGGCAGTTATTATGCCAAGTAATTATTCCAATGTGGAAACGATAAATTATACAGGATTAAAAAATGGACAATCAATAGAATCCAGTATAACGATTATACATCAACATAGTAACAGATAGAAAAAAGTACACAAGGGAGGGCAGGGAAGGGAGCAAAGGGATGTGAGGTCAAGCACAAAGAGCAATGAAAAAAACGAAAAAAAACAACAAAAACAATGAACCCAATAATTCAGAGTTCTCAGTAAGCACCAATAGAATTTTTTTTTACCACATAGTCAAGATATCGATCTAAGTCGTTACGGTCTTACATTAAATTGCATCAATAACACATAACAATGCACAATAAAACTAATTACAGTACACAATGACAAAAAAGGGGGCGGGGGGGAGAGGGGGGGTGGGTGAGGGGGGGGTACAAAGGAGGGGGGGAAAAGGGAGGAGGAAGGAGGGATGAGGGGAGAAGGGAAAGAAAAGGGCGGACAAATTCCGACAGGAAGGTGGGTGGGGGTGTGGACGGAAAAAATACTAAATAATATAGGCACAATGATCACATGCAGATGCGGTAAATGGGATGCTTATGTAGCTGTAAGCACTGTATTCCATTCATCAAGAGTGTTGAGTACCTTTTCCACTGTGTTACAGCAAGCAATCCATCTACATTCGCACTTGTTGAGAAGCAGTTGTAAATTACCTCCTCTAAGAGGAAGTTTGGGGCAATCAATCACCTGCCAAATCAGGTCTGTTCCAGCATGATTTTTTTCTTTGTAGTGACTCACCAATGGTGCTGTATCAACACTACACCTGATGCGGCTTTGGTGTTGGAGAATACGGGATTTGACCATCTGTGTGGTCTGGCAAATGTATAGTAGGTCACAGGGACAACGTATGGCATAGATGACGTTTGTAGTTAGGCAATTGGTAAGGTGACTGAGTTTGTATATATGGCCATCACTAACAAATTCCTTGGTGTTAAGTGTGAAATCACAAGCTATACATGATTGGCATTTGTAGTGTCCTACAACTAGAGGAAGTCCCCAAAGTGAGGTTGTGAGAAGTTGTCCTGGCATATGCTGTTCCTAGTTATAGGGACACCTTGCACCAGTCCAATTCGACTCCTATTGATGATAGGTTTAAGACAACCTTTAAAGAAAGCTATCCTAGTGGTAGCTGTGGAGAGCAGCCTTCAGGCTAAGTCTTGAAGGAGTGTTAAGCTTATTGTTTTACCATAATAACCTCTTGAATAACCAAATGAAAGAGTAGCCCACACAGGTATATATATAAAATATATGTATTTATTCTAGACAGAATCCCACAGTCACTTTATGTGGCTAGTGGCAAAGTTACAATTCAAACAAGCATTTCTAAACACAATAAATAGCACAGACACAACTAGTAAACAATGTAAGCAGCATGTACAGGGAGACCCTTCTAAGGAAGCCATAGGATATATGGCTGGTGTGCTGGAATGTAGCTGGTCTGAAATCTAAAAGTAGAGACCCTGGTTGGGAAACTTTTATTAATAGATACAATATTTTATGTTTCCAGGAAACCTGGTGCAAAAATAATATTGACTATGAGGGATTTGTTTCATATAATTTACCAGCATATGGAGAGGGTCCGGGAAGAGCTAAGGGGGGCTTACTGACCCTTGTATCGGTCAACCTCCAAATGCCGGTGATAAAATATGTGCCGGTGGGCGATCTAGTACAGATGATCTGGATTCGTGAAGGTAAAAGCCGTAACATCCTTCTGATCAATTATTATAACAATATCTTTGATAGCACCAGGGGCAGAATAATAACCGATTTGGCCAATGCTATTGATACCCTAAGTTTGGATTCCAATGTAGTATTTGATATTATCTGGTGTGGGGATTTTAATACCTCATTATGCGAATTCTTATCTACAAAGGCCTGTGGGGTCACAAATAATGCCGGATGGGAGGTCCCACACTTTGGTCACGATATGTATGGGGAAAACGTGAATACACTAATGGGGAGCCTTGACCTGGAAATTTTGGATTGCTGTAGGGACAGTAATGGTTCACCTGTCCCCACATTCAGGAATTGGCGCTCTAACTCCGCACGATCATGTGTTGGTATCCTCTAGTATCGTTGACTGTTTTGCCCCACTGGAAATGGGAATTATGGACACTAGTGATCATAACTGTATTATTGTGACCATGACTCTGTGGGGGGAGAATGATAGAGAGACAGGGACCACAGTTGGAAATATCGAAGCCCATCGGGCTAATGGGGTAAGGTTGAGGTGGATAGGTGCTAAAGCATCCGAACTGACTGCATCCATTATTATGAAGAATTTAGCAGACATTGTTTTTATTTTAGAAAATAGATTGGATCATGAGCGGGTCTTATCTAGTTTTATAGGAATCAACAATGCCATTAACGCAAAGTTCACAAGTGGCAGTAGGGGTGGTACAAAACCTGGTTTTGTTTGGTTTGATAAAACCTGTTCTGCTGCTCTGACTGATCTTAAGCAGGCCCTAGCAATAAGGCCTAGGGATAAAAAATTAGTAACAAATCTGAGGCTAGAATATAAAAATGCCATTAAAGCTAGGAAGATGGTTCTACAACACCAGGCCTGGGATTCTCTTAACCAAGCGGCAGAACTCTCTAATTCCACGTTATTTTGGGCAACAGTCAACTCCCCATTCCTTAAGGAGACAAATACACCTGAGTTAACAGCAAATGTCTCCTGTGAAGGTTGGATTACCCATTTTTCAACTATCTTTGATTCAGGTAAAAATATTAATGTTGGGACAGATAGATGGCCTATATTACCACTTGAAATCACTGTGGAAGAAGTTGAAAGGGGGATTAGGGCAAGTAAGGGAGGAAAGGCCCAAGGACCGGATGGGGTTCCAAGTGATGTGTACAAGGAAGCACCGGAAGTATGGGGCCCTTTGTTGACTGTTGTTTTCAATGCCGCGGTTTGTATAGATCCTCCGCCGACCTGGGAGGAGTCTATTATTGTCCCAATATACAAGAAAGGATCCAGGTCTGATGCTAAAAACTACCGACCAGTTTCATTACTGGACGCTTCCGTAAAAGTTATGAGCAGGATTATGCTGGTAAGATTGGAATAATGGGCAGAACAAGATGGTATTTTGGCAGATAGCCAATATGGTTTCAGGAAAGGTAGGGGTACGCTCGATCAATGCATTAATTTAGAATTATTGATCGGGAAGTATAGTGAAGCCAAACCTGGCCATATATATTTGTGCTTTGCTGATTTAAGCAGCGCTTTCGACATGGTTGACCACTCTATTTTGTGGTCAACCCTGTTGAAACTGGGTGCGCCAGAGGGCATAATTTATTTCCTTGCCAGGATGTATGAGAGATTAAAAACATGTGTACGTTTTGGCAGGAAGGGAGAATGTACCCCGAACTTTAGCGTAAAACGAGGTATAAGGCAGGGTTGTGTTTTAGCTCCTCTTTTAATTTTTTATTTATAAATGGTATTGATGCAATTTTAAAGGAAGTACATGCAGATGCTCCCCTGATCAATGGTGTTTCAGTACCGGTGTTACTATACGCCGATGATGCTGTGTTGTTGTCAAGAACTCCGATAGGGTTGCAACGATTGATGGATTGCTTTGCTTCCTTTATTGACGACAAAAAATTAGTCATTAACAAAAGTAAAACGTACACTATGATCTGTGGCCCAAAGAAATCTAAACATGTAGTGAAAGGGTTTTTTATTGACAAGTTAAAAGTACAGCAAGTGGACAAATTCTGTTATTTAGGAATAACTTTTTCGAATGATAAAAAGTGGACACATGAATTTAATAACATACGCAATAAAATGGCTAGAAATGCCCATGGAATTTTTAGATTTGCTCAGAAAATTGGGGACCGTAGAACCAGAGATATGATAAAAATTTATCAGGCAAGATGTGTATCAATTGCATTATATGGGGCAGGAATCTGGGGTTACAGCTGCGCATATGAATTGCAGCTGGAAGAGAATTTCTTCCTTAAAAAACTTTTATGTCTACCCATTTCCGCCTCTAATGCCTTATGTCATCAGGAACTATCTGTGAACTACCTACTTGACCTTTTGTCACTTAGACCTCTGATGGTTTGGCGGTCTATTTGGTTAAATGAAGAGAAGTCCTTCACCAGGTCTATTATCCAGGATTGTTTGCGATTAGATAAAGCCATAGCAATACCCTGGATTAAATACATTATTGTGTGTTTCTCAGATATTTTTAACCTGAATATTGTAACTGATCCGAACGCTGTTTTACTGATCCCCAAGGCTGAGTTAAAAAGGGTCTTTCTAGCTTTTGTTGAGAGGAAGAGAACTGTTATTGCTGGTACTTTGTCCACTGTTATGTTTTATAACAGATATTTGGCCATGGACGGATTTCCGGTGTATTTAACCCTTGTCACCAGGCCGACACATAAATTTGTGCTGACCAGACTGAGATTGGGAATAGTGCACCATTTGGTGGCTCATCCGATAATGAAAAAATATCCACTAGGACCCTGTAGATGTGATGGGATTTCTAAGCAGAGCACAATGCACTTTTTATTACTCTGTAAGCTGTACTCTAATTTTCGTATTGCCCTGTTAAAACCCATGTTTATCAAATATGGAACACGTACGGTTGAGCACGCAATGAAATTGATTTTTAACTTACAATCTGCGGATATTTGTTTTTATACTGCTACTTTTTTAAACAAATGCATCAATTCGAGGAAAAGCATGTGTTTTTTAGATGACGAAATGTAATTTTAAATGTGTAAATGAAATCTTTGTTTTAACTAATCATAGTGTTTTTTAAGCGTATGATTATGTCTGCTATAAGTCGTTCATATTTTGTACATTTTGATTCTGTGATTGTGTATGCTTTTATGGTCATTAATTTGTACCGAATAAAGCGGAATTGAATTGATTGACTGTCACTGCTATGCTTGCATTTTGTTTTTTGAGTTTCTGGGCTTTGTCTTTAAATGTTGTGTCTGACTTCAGTATGCATGCTGGAGTTTAGATCATAGATTTGACTTTGATTCCTATTCTGCTTCTCTTTTGTAGTCCCTTAATATCTAGACCCTAGTTTGTGATTTTAAGGGTGCTCCTCAAACAGGGGCACAGCACTACGTCTTTACCTCTTTCTTCTATGGAAGTTAGTGGTCGACTGGATTCGAAGGGTAATCCTTGGTGATGGAATTGATCCATGTCTGTCGCTAATCTGTGATCGTGACTCCGATTACCAGGAATTTTCTTAGTTGGCTATTGGGTCCATTGAAGTACTCCCATTTCTTGGTTTAGTTTACATTCTGTTCAGGGATAGCAGGTAGCAGATCCTCCATGCCAGCTTCATATTTTTTGGCAGTAGGGTCATCTCTTGTAATTTCCTATATTTGCTAGACTTCGTTTGCTTAACCTAGTTACATAGCTGGGCTTCACCGTTTACCCAATTCCTAATGTGATGGTTAGTGCTTTGCCATCCACTTCAGATCTTCATTTGTGTTTTACTGTCCATCTAAAGTTGGCAAGACTTATGTTTCGTTTCTCTTCTTGGACCAGTGTACCTTGAGCTTTTCTCACCACTTGGGCTTCTGTAGCTAGTGCTACGCTTCCCCCTGAGCCCAGGTTTCTTGAGCTTTGTTTTCCACCCTGGACCCAGGTAGCTTGGGCTTTACTTATTTACGTGGTCTACAGTGGATGATGCTTCATTTTCCACCTCGAGTTTGCATAGCATAGGTATTACGACAGTTACTGGGCTCCTGGTTTAGGCTATGCTGTCTATCTTTCTTTCATCCATGCAGTCTGGAGGCTTCTGCCGTCCTTAAGCCTATGTAGCTTGCCAAACTTTGGCCTTCACACCCGCCTCTGCTTCCCACCTATGGGCTGTCTAGTGTGGGGTTTGCTGCACAACTTTACCCCCGTGGCTTGAGATTCGCTGCTCTGTTTGGTCTGCCAAGTTTGGCTTTGCTTGCTATATTTTACCTGCTAATGCTGCAGTGTCCAATTTATTTTCTGTTAGAGTTTAGACTCGAAAATGAAGTTTCCATTGGTTTCCCACCCCGGGTTTGCATCTAACTAGTGTCTCATGTATTATGCAGCCTGATATGTTGCTTTAGAATGAATAGGGTTAGTGGAATCATCATGCCAATAGTGTGTGCCAGGGCAATTTGGTGTGTGGCAGACTAAAATAATGTGTACCGTGGGTGGGAGAGTGTACTTATCACATAGGCTCCTGTCCCATTGCCCAAAGAGCCGTGTGTGCTACTCTATATAGTTGGTATCACTATTAGGTCGTCGACCAGGTCAGTTTTGCAACGGCCTGCAAACAGTTCAAGTTGTTATTCAAACCAAATTTCTGAAGAGGAGTTAAAGGAAAGTTTAAAGGCTGGTTTATCATATCCATTGCTTCTGTGAGCAGTCGCCTCCTGGCAGAAAACTCATCCTCTCGTGCACATTTAGGAAGCCACTCCGCTGTGCATGCTCTGCTTTTGGTGCATGCATCTCCTTGGTGCAGCACCTGTTGACATTGTTCAGGCACCTGTTCCTTATAGTTGGAGAATGTGGTGGGAAAGCAAGCTAGGGGAATTGACTGCAAAGGGCAAGCTTGGGGCTACGCTATGGAAGATGAGGAGACCTTACACTACATTGACGCGAGCTAGAGGAGTGTGCACAGAAGAGGGACTCGTTTTCAGGTAGTGCACAGAAGAGGGTAGTTGGATCAATATTTAAAGGGGCAAGCTAAGGGTGTGGCCTAAGGTGTTGGAGAATGCTCTCCTCTGTTGCCTCTCCTTTTAAACTTAATTATGTTTCCCCATGTTCACATGATTAAAGTGAAGTCGGATGTACTTAGACGATACTCAATTTCTGGTTGCTTTAAGAAGCAACTCCAAAAAAGACCTCAAATGTTTTCCAGCAATTCAAAAACCGGACAAGGGTGAACATCAAATTCCTTAATCATGATAAAACCAGTAACTTGCTCATAGATAAAAACCCTGGGTGTCTCCTTGTTAAGCCAACCACCTGCTTCACTGGAATCGGCACGGAATCCGGGTGTTTTTTATGATTCTCAGCTATCCTTTGACCTGCAGTGAATTCCACCAGTTTTTTGCTATGCTTTACATCTCAAATTCAGCCTAAGTTAATAGTGGAATTCCACAAATGACTAGTCCTGGCAGTAGCAATGTACTTATTGCAGTAGTGCACAGCCACATATTTAAGTCTCCCCAAAAACCTGGTCAAACAGTAATTGAAGGAAAAAAGACCTATGTTCGAGGCATATGAGCTGCAGATTACACACTGTGCATAGATCGCCATCCGGTGTTGGGCCCGGATGTTTGCACTTGTTTTTGTCTTGGAAAGTCTTTGGAAGTCACGAGGTATGTGACTCTTCCTTTCGATCATAGTGCGCATGGGCATCGGATCCATCCTCAGATTGTTTTTTTTCCGCCATTGGGCTCGGATGTGTTCTCGCGTTCCAGCTCGGAACCGTTAACAGTTTCTCTTCGACGCGCAATCCTTCCCATCTCGACGGTATTGTTTTCGATCGCGTTTCCAACCACACGCGCCCTTCTCCTCGAAGTCTTCGATCCCGGTCGTCGACGAAGGCCTTCGGGCCTACCAGGGCTTCCTCTCCGGCTCATGGAAATGACGCCATTTAAAAAGTGTCCTTGATGTGGGTCAAAGTTTCCCCACACCGACCTGCATGAGGTGTGCAACCTCTGCCTCTCACCGGAGCACGAGGCCAGAGACTATCCAGCTTGCGCCTCCTTCCGCTCCAAAAATACCATCCGGGACCGATGAGCTCGAAGAACAATGGCGCGCTTGTCATCTTCGATCCCCGACGACATCTTTCAAGCGGGCGTCAATGTTCCGGAGCAGGGTCGAGTCGAGGAAGCCATCATCAGCACCTCCGAAGCAGACGATTCTGACGTCGAAGACCTCACTCGAGCTCAAAGGGCCGCCGTGAGTACAGACGTCGACCCCGACCCACACCCCCCCTCGACACTGTTGAAAAAGGCTTCGGTACCACCTCCACCTTCGGGGCCAGGTGCACGCTGAGACACTGCTTCCCATGCCCTGCCTTCGGGCCCGGTAAAGAAGCCTGCTAAGCCTTTAGGCGACTCGGGCTCGAGTCAGCCTACTCTCGGTACCGACAAGCCAACTCCGACACCGAAGAAAAAACAGTCTTCGACCTCATCCACGCCGACCACTGCTCCCACATCGAAGCACTCGGCGTCGAAGGCTAGCACCAGTTCTTCTGCACCGACAACACCCTCGGAGCCGACTAAAAGCCGCCCGCCGAAAGGCCCCGACACTTCCAAACCGAAGACCTCGGAACCGAAAAATCAGCACCCGGCTCCAACTAAAAAAGGCACTTAAAAATACATGGTTCCCAGCCTAGAACCGCTACCGAGGCGGCGCCCAAAAAACTTACGACACCGAAGCCCTCGGCACCGACGGATCTGTCTCCCTCAGACGAACTGTTTCGACCAGATCCTACCCAAAAGACTCTAATAAATTTTATTTAATGCTCAGTATCAAGAAGATACCACTACACATGCCTGCGCCTGGTCCACCAGCAAAGAAGAGAGACTTTGGCACCTCTCCATTAACCACCGCCGCCACCGCCACCACCACCACCACCACCAGACAAGGAATCCAAACTCCTAGATGCCTCTGGCAAACGCACAGTGTCACAGGCAGCACATATTTGGCGCATTGCTAACACCCAAGCACTCCTAGCCAGATATGAAAGGGCACATTATGACGAACTTGAGTCCATAATGCAGCACCTCCCTGACAAATACAAAAACGGCCAGTGAGTTAATCCATGAGAGTAAGGCCATCACTAATACCTCCATTCGCTGTGCCCTAGATGCAGCAGGCACCGCCTCAAGGGCAAGCAACACCAGTGTCCTTTTGCGCAGGCATGCCTTGTTACGCATATCAGGGTTTAAAACAGAAGTACAGAGTTCTATACTCAATCAACCTTTTGATGAGCAACACTTATTTGGGCCCAACGTAGACGTATCCCTCAAAAAAATGAAGAAGGATACAGACACCGCTAAATCTATGGGAGCCTTGCAATCGCAAGCTCCCAGACGATCCTTTCGTCGCTCATCCTTTAGAAGCACCCATCGAGGCTACTCCTCTGATAGCCCCTCCACCTCTTACAAAGCTCACGCACAATCCACCTTTGCTAGAGGTTACCAAAGGGGTGGTTACAGGGGGAATAACAGCAAAGGGAAAAATAACAACTCCCGCTCTGCCTCCACACCTACCCCATGACTTCCCTCCACTTCCCCCTGACTATTCCACTCCAGTCGGGGGAAGACTCCACCAATTTCTCCCTGCCTGGATAAACATCACTTCGGACAGGTGGGTCCACAAAATAATTCAATCAGGCTACTGTCTCGAACTAACATCTACCCCCCAAACATCCCACCCAAACACTGTCCAATGTCACAAGAACATCTCTCACTCTTAAAGCAGGAGGTAATCTCCCTCCTACAAAAAAGTGCAATAGAACCAGTTCCCCTGCACCAACAAAACAAGGGGGTCTACTCCCTCTATTTTCTCACACCAAGAAAGGACGGATCTCTAAGGCCTATTTTAGACCTCAGACCTCTAAACATATCCATACGTTCAGACCATTTCCACATGGTCACACTTCAGCAGGTCCTCCCTCTGCTTTCCCAGGGTGACTTCCTTGCTACTCTAGACCTCAAGGACACCTATTCCCATTCACAGTGCTCACAGCAAATATCTCAGATTTGTAGTAGACGGTCAGCACCATCAATTCAAGGTGCTCCCATTCGGAGTCACCACAGCACCAAGAGTGTTCACCAAGTGCCTAGCAGTAGTGGCAGCACATCTAAGGAGACAAAACATACATGTCTTCCAATACCTAGACGACTGGCTTATAAAAGCCAAATCGTACAATCAGTGTGTACTACACACTCACGCCACTATTCAACAACTCCACAACCTGGGATTCACAATAAATCACGCCAAGTCCCAGCTCCAACCGTCCCACACGCAACAATACCTTGGTGCCACCACAAACACCGCAAGAGCACTCGCCTATCCCAGCCCCACCAGGATAGCGAGCATCCAAGCTCTTCTCACCAAATTCCAACCGCAACACTCTCTTCCAGCTCGAGTGTTCATGCAACTCATAGGAATGATGGCCTCTTGCATATTCATAGTGCCTCATGCAAGACTCCAGATGTGTCCTCTCCAAGAGTGCTTAGCACACCAATGGAACCAGGCTCAAGGTCCGCTAACAGATCTGGTGTTGGTAGACGGTCGTACCCATCGCTCTCTGCAATGGTGGAACACCAAGAACCTTTCCAAAGGGCGACCGTTCCTCGAGCCAGTTCCTCAAATAGTCATGACAGCGGACACATCGCTCTCCGGCTGGGGAGCTCACCTACATCATCACACCATGCAGGGCAGGTGAACACCTCAACAAAAGCTACTCCACATCAACCATTTGGAGTTACTAGCCATATTCCTAGCCTTAAAGGCATTTCAAAAACATATATCAGGCAAGACTGTCTTAGTCCGCACCGTCAACATGACAGCCATTTATTACATCCAGAAACAAGGCGGGACACACTCTCTGCAGCTCTCTCAACTTGCACAGAGCATATGGAGATGGGCTATACCTCAGAACATTTTTCTCCTAGCCCAACATGTCCCAGGAGTCCAAAACACAATAGCCGACCTTTTGAGTTGTCAAACAGAACAAATCCACGAGTGGGAACTTCATCTACATGTTCTTCAACCGTTTTTTCAAACTTGGGGGCAATCACAGATAGACCTCTTCACCACCCAAGAAAACGCCAAATGCCCAAACTTCGCCGCCAGGTACCCTCACCCATTGTCCAAAGGCAATGCAATATGGATGAACTGGTCAGGCATATTAGCGTACGCTTTTCTGCCTCTCCCACTCATTCCACTAGTGGTGCGCAAACTACAGCCACACTCATTAACGCTCATCCTAGTTGCTCCAACTTGGGCCAGACTGCCATGGTACACCATACTGCTGGAACTCTCAGTAGTTCCGTACCAAAAACTACACCTCTCTCCACGCCTCTTAACCCAGAACTATGGAGAGACCCAAGACCCAGCTCAGCTCAACCTAGCGATCTGGCTCCTGAAATCCTAGAATTCGGTTACCTTAAACTTCCTCCTGACTGTATGAACGTCATCAAAGAAGCTAGACGACCTACCACTAGAGCATGGTATGCAGCCAAGTGGAAAAGATTTGTAATATACTGCCATAACAACAACACTAATCCCCTAGCTGTGTCTATCCAACACATCATAGGCTACTTACTACACCTCCAAAGATGTAACCTAGACTATACCAGTATCAGATTGCATCTTGCTGCCATAGCAGCATATCTACAAAATAGACAGCATCTCTCACTTTTCAGAGTACCCGCCATAAAGGCCTTTATGGAAGGACTCAAAAGAATAATTCCCCCCCCCCAGAGTACCACCTTCACCTGTGTGGAATTTAAACATCGTTCTCACAAGACTAATGGGTCCTCCATTTGAACCTCTACATAAATGTGAGCTACAATTCTTAACATGGAAAACTGATTTCCTCGTAGCCATTACTTCTCTGTGAAGAGTTAGTTAACTACAAGCACTAACCATTCAAGAACCCTTTCTCCAGATGCATCTTAATAAAGTTGTTCTCCGAACTAATCCTAAATTCCTATCTAAAGTCATTTCACCCTTCCACCTCAATCAATCTGTAGAGCTGCCTGAATTCTTCTTGCAGCCACAAACAGTTGCAGAAAGACCTCTTCACACCTTTGATGTCAAAAGAGCACTACTATACTACATAGAAAGAACAAAACCCTTTCGTAAGACCAAACAACTATTCGGGTCTTTCTCACCACCACACAAAGGCAACCCCATATCAAAATCAGGAAGAGCTAGGTGGAATGTCAAATGCATACAGATTTGTTACCACAAAGCAAAATGTACATTATCTGTTCCTCCTAAAGCCCACTCTACACGAAAGATAGGGGCTTCAATGGCATTTTTAGGAAACATTCCTTTAGATGATATCTGCAGAGCAGCTACATGGTCTACACCGCACACATTCACAAAACACTATTGTGTAGATGTGCAAACTAAACAGGCTAGTGTGGGCCAGGCTGTACTCAAAACACTATTTCAAACTACTGCAACAGATACTGGTGGTCGCCGCTAGGAGTGTATACTGCTTTACAATCTATGCACAGTGTGTAATCTGCAGCTCATATGCCTCAAACGGAATATGCTACTTACCAATATGCATCTGTTCTTGGCATGTAGAGCTGCAGATCTACACACGCCAACCCGCCTCCCCTGCTACCTTTATCTGTTCCAGTATTATCTTACTTAGATACACCACACATGGGCATCTTTCCTGTTTCTTACTAAGCTCCATCATTTCCCTGCTGGCAAAAAACAATCTGAGGATGGCGCCGATGCCCATGCGCACTATGATCCAAAGGAGGAGTCACATACCTCGTGACTTCCAAAGACTTTCCTAGACAAAAACAAGCGCAAACATCTGAGCCCAACACCAGATGGCGATCTATGCACAGTGTGTAGATCTGAAGCTCTACATGCCAAAAACAGATGCATACTGGTAAGTAGCATATTCCTTACATCATATATGGACTGAGGAAAAATAATTATTGATCAATTAAATTTTATTTAATCTGTTTGTCTGGCCTAGATCACCAGAACCAACAGATTTCTGTGGCTGATTTGGAAAGCGATCAGTGGAAAATCGCTTCCATTTTTACTGAGCTGTCTGACTTCTGCTCTGACCACACATTGTTCATCCCTACTTCGATTTCAGATCATTAGGTGGCAAGGGTAAAGTCCTTGAACAATCTACCGAAAGACGCTGCTTTAAGCATAAATTGAAGCACCATCTGCTTAAGATATAGACATCAAGGGAAGGGAAGGTGTATAAGTATGTTACAACCTGAAAATCAACACTTGCGTTCATCCACAACTTCTCCATTTCAGGTCTATTTTATCTTTGTGTTGTACACAAAGTTATTTGTTTGCCGTCCTTTTTAAGGTCACTTTCTGTTTTGTTCTATTTATTTTGTTTGCTTCTTTTTACTTCAGTTAATATTTCCGTCTCATTATTTATGATCTGTATGCATGGTTTGTTTACTTTGCCTAGGAACTATGCCTCTACTATTTATTTGCACATTCCAAATACTAAACAAGAACACTGGTTCAAGGGGAGTTGGTTGGAGCGAGCTGGTTTATGCATGCTGTGGGTTGTGATATGAGACTGCGTAGACAGTCATGCTCTGGTATTCTTCGGATGAACTCCAGAGTGATGAGTGAGAATTGAGTTACTATTAGGTTAGGCTTGCACTAAGGGAACGTAGTAAAAAAAGTTGTTAATACAAAAGACAAACTTGGAGAATGTGCTGAGGAGAGAATAGTTTTGCTGAGGGAGTATACTAAGGCAAGTGAGCCAGAGGAGTTCCTGGAGAAAGGAGAGGCACTAGTTCTAAGACAATGGACTGAGCAGGTGTTATGGGTGCTAGTGGTGGCATGCATGAGGAATGTGGAAAAGTGTGATGTGGGAATGTGGCTGGACTTTGCTAGGGCATGTGTTGGGAATACACTGGAGAAGTGTGGCTCAATGGTTAGAGCGGCAGACCCTGATGCAGAGGTCTGGCCCGGACCAGGGTTCAATTCCCGCCTCGGCGGGTCTTGGGCTCAATTTCCCCGGACCCGATAATTCTCGCCTCGGTGCCTATTCTAATCATGGGTCCCACTCTGCAACTCTGGGCAATAGCTTGCTTAATCTCCACAACGGCCCCAAAAGCGCTAGGATGCCTGGCTTTCACCTTGGGTGTGCCCAGGAGTGGGCACTTCACAGGGAAAGGCCAGGAAGGGTTCCACAGCGGTATGTGCAGAGCGCCTGAGAGACCCTTTCGGGGGTGTGCGGAGCGCTATATAAATGCACTACATTTACATTTACCATGCTAGATGAGTTTGGTGGCCATGCGCTAGAAGTGTTTAGATGGAGCAAGCTAGGGAATTGAGGTGGTTGTGAGCTGACGAAATGTGGTGGTGAGGTAAGAGTGCAATAGGCAAGCTACAGTGGTGTCATGCTGTAAGATAAAAGAATGTGGTGTAGGCAGGCTGGACAAATGTGGTGAACATTGTTTTGAGAAAAATAGAAGAGTGGTGGAGTGAGCCAGGAGAGTGTAGTGAAGGCACATTTGGGATATGGAGTTGTGGCTTGAACTAGGGAGGTGTGCCGGGTGACCCAGGAGAGTATAGTAGGTCAGATTTGGGGTTTGTTGATGGGACGTGAGGTAAGTATAGTGGGGCTAGGTAGGTGGTGGTGGAAAGCTTAGAGGGACTAGCAGGGAAGCTTTTGGAATGTCATGGAGAGCGGTAGGAGAAAGTGCTAGAACGAGAAGTAGAGGAGCCTGGTGATGGCGAGCTAGGGATTGTTTTGAAGGAAGCCAGGGAAGTGTAGTGCAGTAAAAGTATGTGGTCGGACACGTTAGGGGAATGTGTTGGGGTGAGGCATGTTGGGGGAATGCAGTATAAGGGAAAGATGGTCCCAGAATATATAAACTTTTTAGAGTTAACACAGAATCGATATCAAAGGATACAAAAAAATGATGTCAAAGTGTTATTTAATCACACGTTGGCAAGATACACATTTTTATAAATAGATTAGGCATTTGTCAAATAGTGCGGGGTGCCATGGGAAGGAAGGGGGTAGTGAATTCAGGTGAGGTAAAAGGGGGAAGTGACATATAAATTATATCAAACTGTCACAACTTAATTGTAAGGCAAAACAATTTTTAAGCCACAAAATCCAGACGAAGTTCATTAGTTTGAATATAGATTGTTTACAAAAACCATGTACAAAACAGAAGAACACAGTGTAAGTTACACTGTTGAGAGTACTGGCAATGTCATATTGTCGACGTTTCGACCCCAAGACATGGGTAGGTTAGTTGGCTCCTTACTAACGGGGTCTTCTTCAGGACAAGGGTGATGGTGTAACACGGAGGAATGGCACCATATTCAAAGGTGTTGGGGGAATGCAGCAGGGGGCATGCTGGGGGAATGCAGCAGGGGGCATGTTGGGGGAATGCAGCAGGGGGCATGTTGGGGGAGTGCAGCAGGGGGCATGTTGGGGGAATGCAGCAGGGGGCCGTTAGGGAATGCGGCGGGTTGTGTTGGGGTATTGTTGATGAGTGAGGTCTCTTGGTATGGTAAGGCATTCTAAGGGGATTGTGGTCATTATCATTGAACTAGGGGAGTAGGATGTTGATTAGCTGAAGGTTATGATGAAAAGCTCAGGCTAATGTGCTAGTGATGAGCTAAGGCTGTGATGGTGGCGATCTACCAAGAATGTGGTGTGGTCAAGATTTGAAGAGTGGTAACATGAGGGGGCACAAATGGGGTGAGCTAAGCTAGTGATAAGGAGTAATCCTGGACAGTGGTGAAGAGTTGGCAGAATGTTTAATTGTGTTAGAAGTAGGATATTTTGATGGTGGAATCTGATAGAGACTTCTAGCTGCAGATTCCTTACCATAGATTTAGCCCCAGCTGTCAGACTGGATCAGGCAAATTTTTGTGAGCAGTACCCCTTGCGCTCCAGTAGGTGGCTTCGATCGGCTCCTCTTGGCATCGTCAACGACGTCCGCACTGGAAGTGACGAACGTGGTGCCTATATAAGTGCCACCCGAACACGCTGATGTCAGTTCCTTTCTTTCTGCACCAGTCAGCGCAGATTGGGAGAGAGATACCCCTTAGGCATTTTTTGACAAAGCTTTTTTTTGTTACTTTTGTTGAAGTGTTTTTGAGAATCTTCTTTCCTGATGTGACCGGGATGTCATCCCAGGTGGTCAGCTTCGAGCCCTGCGGCGCCTGTCACTGATTGGGGTCAGTGATGTACCCGCATCGTGTATGCCTCTGCTGCCTCGAGCGCGATCTCGATACAAAGGCCTACTCCGATTGCTGCGCCATGAACCCAAAGGCCTTAAGGAAGCAATCCCTCAAGCTTCTTGTGGCTCGACATGCGACACCAGTACAATCTCGTACCCGAGAGGAAGGTCCTGGAAGCGGAGGCCGAAATCTTCATTGCATTCTCAGTCATCGGGCTACTTGGGTAAGAAGAAGAGCAAGAATTCAAAGAGGACTTCGACTTCTCCTCATCAGTTGGCCAGTGAGATGACGGAGCGTCTGCATTCGAGGCATGGCTCCGCAGTTGAGCCAGCGCCTGGGTCAGGTCAGTGCTTCTCTGAGTTTCCGGGATCTGGTGTGACCTCCAATCAACTTCAAGAGTTTTTCCGTTCCCGGACTCCAACACAGAGATTGATAGCGGTCACAGACTTCTGACTCAGGCTGGAGCCATGTCTTCCAGGCCGTAGCCTGAGCCTTATTCTTATGGGCTAGGCTTTGGGTGGGGTTGGGAGGGGTCGCTGAACCCTGAAGAATACCAGCCCTTTTACCCCAATATGGACTGGTGTGAGGAATTGGCAGAAGCCAGCAGACTGGACTCTTCTCCAGATACTGGCATGCTTTCTTCCCCCTACTGTGGCTACGGAGGAGGAAGCATCCTTCACAATGATGGGGAGGAGGGCGGACGAGGTCCTGGACCAACCTGCCCTCTGTGGCGGTCAAGACTAATGTCTTGATGGAGGTGCTTCTGCTGGGACTACCCCCCTCAGAACCGGCTCTCACCTTTATTGAAGCCCTTACTGACATCCTGCTAGGGACCTGGTACAAGCCCAGGTCAGGGGCTTCTGTGAACAGGACTATTGCCTGCTGCCACCGCCCTGCTCCAGGGGACCCAAACTTCCTCACACAACACCCTACTCCCTGCTGCACACCCAGATAGGGAATCCAAGAGGCTGGATACCGTGGGGAAGATGATGTTTTCTTCTACCAGCCTGGCACTGCAGTCAGTGAACACTGCATGCCTTTTGGGCTGCTACTCTCACCTTCTGTGGTACGCAGTTGTTCCCAATGGTACTGGGGTGCCCGTGCTGTCTTTTCCCAAGCTGTTACTGATGAGAGAGATGCAGCCAAGTTCAACATATGTTGTGGACTGGACACCACGGACTCACTGGGTAGAGCAGTTTCACGTGGTTTAGGAAGACTGGCTTTTCTAGGGATGTCCAAGCATCGCTTATGGAATGCCGTTTGATGGCTCCCATCTCTTTGGAGACCAGGCGGATTCTGCGCTGGAGCGTTTTAAGGGCAGCAGGGCTACAGCCAGGTCTTTGGGCCTTTCCATGGCCCCTCGTCACCCCCAATCTGCTCCTTTCGTGGCCACGATAGAGGCTCTAAGCTGCGTCTGTATCAGCCCAGCCTCCACAGCGTGCAAGCTTCCTGGCCTAAGTGTGGCTGAAACCGCAGTACCCACAGACCTTGTGTCAGGCAGCCAGCAGTCGGGCCAGTTGACCATCCCCCTGGCAGCTGCAGCCTTCAAGCCCTTCTAGTCCCCCCCCCCCCATCACCACCCTCACCATGGGCACCCATTGGGTGGCAGGATCTGCCATCACCTTCACCACTAGCGGTCTATCGCATCAGACCAATAGGTTTTGCAGAGTGCACAGAAGGGCTACTACTCCCCTTGGAGGCTACCCCTCTATCCATGCCACCTGCTTGCAACAGACTGCTGGAGGACCATCATTCTCTACTTTGTCTGAAAGTGACTGCTCTCTTGGTCAAAGGGGGCCATATAGAGGGTGCGAAGTCATGGTTGCTATTCCCGTTTATTTCCGGGGCTGGAGGCCTTCGTCCTATCCTAGACCTGCACCCTCAATTTCTTCCGCAAGATGGAGAAGTTCACAATGCTCATGTTGGCTCAAGTCTTGTCTGCCCTGGACCTGGGAGACTGGATGGTAGCATTGGACTTTAAGGACGCACAGTTCAACATTCCTGTCCTGCCTGCCCACAGGCGTTACCTGTGGTTCACGGTGGGCCGCTAGCAATTTCAGTTTGCTGTGCTCCCTTTTAGCCTTCCCAGCACCCCTCTGGTGTTCACCAGGGTGATGGCAGTGGTTGCAGCTCAGCTTTGGAGATAAGGATTGCTAGTTTTCCCCTATTGACGACTGGCTTTTGAAGACAGACTTCCCCCAGGTTGTCGTCTCCCACCTCCAGACTATGGTAGACCTCTTGAATTCACTGGGCTTCCCTAACAACATGCCGTAGTCACACCTGACTCTCTCTGACTGTCCCTTTCATCTGAGCTGTTCTGGACACTGTGCAGTTTCGGGCCTATCCTCCCAAACGGCAAGTCCAGGAAATGTAGTCTATGATACCGATGTTTCAGCCTCTATCCTGGCTTTCAGTGAGACTGACTTTGCTCGGGCTTATGGCCTCCTGTCTGTGACTCATGCCCACTGGCATTTGCTGGTTCTACAGTGGGTCCTGAAGTTCCAGTAAGTGCAGCCTCAGGGAAATTGCTCTGACATGGTCCAGATCTCGGAGGGAACTGCACAAGATCTGCAGTAGTGGTAATGAACCGCGATTGGGTAGGCTGCAGACCCCTCTTCCTTCCCCAATCACATCTAAGTGTAGTGACAGACGGGTCACTCCTGGAAGAGGTGGAGATCAGAGGTCTCTGGGGGAAATCAGACTCCACAACAACTTACAGGATCTCTGGTCGATCTAGCTGGCATTAAAAGCCTTTCTACCCTCCATCAAGGGAAAGTTAGTGATGGTGTTCATGGACAATACCGCTGCCATTTGGTACTGCAACAAACATGGCAGGGTGAGTTGTGGACCCTCTGCCAAGAGACCCTGCGTCTCTGGACATGGCTGGAACAGCAGGGCATTTCTCTGGTGGTACAACACCAGGCGGGTCCTCTGAATGCCAGGGCGGATAAGCTTAGTCAAAGATGCCTAGCAGATCATGAATGGCATCTCCATCCAGAGGTGGTGCATGGTCTCTTTCAGCAGTGGGGAGAGTCTTGGTTAGATTTGTTCACCACTGCTGAGAATGCGCAATGTCAGCAATTCTGTGCGTAGGAGTTTCCAAGGTGGCTCTCGCTCGGAGTTGCATATTGTCTAGAGTGGAGCTCAGGCCTCAAGTATTGCTTTCGCCCATATCACTCCTGCCCAGAGTTCTCAAGATCGTCAGGAACGACCAGGCCCAAGTCATCCTTGTGGCTCTGGACTGGGCTCAGAGTTTGGTATCCCGAGCAGTTGAGCATGGCCATCAGTCCTCCGATCAGGCTTCCCCCTTCAGGAGGATCTTCTGTCGCAACAGCAGGGGAGTGTTCTCCTCCCAAACCTGTCAACACTCCGCTTTCTTTCGTGGAGTTTGAGTGGTGACAGTTGACAGCCTTTGACCCTCCCTGAAGTCGGCAATGTTCTTCTGGCAGTCTGGCATCCCTCCACCAAAACTCTATACGCCTGTTGGGGCAAGTTTGTTGCATGGTATGCAGTAAAGCAGGTTGAGCCCCTTTCTGCTTCACTTTATCAGGTTTTTCTCTTTATTTCTTTCCCTTGCCCAGCATGGCACCTTAGAAGGTTATCTTTCTGCTATTGCTGCCTTTCTGTGGTTGCCTGACCAGCCATCCCGCTTGAAATCCCATAATGTTCATAGGTTCTTGAAAGGTGTGCAACATGCGTTTCCATCTTCTCCCTTAAACATGCCTAAGTTGGACCTTAATCTCATCCTGACATTCCTGATGTGCGCTTCCTTTGAGCCCTTGCACAAATGTCTTCACCGGCTACTTACCATCAGGACAGTCTTCCTGGTGGTGATAACATCTGCCCAGAGGGGCGGTGAGCTTCAGGCTTTATCATCCAAGCCTCCATACCTGAACATCTACCCAGACAAGCTGGTTCTACGGACTAGAGCTTCCTTTCTATTGAAAGCGGTCACTCTTTCATGTAGGCCAGTTAATCCCTCTGCCTACTTTTTACGCTCCTCCACATCCTTCTAAGGAAGAGGAGTGACATCACGGTCTGGATCCAAAAAAAGCATTGTTGTTCTACTCTTGACTGCACGCAAGAGTTCTGGGTGGATGACCATCTCTTTGAGGGGTATGTTGGTGTGAAGAAGGGAAAGGCTGTGTGGCCCATTTCCCAATGGATTGTGTTCTGCATTAAAATCTGCCATGCACTGGCCAAGAAGCAACCCCCTGAGGGTTTTCCTGCTCATTCTACTAGAGCCAAGGCTGTGACTTCTGTTAGCATGCAAAGTCTGAGCCTTAAACATCTGCCAGGCAGCATCTCAGGCTTCCTTGCACACGTTCACAAAACACTACTGCCTGGACAGTCGGGTCTGTCAAGATTGGCACTTGGCTCGTTCGATCCTGCAGAACTTTAAGATATGAAATAGTTTTGAAGACCCACCTTCGCAGAGGTATTGCTTGGGTACGTATTCTAAGGTAAGGCCAGAAGTCTCTATCAAATGGACAAGCTGCTTACCTTCGGTAATGCCTTATCTGGTAGAGACTCTTTGTCTAGCCACAAATGCCTTACCAGCCCACTCACCCTTCCCGCTCTGCACACGGATTTCTAGGGACAGGGCTTTCAACTTTCCAGGCCCTAGTTTTCCACACCAGTGGTCAGTGTTCTTCTTGGCTCCGTTCTCCTGGTGTGGAAAGTTGCAAAAAGCAACTGACAGCGGTACGCTGGAGGGGGGTATATAGGCACTGTGCACGTCACAGTGCAGATGCCACCTACCCGCACACAGGGGTACTGGTCATGAAATATTTTCGGATCCAGTCTTGTGCCTGGGGATAATTCTAAGCTAAGGAATCTGATGCTAGATAGTCTGTACCAGAAAGGTAAGTAACTTGTCCATTATTATGTGTGTATGGTATTGACTAGCTTAAGGTTTTTGCAGCTGGCCTGCTGTGGCAATTTTAGTGGCGAGCTGGAAATGTGTGCTGTGGCGCGCGAGAGCGCTGTGGAGCTGGTGGCATGCCAGGAAGGTGGACAGGATGAATAATCTCCAGGAGGCTGCTAGTAGGGACCTGCAAAAGTGTGGTGGGGGAAATATCTTGGTGACAGGCGACTTGAGTGTGATCCAAGCAAGTGTGCTTTCGGCAAGCTCGAGGACTGGGATAATAGTGTGCATGTTGTGGGTGATCTAGAACAATACTCAGCGTGAACTAAAAGTATGCTGTGGTTGAGCTAATTGAGTACTGTGGATGAACAGATTAAAGTGTTTATCGGAGGAGTATGCTGTGGGTTTTCTAGGTGATTGAACTATTGGTAAACTAAGCAAGTGTGCTGATGGAGAGCTTAAAGAATGCTTTTTACTTTCTGCTCATGCTATGCACCCCTATCATTCATTTATTTTTGTTCAGTGTATTGTTTCCAGAATTATGTTCTTTACAGTTAGCCCATTCTCAATTCTCATATTTTTTTTGCCATCAGGTTTCTTGATTATTTTGGACGGGGAGCTTATCCGCAGCTGAAGCAATATGCCGCTTGTGACTAGGAACATCGAGCCAAGGCACCTGTGCCGCCAGGCCCTGCCCAGCGTGCAGAGCGAGCTGGAGTGCATGACCAACATCACTCTGTCTAATGTCAGTTCTGCTTTGGGCACATGGGAGGTTGCTTGAGTGAGTGCGGAGGTGTGAAGGACTCTGCCTGAGTGAATATAGGTGAAGGGGTATTGGACTATTCTGCAGGAGAACATTATGAGGGGGGAAATATGTCCGAGTGAGTAACATTAAGGGCTCTGCTGGGTTGCGTAACTCTGATCAAAGAAGGGGAAATGCTGGACTGAATTTCACTTTTTTTGCTATCTGTCACCTTGGCTTCTATTTTTATTCTTTCCTCTGCTGCAATAGTCGTGAAGCTAAGCCATGAAAAATATCCACCTAAAATCTTTCCCATGTTTCTGGAGTAAGAAAAAAATTGCATTGTTCAGCTTTTCTACTCTACCGATTTTCGACACTGAACTACCTTTCAATGCAGTCCTTAGCACAGTCTCTGACAGTGGTTTGGGCAATGGGGCACTCTCCATGTGCACCTCTCCCCTCTGTAATGTCTCCAAGCACACACCTTTACTCATCTCACTCACTACATTTACACTCTCACCAGACACATTTCTTTACCCATATCTTTGTCCTCAGAATCCCCCCTTCTTCACACACAAATATCCACTCCTACTATTTTGCAGTAGTGGGAGATGGTTCAAGCTCAAAATTACCCTTTCTGCTTCTACCACTAGCTGTTAAATGGTGGCATATTTCCAGATACACCTGTTCACCTACTCTATTTTCTCTGTTGTACTGCAGACTCCACACATTTCCAATCCTTCACCTCTCTCTTTACACACTCTTCTGGCTTGCCTCATTGTTTTTTTCTTTTAATACTATCTTCCCTCTTCTGCCGCTCTTCCATTAGTGGTAGCAGTGGATTGGTGTTTTTGTGAAATTGTGAGCACTCTTTTCTCAATTGTGGAACAACCCAAAGAACACCTTGCCACTTCTACCACTTGCCTCTCACTACAGAATGCCTTCAAATCTTCAGTACAGCCATGTCTTTTCATTTTGTACTAACATCCATTGTAAGTCGTGGGGAGATCGCCAGTCTATCAAGGAAAGGTCTGGTGCTTCGGAAAGCTCTGTTCTAAGTTGAGATGGTTTTGCATCTTGACAGGATAATTTTCTTTCACACCTGGTGTGGTCAAATCACCAAGCAGTATCAAGCCATCCTGGCGTGGATTAGGCATATGAAGCTGAACCCGTAAAGTATATTGATAGGACAAATCCCTTGTTTTGAAGGCTTAATCAGTCTCTGTCCCATGCCTCTGTACGGGTATTGCTTGGAACATTTTTTTCCCAAATCCCTACCCTCCTCCGTGCTACCTCCAGTCCATATAACGTTTTCAAACTTTAATCCGAAGTAGGCCCTAGTTCATTTTGGGTTAATGTAAAAAGCACAAGGAGGAGGTTAAAGAGAACGAGAAACATAAATTGGTGCCAAATTTACTTTGAGAAAATTCTTGTTTGGAGATCAATACATTACGGATTACTGTCTTCTCAAGTACTAGACTTTTCTTCAGTGTTCGGTGACGCCTCTTTCTTGGGCCTGTTCATGTTTCGTATTCATGAGAGGGCTTAACCCCACCTGACTAGTTGGTTGCTGCTCCTATGTTGCAGGGTGAAATTCAAAGCCTTAGTTTTTTACAGGATACCTTGGTTTTATCATTATCTTGAAACTACATCCTCCAAATACTTCAATTAGGATCCACTATGTTTTTCATACAGATATGCAGATGCCACAAAGCATGCGTTAACAATTTTTTAATGCAAGTTCTTCTCTTCTTTCTTTTTCTTCAGTCCCTCCTGCTGATTTAAAAACCAGCCAAATCCAGAACCGGCACTCGCATCCATGGTGGATTTCCTACATAAAAAAATATTTTCAAGCTGAACCTCAAACAAATGACCATGAAACCTAGAGTCTAGTCGTGCTACAGATTGCAGACATTAACCACAAAGGAGACACTCATACCAAGCAAGACACCTTCTCTTGACAGAGTATAGAACCATAAGCCTTTTCTTCATCTCGGTCTCCGCAGGATTTCCTCCAGACTGTGCAAATCCTTTCAGAAGTACCATTTGTCTTCGATCAAGCAGCTTTTCTGTGCATAAAGCGAACCTTGTTCAGAACCTCTCATATGTAATCCCTGATCCTTTAAGTACAAAGCACCCAAAAGTGAACCTTTGATCATTAACACCAATTTACATATACAAGGCAGTTACAATCTGCTGCTTTTAATTGCAGCTGAGGAAAAAGATCCTTCATCTATTTTGGGTTGGATACTGTTTGCATGCAAGAAGTGCACCCTCTCTTACACACAGACTCTGCTTCTGTAATGGCATGTTCCTTCTACAGAATAGGTCTAGTCTCAAAAACGTTTACATCACGTCTTCCTTCTGAAGTTGTGCGGGGGAAACGGCTGCCTCACAGAAGTTGACTGACTTAGTTGCTTGATATGTATGAATAGGCATGCTTGATTATGCACATTTTATTTAAACAGTGATGTGCAATGTAAGGTCATGGACTAACCCTTTCCAGACCGTCTTATAGGAATGCCGAAATGTAGTATTATCTGGTAAATCATTGAGCACAATTTCGTCTGCTCTTCAAAAGCATGGTGGATGCCATCTTTCCTGGGTTTTCAGAGCTTTTATGACTGTACAGCTGTCTAAATAGAAATAATGTGCCTCAAACCAAAGCAGAAAAATTGCTCTAAACCAAAATCTGCAGCAATATAGCACAACTTGGGTACTCTTGTGGTTACGGGACTTGTACAGTGCTCAATTACTTTCAGTACTAACAGTACCCATGCACTGAATCACTGGAGAGAGAGAGAGAGCATGCATAAACAATTGGTGATACTATAAAGCACAACTAATAATGTTTTTTGGAAATAATTATTTTAATTGTTCTTTAATTTGAAGTAAAAGTACAGTTCACATAAAAAATGTATCTACGGAGTATACCCACCTTACCGTTTGTCTTATGATTAAGGTCTTATCTTTACGTATCCTAAGAGCGTCTCTTTTCATATTCCTAACATTTTACCAATAGGTTTCCATTTGATTCTATCAACTTCTTTCCGAACACATTCTAAAGAATATCCGTCTCATCTTCATTTAACCTCTTTGGTAAATCTTCATTTTAGCCCACTGTTTAGTGCATGTAATCTCTATTTAGGTCGTCGGGTATCTGTTCTAAATTTTGCTTACCTTCATCCTCTAAAGACGGAGTTTTCACATCTATTAAAATTCAAAATAATTAAGGGTTTGTACCCCATGACTATAAACCCAACTGTTCTTCTAGCTAACTAAGAGGAAATCTAGAGCCTTCTTTTAATACTTTATTTATTTTTGTCTGACAGTGGAAGATCCCTTCACTATGAAGAACTTGCCCTTGGTGTCGCTGTTATGTGCATTTGGAAATTCGTTTTTGGAGCCGCTCCTGGGAACTGGCTTACTAGCCTTCAAACTCCATCATTCCAATGGCACTACCTATATGGTTTCAGCAGTTTCTAGTTCCGTGTTCCAGCTACAGAATAGCATTGTCAGCACTTGAGATTTGCTATCGAGCTCAACTTTAGTTTTATCTATATATCCAAATGTGTTTATGAGGCTAGTCCTCTAGGTTGTGTTGGTTCATTTTCGCTTTTGAGAGTTTGCTTTCTTCCTTAATTACAGGACTGGGTGGCGAAAACTTGGTCTGTGTTTGTGAAGCCTTTACCTTGTGTGCAACACTTGGGACACCTGGCTTGGGCAATCACAAAATACTCCCACCTTGTTTGCACCAAGAGGCTTTAATTCAAAGTAGCAGTATTAGATGTAACTTTGGACCAGACATTTCCACTGTTGAACATATTTCTGGCTGCGTCTACTTTTCTATACACTCTGTAAAATGGGTTTGGTGGGTTCTCATACTTTTAGGACTTATTGCGTTGCTGTTTATTTTCCCCTCAAGGTTGCCGGTAAAGATTCTTTGCTGCATTTGCCTCTAAACTGCATTTAGTCTCCGGAGCTTTAGCCCAAAACAATTGCAGTCCCTGCCATATGAAGCTTTCCCTTTGTTGGCTTTCTATTCTAAGTTCCATTGCCCAAACTCAGATTAATCTCTACACATATGTGGAGTGCTAGTTGTTGACAGCTCAGAATGAAGAGCTTTATATCAACTGCTGACAGATAACGGTCCACTTCATTGGGTTGCTAAAATGCTACATCTAAAGAAGAAAGGAGGGATGTCGAAACTCTTTGCCTTTCGGAAATTCAATGTCTCGAAGATACATCTGACTGCAGATTCTTCACCTATTTGAGTTCTCAAAGTGCCAGTCTGGATCCTGAAACTTTTCCTACAAAAGTCTCTGTATGGTGGCATAGTGGTATTTTTACGTGGTTCTTTTCCATCTCTAGAAGTGATGGCACAGAGCTGCATATTGGTGCCACCTCTGTACTTTAACGTTAGGTCCTCTTTTTACACACCCTTTTATGTGGATCCAGAGTGTGCCCTTAACTTTTTTGGTACTTTTACCAATTTTGCAACAACTAATTTTTTTGACAGTGTGGAGGGATGCCTTCCTCTAAAAGTAAGGGACTTGAACCATGCCACGCTTGTAGGAAACAGATGTCGATCACAGATTCTCACTATGTCTACCTTTTGGTGCTTTGTCTCCAAACCCAACTAAAAGCGCTACAACAAATGGTCTCTGATGAATCTGAAGGCTGTCATGAGCCACAAAGATAAGCTCTACATTGCTGAGCAAAAGTGGACTGGCCTCTTTTCAGGTCTTTGATGCATTCCTCTTACCTGTGCTTAAAGAGTTCAAAATGAAGTTGAAAGACTAGTGTAAGATCAAACAAGACTATTTTCCAACCCGCCTCCCCCACCTTTCCAGTTACAGGGAGAAGTCATTCAGTCAGAACTCAAAAGCTTTTACTCTGGCAGCACCATCGGGCTGAGACCTGATTCTAAGATTGAAACCCATGTACCCTTAATTTCCCAGACCATCATCGATTCCACAGCAGACAGTCCTTAATGAGGGCAATGCTGTAGTGAATCCAGAAGGTTCCAGGTCAATTCGTTCTGGTGCACCTTTAGGTCCCGCAGACCTGTTGGAGTCTCCAGTTAGACTTCCGCTGGTGAGTCCTTCCCTGGCGCTAACTAACTGACCCTGTTCTGCTTTGGCCTGACCTTTGGCTGATGCCATGCTGTGTCGTCACCTTTGCCACGGGCCTTGCCAGTGGCACCACAATCTGCTCCAGACGTATCAGTTCTGGGCTCTGTCCATATTCCGATGTCTAATCCAGAATCAACTTGAGCCAGATCTCAACCTAAGTTGCGCTATGAGATAACAAAAGTAAAACTTGTAACTTTGGATGGTTCCACAAGAGTTCCATTGTCTTGGCACCAGTACTGTTGTGAGTTTTGGAAGACTTTTTTTTAGTTTTCCTCTGATGAATTTCAAGGGCTCTAACAGGTTGCCCATGACAATGAGATGAGGTGGATAGTTTGTCACCCTGACTACGTTGATGCTGCCCTCTACCTTGGCCTCCAAAATGCTAGTGGTCTGGACTCCTTACTTAAAACTGAACTGGATTTGCCATTGGGTCTCCCTTCTGTGGAGAGCACATCCTTTGCTAGTGGTTGTTAGCAGGGCAGCAGAGATCTTCGATTTACAGTTGCCCATGCTTGAAACCAAGGTGAAGTTATTGACCGAAATTTTGCAGCCTGTGTCATCAGCTACTGAGCCATTACTATCATTTACAAGGCCCTGATTGCAAATCATGCTTACCACCACTTGCAAGCTGCCCTATTGCTGGGCACCACAGGCCTGCTCCTGTGGACACATATTTTCGAATGCACCATTTGACTATGGAGAGTCGTGTTGTTCAGGCTTTCGGCAGGCAAGGTAGACTGTAATGCTTTCCTCCTTGGCACCTTCTAATAGAGAACCTAAGAAGATTGATACTTCAGCAGTAGAAGTCACTCTTTTATCTAGTTTAGTTCTTATTTAGTACTACTTGCCTCTTTGGCCAATACTCTCACTTGCAGTCTCACTTTGGTACAAGGCACAAGAGATCTTGCCCATTCTTTGACAACTTTTCAGGACTTCATCTGTGCAAACAGTACATGACACCCAGAATGTGGAAAAATACAGCCGGGGGGCCAGCCTAGACACTAATATCTCAGTCGGCTATGCCATTGGCCTAGTTTCATTGGTGGATGACATGCTTGGATGCACTCTACCCGTTTATTTGAGATTCCCTGTTGTAATTGATGGGTTTGCACTTTGATGGAACTAGACTGTTTGGAGCAAAGAAGGATTTGGTTCTCGGGTGCATGAAATAGATGTGGGCTATAGCCTGCTTCCTGGGGTACTCGAGGGGCCCTGCCTGCCGACAGAGGCAGCCCTCACAGCCTATCCAGCCCTCTTGTGGCTCATATGCCTCCAGTTTTTGCTCAGACATTGGCAGAGCTGGCTGCCGTATGAGCCGGATAGCTGGCCTTGAAGGTCATCTGCCCTCCATCTACGGCACGTCACTCTAGAACCCGACGAAACACATGACTGCCATATGATCATATAACAGAGGACAGAGTGTGGTCTTGTGCCTTATGTCTGGAGATGCTGTGGGGATAGCTGGGCCCACTTAGGATATCCCTAACTGCCAGTCATCTGGTGTGTTCCCTGAGCTTCTGTGCACCAGAACACAGCAGGTGTCTTATTATCAGTCACTACTGATGATTTGAAATCTGAGTTGGGAAATTCCCAACTCAGATTTCAAATCATGGAAGAAGTACCTAAGTTCCCAGATCGTAACAACTCAAAGTATTTATTACAAAGAGAAGCATTCTGGATCAAAAAACTTAAAACCCTCAATCCAAACGGACTTAATGACAAATTTGAGATGGCTTGCTTCCTTTAATACATATCAATACTTTGACATACTTACTCCACCTAGGGATCCCAACTCACTTCCAACTACAGCCATCTAAACGCATTGAATTCACACTAGTACCATATTCACAGTCTATACTCATCAATAGATTGAATGACAAATAGCAACTACATGCATTATCTGCTGTCATAGAATGTTAATCACAGAATTTTGGTGATGTAATTTGATGTTTTTCTACGTGAACGTGATGAAGTTGTAATATATGTTTTACTTATTTATTTTTGAATGTTCATACCACGATTCTTATTCACAGTTTTCTATACACGCTTCTTCAAATCGGGAAGACTTAGCTTTGAACATTAAGAACTGATTCATTAGTACTATTTATCACTATTACTTAAACCAACCTCCGCATTCGTTTCCGCGAGCACACGTCACTTGATTCCTTTGTATTTAGACATCTTTATTTAGACGAACACATTGACAATGGACACATCTTCGGACATATCACACAAATATGTTCCACTTTCTCATTTATCTTCTGATTATAATTTAAGGGACGCATTCCTTATTGAGATATTTTTAACGAAGATACACCGTTTCTGGAATATCTTCTCATATTTGTCCGATAGACCCATAATTCCGACATCGGTTCCTCGAGCCAACAACATCGTAGTCCTTTTTTAGTGTCCACTAAATACGTCGTCACGTACGATATTCCGCCTTTGTAAAAAACCAGGAAGCACACTTCCGAGTGAAAGTGCTTGCGGACACAGACGTTGCTCATCCATTTTTCGGCGTGGTAAGGTTGCTATATTTAATTTAATCTTTTGAATTCACTGACACCAGTATTACACTCTGGTAATAGATCGCACTATTTCACTTTATTTTTTTAGATCCCTTATGGACTTCGGTCTACACCTACTCTGTCACGAGTTCTTTAAAACGCTACTCGGCTTCGCCCTAACATGCACCATCCAAAATAGGTGAGCTATGTTTTTCATTCACCAGTCATCGCTTATCATCGCTCATATTTTCCATATTCATTTAGTTTTATTAACTCTATAGATTTTGATAATCAACGCGAAACGATTGAACAGTAATACAAATATAAATCAGGTACGACATGGAATTTCAATGCTTTTAAATAGAACCCTGTATAACATGCGGGACCAGTTCTCTTTATCTCTTTTTATACTCTTTCTATAGAGATTGAACACGTGAATTCTAGAAACTTGAATACATTTCTAAAGGTATCGTATACCATTTTCTGAGCCACACTAGTCACTTCGGTGTGGGGAGCACATTCCATCACAAAGCTCTAATGTAATCCTATGGTCTTGCAACACGCAGATCTTGAAATTCTCCTTTCTTTCTTACAGCTTACCCCTGACGAAGGGACCCAGGCGTCCCGAAATGCATTGGGTGTTAAAAAGCTTTTGTGGTTCTTAATTTTTGTTCAAACAAGTGTTTATCTGAACACATATTCATTGATGATGTTTATTGTATAAAATATGGAAATGTAAATTGAAAGATTGCATATGATTTCTGAGAATTGTACATGGAAATTGTATTAAATGAATGAAAGAATTTCACAGCAGTGCACATTGGAGTCCTAGTAATTCTTGCACTAGGCCACATCTTTCAGTTATCTCACATGCCCCGCAAGCATAAAGCAATGTTGCACGCATACCGCTACATTTTTTTTAGTATACTTTAAAAAACGAGTGCGCTCACCACCCAATCCTACGCGGTTGGAAATAAAACATTTAAAAATACTTCTAGCAGGAGTACAAAGTTAAAATTTAGAGTTAAGCTTTTGAAGAGCCCACAACCTCGAGAGTACCGTAGTACCAGTGTTACCTGCCCCAGGGAAGCCGGGTGCATAGGTGGATTTCGATGTCGGGTCGCGGGCTGATTTTCAATGGGAAAATAGTCAAAAGTTCTGCTAGCCAAAAGCGTCGATGATGCCGTGAAGATCAAAGATGTGAAGTTTGAAGAAACGGACCTGAAAGCAGAGGGGACAGAGTCTGGGTCACGGAAAAGTGACCAGGAGGCTCAAAGCAAAGAGCCCTTCGATGTCGGGTGCTTCAGGATGAAGGTGGTGTAGCTTGGATCTGCAGGCACAGTCTCCGGGAGGCTTCAAGGAAGGCCAGCTTCAGGAGGGCGACTGTCCCACGTCGGATGAGGGTCGCTGCAGTGTTAGTGTCCGGATTGGATCCACTAAGCCTTGGCAACCGCAACCCACGCAAGATAAACAAATACTGCTACGGTGCAGACACACGAGGTCTGAGAGAGGTCTCCTTTGAGGAGACTGTAGAGCAGGCCTGGAGCAACCAGGGGAACTCTTGTTCGCGAAGATTGACCTCCGCTAGGGCCCACAAGTCGAGTGACAAGGGACCGCGGGAGGCGGCAATTTGGAGTGCGTAAAAGGGCACCCACGGGCCACCGGAGTGGGCTAGGGCGCTGATACTTGGCCCAATTGCTGTTGAGTGGTTGGCTCGAAAACGGGCCAAAGCACAACTTCCCCACTGGTCAGGGTCGTGTGCTATGGAAGAGGTGACCGGTGGCCTGGGGTATTGGGGATCTCGGCACCCACGCGGTCCACGGTGCCCAAACTCGTTGAGCACACTCACTGGCCTCTGGGATGCGCTGGAAACCCACCTCAAGGGAGCTGAAGGTCGTCGAAGTCCATAGGAGCAGCGAGGTTCCAACCGGGTCACTTACAGTGTTTCAGGTGCCTGCCAAGCAGGGGGATAACTCCTTTATCCCAAGGGAGATTTCTTCCGTCAGCTGGGCAGCAGCAAGTCGAAGTTCAAGAATCCAAAGTTCAAGATTGATCTGAGGCTCTGGGGCCACGTTTTTCACCTTTATCCCCAAGATTAGGGGAGTGTTCATAGTAGTGTCCACCAATGAGTGGTGAGGCGGGAAAGGGTGGCTACACCCTTTCCCCTTTGTGTGTTTCCCGTCTGGGCGAGGGGCAGGATGCCCCTGAACCGGTTCCAAGCGGTGTATGCAGAATGCAGGCGCTGTAGCTTGTTGAAAATTGAAACAGCGATGTGATTAAACATTTACTAAAGACATGAATTCCCTTTTAGGACCGAGTTTCTTCCCTTATGTTGACTAATGTTTGAACTCCATTTTGTATTGTCATGTCTCCACGTGCTCACCACGAGAAGAGTCCTATCTTCGTGTCAGTTGCTCTCGTTATCTGCCTAGTAACAGTCTATAAATAGCTCCTTTGTCCGTCTGGCGCATGCCCAGACTTGACCACATCTGTTATCAGTTAGTCCTTGCTTGACCATGTTTTCGCGGGCTTAGGAGTGTGTTAACTCCGCCCACATATTGATTCTGTATCGAAAATGTCCATAAAAGGTAATAGTCTTTGCCTCATGTTGTATCCACCCACTTATGAGCCCCTCTGTTGTGTATAAAAGGGGACTGTGTATGCAAGTTCTTTGTGCTACTCTATGCAATACTGAAGAGTGTTGTATAGGTTGTAGGACCACCCTTAAGGGTTAATAAACTCTGTCTTTGTACTTTGCAGTTTCCGTGCCAACTTCCTTCTAGTTTCCATTACAGGAGAGCGAACCCTTGTATTCTGCGGGCCTAGCTGGGGCCTGTATTCATCAATTGGCGCCAGTCACGTGGGGCTCATCGGCGACTCGGATGCTCGAAGGACTGGTCGTGACGAAGGTGAGGAATTTGGCCGGGGATGTGATCACTGCCAGAGGCATTTTAGTCCTGGCATCCCGATGTTTTCTTCCTCCCCTTCCGAACTGACCTTCTGGGTGGCGCCGGTCCTCGACTGAGACCTCTTCTGTCGGTTTTGCCGTGACAGCCGTTTGGGCGAATTTTGGAGCTTGGCAGTTGGAATCTGGACACTCTTGATTGGTAAGAACCGTTGTACGGTACTTGCTCAGAGTTTTGAAGCCTGGGTTGGCCATTTGAGTTTGATTTGTGATGACCGGTCATATTTTGTATTGATTACTGTGAGAATATATGCGTTGCAACACATATAGGCAGGTAATGTGGAGATATTTCTCCGGAGCTGTGTAAATTTGAACGGCGCAAAGTTTAAGTGCCATTTTTTTGATAATACTGCATATTTTGCATTATTTTTGAGCATGCCTGCTTTTAGCGCACTCCGTAAGTGGTGCTGCTGCTTTGGAAACCGGTTGAACCTCGAGGAATCTGCTCCAGCCCCCCCAGAGGGGACTCCTAATAGGGATATGTATGTGAAGCATGGTCTTTCTTCTATAATGTACAGCACAGTATGGAGGAAATACACCAAAAAGGATCCTGAGTTGCGATGGCCTTTGTATGGATCGTTTGATATGCGTAAGATTGAGTATGTGGAACAGTGTATGTGTAAACGGCGTGCCCGTCAAGATATGTTTGAGTGTGTGCGATTATGGGTGAAGGAAGTGCGTGAGCGAGAAAAACGTGAGAAAGCGCTGTTTGATAAAGAGCAACGGAAGAATGATCATGTGCGAGCACAGGAAGCGAAGCGTCGGGAGGAAAGAGAATAGACAGAGAGACAAGAGAAAGAGCGTAGGCTGCAAGTGTCGGGTCAATATGCTGTTCGTCAGCCACTTTATCCTGTCCTTACTAATCTTGAAGATGATTTTTACTTATTAGATCGCTCTCCGCCTCCTTATGTTGGCGCGTCTGCCCCGAGGTCACAGGATTCTGGATCGGTTTCGGGTAAGGTAGACACGCGGTCCATGTTACCAGTTGACCGAATGAGTGAGCTTCGGCAACTTTCCTTTCGCGCACTTAAGGGCAAACTATCCCTTACTGAATTGTTGGACTCTTGGGTAAAGTGGCAGGATAGAGAGAAGTTGTATTTTCTGGAACACTTCTCTGATGAAGTGATTACTGCCTACCGGAAATATTCCAACGTTTTTGAGCCTGATGATGTGGTATTAGATGCTAAAGCATTACGTAACGGTGTTTTTTCTCCCTCTAAGGCGCCTGATGCGGCTCGACGGCTGTTTGCATTACGGGACGCGGCGAGTGACCTTAAAGAGAGAGCGCGCCAAAAAGCAGAGGAGGAAAAGCAGTCGGATTCACGTATCGGTGATGACCAATCATCTACTTCCCACTCAGATAAGAACGACCTAGTGCATGCTAAACCAATGCGAGAGGCGGCACCTTTGTATGTTCCTCCTAAAGGAGCGGGAACTAGTTTGGATATTACTTCCGCCGATGCTAAGGGATATTTTGTGTATAATTGGGTCTATACTCCCTGGCATAGGGCTGATGTTATGGCATTAAAGAATGCATTGCCTGACCCCCGCAAGAATCCAGCGGCCTTTTACGAAGAAGTTGAAGGGGCCTTGAATTCTTGTACTATGACCTTAGCAGATATAGATCTGTTCTTTGGGCTTATGTTACCACCGGATATGTGGCGATCTGTGCGGAAGGTGGATGATCAAGCCGCTTTTAAGGCCAAGTGGTCTGAGATTGAGGATGAGGATAGGGAGAGGAAACCCGCGCAAAAACCGCCTCAGCTTATCTTACATCTCCCCGCTGCTATTTTGACCAAGTTGAAAACAATTATTCCCCCTAAAAAGATTGACTAGAACATGTTAGCCTCGTGTAAACAGAAGGTTGATGAATCAGTCGCAGATTTCTTTACGCGCTTTGAGGAGACATTTCATGATTTTAGTGGTCAGTCACTTACGGATGATACGGGTCGACATCTTTTTGCTGATAAATATGTGGCGAATTTATTACCGGAAATAGCAGCTCGTTTAAAAGCGAGTGAAAGTTCTTGGTCCACCGCGTCTCCGACATCCCTCCTGACAATAGCTCAGTATTACGAGCGTCAGGAACAAGAAGCGAAGGGGCAGGAGGAGAAGAAGTCGAAAGATTTAAAAACAAAGGTGATGTTAGCGCAAGTGTATGGTCCGCCTCGTCGGGGTGCCGATAGAGGTAGAGGAGGATTCTATGGTCCCCCTTCGGGTCGGTCAGATGTAAATAGGAATCAATGTGCGTATTGTAAACAGTCGGGTCATTGGGCCAGAGATTGTCCGGCGTTGTATGCGTCTCGTCAGGGGCGTAATCAAGGTCCACCGAGAGGTAGAGGGGGTTTCTCGAATTTCAGAGGGAATTCTAATGATCGTGCTCGTTTTGAACCTACTGTGCAGCAACGAGATAGACCCAATGTATTTGATCGACAGCACCAGTATCAAGGGTCAGGGACTGACCGCTCTGGATACCATGATTCGCAGCATGCATAGGAATGCGTTGGATGGGGGTTAGAATCAGTTGAAGTGCCGGTTGATCAGAAGGGTCCTTATGTCTCAGCGAAGGTTTTGGGTTCTACTGATCGGTTCCTAGTTGATACAGGAGCGACTCGTAGTGCGCTGTCCAAACAATTGGTTCCGAGGGCTCCCCCATCTGGCTTAATGGTTACATCGGTAGGGTTTGATGGTACACGCTCTCGAAGCCCTCTTTCTCGACCCCTTGCATTCCATGTTGATCCCTTTTCTGCACCCTGTCCGTTTTTGCTTGCCCCGAACACGCCTGACAACATTATGGGTCTTGATATGCTCAAGCACTTCAGAGCTACGATCCGCTGCTCCCCCACTGGAGTACGTGTGATATTGAATGATAATCACCCGCTAACTGACCGGATGTGTGGGGTTGTGGAGGATACTGTGTTAGCTTCTCTCCCTCATTCTTTGTGGGCTACTTCAGACACCGATGTGGGACAGATGGTGATTCCACCTGTCCATATTAGTGTCCAGGAGGGTGCGGTGTTACCACGACTCCCTCAGTATCGCATTTCCCAGGAGGGGGAGGAGGCACTCATTCAGATTGTGCAGGATTTGATTAAGGTGGGGGTAGTGGAAGAAGTTCCCTATAATGTTTGCAACAGTCCTATCTTACCCATCTTGAAGAAAGATACGGATGCCAAAGTTTATCGGTTTATCATTGATTTAAGGGAAGTGAATAAGATTGTGATACCTCAGTATCCAGTGGTTTCTGATATCACGACGTTGCTCACTTTGGTCCCGCCAACGGCGACCACGTTTTCAGTTATTGATTTGAAAAATGCCTTCTTTTCGATCCCTATTCATCCTGATAGCCGATACCTTTTTGGTTTTACTCTGAATAATAGGTCTTATAGATTTTGTAGAGTCCCCCAGGGCTATACAGAAAGCCCTAGCATTTACAGTCAAGCATTGAAAAGGCAATTGGATTCCTTTGTTCTGCCCGCGGGTGTCGCCCTTATACAATATGTCGATGATATCTTGTTGGCGGCCGACACTCTTGAGCTGTGTGAGAAGTGCACGTTATCTTTGCTTTCCTTTTTGGCATCTCACAATCACAAAGTGTCGAGGAAGAAATTGCAATTCTGTAGACCAAAGGTGACTTATTTGGGTCACCTTTTGTCTAAGGAGGGGCGTGCACTCACACCGGACCGCATTCAAGCCATTTTGGACACGCCAGTGCCTTCCACACAGAAGGACGTGCTCGCATTTTTGGGTCTTGTTTCTTTTTGTAGGCAATGGATATTAGGGTTTTCACACATAGCTAAGCCATTATTAGCCCTTTTGACAAAAGACACACCAATTCCTCTTCCCTGGTCAAATGAGTGTGAAATTGCCTTCCAGCGATTGCGACAGGCCCTTTGTTCAGCACCAGTGTTAGGGACCCCTGATTATACAAAGCCCTTTTCGCTGTATGTGCATGAGAAAGATGGATGTGCATTATCAGTTTTAGTGCAGATGCACGGCGGCAAGCAGCGCCCTTGTGCATATTTTTCGGCTGTACTTGATCCTGTTGCCCGAGCATTACCTGGTTGTTTTCGCTCGGTTGCGGCGACAGCTGTGTCAATACGCCAAAGCGAGGGAATTGTGTTATCTCACAAACTGTTGGTATTAGTCCCCCATGCTGTTGATGCTCTGCTTAATCAGACAAAGACGCAGCATTTGACCAGTGCTCGTTTAACGGGATATGAGTTGACGCTTTTGGCTCCTCATATTACGTTAAAGAGGTGTGTAACGTTAAATCCGGCCACATTGTTGCCGTTCCCGGAAACTCAGTCTGAAGCACGAAAAGCACACGATTGTATTCTGGTGACTGAGGAACAGACAAAGGGTCGTATTGATCTCCAGGATACGCCCTTTACAGAGGTAGATGGAGAACTGTGGGTGGACGGATCATGCCTGAAGCTACCAGATGGTACGACTTCAGCAGCGTATGCAATTACCACACTGCAAACAATAGTGGAGACAGCGCGCATACCACAGAAATCAGCTCAAGCAGCGGAACTAATAGCATTAACACGAGCATGTGAGCTCAGTGCAGGATTGTGTGTGAATGTTTATACAGATAGCCGCTATGCCTTCGGAGTAGCGCACGATTTCGGCCTACTCTGGAAGGAGAGAGGGTTTCTAACGTCACATGGAGCACAGATAATGCATGGAGAGTTAGTTCACAACCTTTTGACTGCATTAACATATCCGAAGAAGATTGCTATAATTAAGTGTAGTGCCCATAAGAAAGTGGTTGATAAAGTTGGAGAAGGGAATGCTTTGGCAGACCGGGTGGCACGAGAGACTGCGATGCAGCCTGGTGCTACTGCAATGTACGTTGTGAAGTCGCAGGTGGAAAGATGGCACGATGCAAGGAGAGAAGTGCTGGAAATACAGAGGACCGCTTCCGATAAGGAACGGGAGCAATGGTCTAATGATGGAGAATTGGATGATGAAGGTTGTTGGAGGAATAAGCAGATGGATAGATGGAAGTTACCCACAGCTTTTGTACAACCTATGGTTCAGATGGCACATGGGCTAGCACATGTTGGAGCTTCCGCAATTGTAAAATTGCTTACCCAAGTCTGGGAGCATCCAGAGATTGCTAGTACGGCAAAGAAGGTGGTACAGACTTGTATGATTTGCCTGAAGTACAACCCGGGAAAAGGGACACGAACTCCAGCAGGAGGGTTTGTAACACCCACTGCACCTTTTGAGGTATTACAGATGGATTACATTCAGCTTGAACGCTGTAACAATCTGAAGTATGTTCTAGTAGTGGTTTGTGCCTTCAGCAAATGGATTGAGGCCTACCCTATGAAAGATAATACTGCAATGACTACAGCCAAGATGCTATTGAAGGAGTTCTTCCCTCGATATGGGGTTTGTAGACTGTTGTGGAGTGATAACGGACCTCACTTTATAGCGGACGTTATAAAGTATGTGCTAAAGGGTCTAGGCATTACCCAGAAGTTCCACGCTGTGTTTCACCCTCAGTCTGCGGGATTGGTTGAGAAATATAACGGTACTCTGAAGCTTAAGATCGCTAAGATCCAAGCTTCGACTTCTTTGACTTGGCCAGATGCTTTACCGCTGGCATTATTGTCAATTAGATCGATACCGCATTCTCGAACCGGTCTCACGCCTTATGAGATCGTTTTTGGACGCCCAATGAATATTTGGGGTCCACCAAGGCCTAAGTCTGTATATGATGTACCTTGTGTAATGATGAATGACTATCTGGCGCAGTTAACGGATAATTTGGTTTCTATTCATCAACAGGTTCGAGAGGCGCTCCCTGATCGGTCCACAGGTGAAGGACATAACCTCCGGCCTGGTGATCATGCTATGATCAAAGTCTTCGAAAGGACGAACAGTCTGGAGCCGAGATGGGTTGGTCCTGAGCAAGTCTTGCTTGCGACGCGGACAGCTGTGCGAGTCTCCAATCGGAAGAACTGGATCCACTCCTTGCACTGTCGTAAAGTGCCGCCTGGATTGGTGGAGCCTGCTGTGTTGACCGACCATCGAGAAATCCTGACTGCGGAGAAAGGCCGTGCTGTGGAACCGAACGACACTGAGGAGCTCTTCCCGGACCAAACGATTCCAGAAGTAAGGCGATATCATCTCAGACCAAGGAAGTGAATTCTTCAGTATCGGGACAAATTGTCAGAACGGCCCTTAGGTTAGTGAAACGGAGAGCCAATGAGGCAAGGGGGGGGGGGATCAGCCCTGCATTAGCGTAGTGACACCCGTCTTGGCCCGCTGGTGAAGAAATCAACGGCTGCCTAAGGGGAAGAGTTCTGACAACCTTTTAGTTTCAGGAAGATATTGACCTTTTACTATAAGATGGAGAAGAAGAAGATTCTTTGTGCGATAAGCTTTATTATCATTGTGGCTATTGTTGGTATAACCACATGGTTTGTTGAGGATGTGACTCCTGCCCGTGAGTTGCTTGTTTTGACCACCCCAGTGCAGGGGGAGCACTACTTTTATACCCTTCCGTATCAAGAATTGAAGCATCGCCAGTCTTATTTGAATAACACTTTCATCCAGATGTTGCATCATACCCATGTTGCCACTAATGCTACAAACTTTTGGATATGTGGCATGATGCCAGCTCACCAGAAGAAAGGAGGAACTCCGTTCATACCTCTTCCTTTTTCTCATAATGGCTCTTGTAGAGCATGGTACACTTTGCTTTTTGCCACACGGAAACCTACAGTGGGACGATTACTTTTCAGACTTAATAGGGAATGTCATCAAGATAAAGATGGTTATCCACAAGCGAATGGGACAATTTGGGAATGGGAAGAGTATCGACCAGACAATGAATCGATTCCCTATATTTTCACGAACACTAGAGACACTGTGGGGAAAGACCGATTCGTGATTCAAGTGGCACAGGCTCAAGCGGACCTGTGCGTCCAGAGTGTGGGTTATATTCCTGTTGGTGTTAGTGACTGTATCACTATCTTGAACATTGACGGATTGAATAATAGTACCTTCTTAGCATCCCATAATACATATTTCGTATGTGGGAATAAAGGTTATTATCGTTTGCCAGCCGGTTGGTCTGGAGTATGTTATGTAGCATTCCTATTACCTCCTGTATTCTTGGCACCTGCATCTTATCATAAAGATTTGAAGTTGTTGAAAAATGTGACTGTAAATAGGTATAAACGTACTCTATCTATTGATGATGTCGACCAAACTGATACTAGTTTGCAACAGTATATTGATTTTAACCTAGGATTATTTTTCTTTGTTGGAGCTGCCCTCAATAGCAGGAAAGTTCGAAGATTAACAAGAGTTGTAGAGGCTGTGACAAATCAAACCGCTGCTGCTCTTGGGAATCTTACGGAAGAATTACAAATTACTAGAATTGTTGCATTACAGAATCGTATGGTGTTAGATGTTATGTTAGCTGACCGAGGTGGAGCATGTAAAATTATCGGAAGTAGTTGTTGTGTGTTCATCCCTGACCACACGCCGTCAGTCTATAATGCCATCAACAGGTTGCATAAAATTGCAGCTGAAATCCATACCGAAAATGGCACTTGGACCTTTTCTGGATGGTTTTGGGCCTTGATCATCACATGGGGGTGGAAGGTTTTAACTGGTCTTTGTATTATCGTAGCAATTCTGTTTTCTTGTTGCATTTGTGTCCAATGTGGTCCTTTACTCTGTTCCCTATGTGTGTCATTCTGTATTCCTGATAAGAAAGCTATTGCCAATGTCACCTATCAGAAACATTTAACTAAAGAAATAGAAGAAATGATGAAAATCGACATATATGATGATTATTCTAATAACCCGGATGTCTTCAGTAAATGCTGAAAGGGTCGTCTGTTGAAAATTGAAACAGCGATGTGATTAAGCATTTACTAAAGACATGAATTCCCTTTTAGGACCGAGTTTCTTCCCTTATGTTGACTAATGTTTGAACTCCATTTTGTATTGTCATGTCTCCACGTGCTCACCACGAGAAGAGTCCTATCTTCGTGTCAGTTGCTCTCGTTATCTGCCTAGTAACAGTCTATAAATAGCTCCTTTGTCCGTCTGGCGCATGCCCAGACTTGACCACATCTGTTATCAGTTAGTCCTTGCTTGACCATGTTTTTGCGGGCTTAGGAGTGTGTTAACTCCGCCCACATATTGATTCTGTATCGAAAATGTCCATAAAAGGTAATAGTCTTTGCCTCATGTTGTATCCACCCACTTATGAGCCCCTCTGTTGTGTATAAAAGGGGACTGTGTATGCAAGTTCTTTGTGCTACTCTATGCAATACTGAAGAGTGTTGTATAGGTTGTAGGACCACCCTTAAGGGTTAATAAACTCTGTCTTTGTACTTTGCATTTTCCGTGCTAACTTCCTTCTAGTTTCTGTTACAGGAGAGCAAACCCTTGTATTCTGCGGGCCTAGCTGGGGCCTGTATTCATCAAGCTGGCCTACGTGCAACTCTGAAAGGACATTTGGTGCACCCACCCTGTTCCGATCCACATATCCTGTCTGGGAAGGTGCTGGCACCTCCCTGCCACAGGAGCCCTATTGTCCAGCTGTCGAGGCTGGGATTTTCCCCAGCAACAAGCAGCCAGAGTTGTGGAGGTGGCCGGTAGCATCCATTTTGTGTTACCTGTGCACTTTTAAATTGGTGTCTAAATGCTACAGCTTTTCCCATATCACCCCTCTAGCAGGGGGGAATCGTAACCTCATGCCCATGGCTGGACTGGGGGTATGACTCCTTCATGTTTGACACCAAACACGATATGGTTCTGTGTAGCCATTCTCAAGTTATCGCAATGACGCGATTGACTTATCATGCAGTTAAGAGTATATGGTATGGCTACCTTACAAACAACCCAGCAATGGTTTTACGAAGGTTGCAGAGGGGTCCTACTCAAGTAGGGGTCCCCCCTCACACATACCTCAGCACCCTGCCTTGTAGGATTACCAAGGCCTGCTATAGGGGTGACCAATGAGAGTACATGTGTTGTAATGGGGTGGGATATAGGCTACCTATATCCCAGTAAGGGGTGCTAGCACCACCTTACCCAGACTACAGTAGTGGTCTGGTGGTGTCATTTTGTATGGCTGTCACAGGGTGGCACAATAAGTGCTGCAGCCCTGGTAGGCCTACTGAGGGACCCATGCCCTGGGTACCTAGGGTACCATCTACAAGGGACTGTCAGGGTATCCTCAGCATCCAATTGGGTTTGTACCTAGGGTACTCACAACAGTTTTAAGGAGAAAGCAGATAGGCTGGGGTCCTGGATAGCAGGATCCCAGCCAGACTAGTCAAAAACCACTCAAATACCAGGCAAAAAGTTGGGGGCAACCATTAGTCAGATTCCGCCTTCCTACAGGGAACTAAACGGGTTGGTTGTTTTTATGAACAATTATCGATTTTGAAATCAAGGAAGAAATTTTAAAAATCACAACGGACTACATGTGTTTTGTTCAGTGCACCTCCTTTTGTTTGTTTAATCTGCTGTGGGAATCTGTGACCAAAGGCAGCAAAAAGGTTACAGGTGCCGGATTATTGTGCACGACCATCCTTATACGGCAGCAGGGACACAGTGAGGTGCTGACCAATAGGTCCGTAACCTTGTAGCGTCCTTGGTTAAGCATTCATTTGTTGTATGCTATACTTGATGTTTTGTCGTGGTTTATAATAGTTTATATTTTCAAACCGCAATTTATCTTCTATAACAAGAGCCTGAAATAAATATATTTGATTTAATTTTTTAATAAACTATAAGTATTTTCAGAGAAATCCCATGAATCTGATATTTGTGGTGCTACCAGCACTAATTGGTGTTCTAAATTTCTAAAAACGTTAGGATGGTTTCTAACTTGTTGTTGTGCACCAGTCCACTGTGGACCATGTCCCCAGTAAACTCACTCAGTACATATTCACCATCAAGTGGTGCTTCTTGTGTTTGTCTTTGATCACTCTGTAATTTAATTTAATGCCCCTATCTTGCAGTGAAGTAGGCGGTTTGTCAGTCTCACATAAGTCTACAACCATTGTTGCTTCTGTGCAAGTCCTGAGAGTGAATGTGAAGTTTTTTAGTCTGATTTCAAGCTGAGCTTATAATTTGTCTAGGCTCAGTCCATCCATAACTATTTTTCCTGGAGTAGTTGGAGCGCTTTATCTATGATTGAGGGGTGACTGATTCCTTGTGCAACCTAGCTCTTTCCCATGTTCCTCCCACATACAGTAGCCATTACACCTTTTCCTGTTGTGGCTGGTCTTTTTTGTCTGGATCTTGTTCTTCGAGTCCTGGCGCAGTCTAACTCTTGCTTTCTGCTCCCCAGGTAAATATGCTGAGGATGTTTTTGGTGAGCTGTTCACGGAGGCGAGCAGGTTCGCTCTACGGGTCACTACATTGGGCGAGAGGGTGGACCGGCTGCAAGTTAAAGTGACACAACTGGACCCGAAGGAGGAGGAAGGTAAAATCTTTGGGTCGGCAGTGCCTTTTATGTGAATGTACACTTTTTCCACAATCCCCATGTGGTTTGTTTTTTGGCACCCATGTCAGATATGCAATTTGCATGTCGAAGCCACAGAACACACACATACTTTGAGCAGCAATCCCTCTATTTAGGAGCAGAGGGCGGCTGTCGGTCAATCGCTCACCTCGGTTGCTACTATTGTCACATTCGGCCTTGCCAGATTTATTGCCCGCAGTAACTTACTTTTCTGATAAAACCACAATTTCATGAGTTACAGCCACTGTTATAAAACATTAGTAGCACCTGTTGGAAAAAGCCAGAGATGCATTTGCCAGAATTCAAACTGATGCACTTTACAAAGCAGCTTTCAGAGGAACACCTGTCAATCCTGCTTCAAGAGGTACAGCGTCTTTTGGCTAAAGATGCCAAAGAGAGGTTTTCTGACCTGCAAGGAGGGGCTGGCTGTGACTCCCTCTATTTCTTTGTTCTGAAGGAGGACTCTAAGGCCCTGTCCTATTTGAGACCTCCACCCTTGAGAACGCCTTCCTGTGGATGGAAAAATGAAAGATGCTTACGTTGACCCATGTTTTGTCTGCTCTGGATCCAGGTGGCTGAATTGTGACTTTGGAACTGCAGGACGACTACTTTAATGTGTCCATCCCAAAGATTCTTGCGGTTCAAAGTAGACCAGGAGCATTTTCAATTTACCATGCTCTCCTTTGTCCTGAAAAAGATGGCAGTGGTTGGAGCACACCTTTGGAGGTTGGGATTTCAGCTGTCCCCTACCTCGACTATTAGCTGTTGAAGGTTGACTGGGCACATTCAGTTGTAGACCACCTCCAGACAATGGCAAACTTTCTGATATATTTGGGGTTTTGCAGCGTGAATCCTTTTCTGGATTCGCATGCTGTGTTTGCAAGTCCTTCCTTTCACCACAGCCTCCCAAGCACGGGAGAAACCGCTACATAATCTAATACACAGCATGGGAATCCAGGAAGATTCAGGCTGCAAAACGAAATGGTTACTTACCAGCAGGAGTAGTTTTGCAGCTTGAAGAATTTTCTGGATTCACAAGCAACGCACCCAGCCTCCACTAAAGAAAAAACAAACAGGTGGGATGCACAGGAGTTCATCAGTTATTATATAACCATCTCAGGATTACACACAAGAATAAAAACAGGAAAAAACAGAATCCGAAGATGGCTGCCACGCACGTCGACCTTACCGATACCGTCTGACGTCACACAGGGGATGTACCTGGCACCAGATGGTGGTCAAAGCGACCAAAACAAGGAAAGAAAAAAAAAAACAAAGACTATTCCGGATCCAACTACTAGATGGCGGAATAATGCACATCATGTGAATCCAGAAAATTCTTCAAGCAGCAAATCTACTCCTACTAGTAATTAACCATTTAGTTTACTATCAACTAGCTGAAGTGACACTTCTATGCACATGCTCCCTTCCATTGGAGCTATTCTGTATGATGCAGTTTCAGGCCTCCCTAAGCACAAAGAGTTCACAACATTCTGGAAAGATCTTTGTTTCAGCCTCAGCCCTGGTTCTCAGTGAGCGGGTCTGCTACTTCTTAGCCTCCTACATCCTGCTTGTTGACTATACCAGGTGGCATGTGCAGGCTCTGCAGTGCAGCCTTAAGTCTCAGTGGGCCGGGAACCAAGGAAACCTGTCAGATTCCATCCAGGTTTTGGAGGAGTCTGCAAAAGATCTGCAGTTGTGGCTGATAGACCTCAATTGGACCAGCGGTAGACCCATCGCCCTGTTCCACCCAGAGTTGTTGGTGCTGACAAATGTGTTGCTCCTGGGCTGGGACCCACATCACCCTGTTGGAGTTGCAGGCTATTTGCCTGGTGCTAAAAGCTTCCGACCATCCATCAAGGAGTTGTTCATACAGATTCTCACGGACAACACCACCGACATGTGGTACTTCAACACGCAGGTTGAGGTGGGGTCCTTGATTCTGTGCCAAGAGGCTCTTTGTTCCTGGAGCTGGCTGAAGTGTCGGGGCATTTCCCTGGTTGTGAACCACCTAGCGCCATCTTTGAATGTCAAGGCAGATTAACTCCGTCTGTGACGCCTGGCAGACCACAAATTGCGACATCCTGAGTTGGCATAGGGCGTCTTCCATAAATGGGATGAACCCTGGCTAGGTTTGTTTGCCACAGTCAGGCGCACAGTGTCAAACATTTTGCCCACTGAAGTTCTGAAGAAGGCTGTCTCTTGGGGGATGCCTTCCGGCTAGAGTGGCGCACAGTGTTTATGTACGCCTAACAGGCTCTTCCTCTCCTGCCTCAAGTTCTGAAGATCAGGCGTGACTGTGCTTGTGCCATCTTAATGACAGATTGTGCCAGGAGAGTGTGGAACTTCTAGGCATGAGCATCTGTCCTTCGATCAGGCTACCTCTTCCAGAGGATATCTCTTGGGTTCTGCACCCTGGCCTGTCCAAGCTACACCTCCAGTCATGGAGACTGAACAGCAACAGTTGACTGCATTTGATATCCCTTCTGAAGTTCTGGATGTCATCCTTGTGTGCTCCTTTAGCTTTAAGCATGTCAGAGCAGCTGTCCTTTCAGATCACCTAGTGTGATGTGGTTTCGAATAGCTTTGATGCATGTGTCTGCCCCAAAGCCTTTGTGATGCCACAGTGGGATCTTAATTTGGTCCTCACTTTCCTCATGTGCACTCCCTTTGAGCCAATGCACAGCTGTCCTCTACCTCTCCTGACTCTGAAGACGGCATTCATTACTGCTATAATATCAGCTTGTGATGTGAGTGAGTTTCAGGCTCTCTTCGCCACCCCCTACACCAACGTTTTCCAGACACACTGGTATTGAGGACCAAATATGTCAGAGGAGGATCTGTTTTAATATATCAGAACAAAAGGACATGTCCTCATATAAAAAAAAAAAAAACACAAGGCATTATTTGGAATTTGGTGGACTGGATACTCCCCATCACTTAAGCGCATTATACCCAGTGGCATTCGTAATACGGCTGGTGGGATATCTGCAATGTTTTTGCAGTGTGTCCTTTCCGTCAAACTCAAAATAAGGCCCAAAACCGGCAATATAGGACTGTTGCACAAAAAAGCTGCTGCAGTAATACTAAGCTATACATGTTTGCCTTTGTTATTTATTTATTTCTACCTATGCTTCCAAGCATATTACAACAGAGTAAGGAGGTGTTTGTGAAATCAATAAACGCCAAAGCGGTAACGCCTCGAATAGAGAGAGAGTATAAACTGCCTTCACGATTACCCACATAAATTAAAGGTCACATACAAACTGCCTCACTACTAGTAAACACAGCAAAAAGAAGATGAAACATCTTCTCATCAGGGCTGCCACTAGATAAAGATTGCAAAAGGCTAGTGAGCGCAGCAACACAATGGAGTGTTGCCAATTCTAATTCTCTCCTTAACAGTTATGCCTTCAACAATGGGAGGAAATGGATGAGCTGCTCCCAACATCTACCTGAAGAATATAAAATTAGAGCTAAGGTAATGGTAGAATAAAATAACATTATAGGCAACCCCTGTCTAAAATCTTCCTTGGACTCAGCAAAGACTCTGAGTAGACAGTTGTCTACTCAGAACAGTACCAGTAGATATTTCAGGTTTCAATACCAGAGGTTCCATCAAATGTAATTAATATACCTTTGTCAGGAGTACTTCTATTTGTTTCTTTAGTACATGACACTTTAGGAATAATGAAGAAAGCCAATGAGATGGCTAGAGCAGCGTAGGCACTTCAGGCACGAGGTGGCATCAGATGAGGTTTGCCTGCTAATAGAAGAGGAGAAATGAAACACTGATTGTAACACAAACATCTCAGCAGCCAACTTTCCAATCAACAGGACAGTAGCATCAATGTATCATACAAAGTCAGTGTTTTCATGGCAAAGGCAGAGGAGAGGAAAGTAACACAAGAACACTATCAACCTCAACGAAATGACTTCGTTACTTCACCCTCTTAACAAAACATATGTTGGGGCGGAATAAAGGACTACCTTAAAACAATGGTAGTCTATAATAGGCAAATGGGTTTTGGATTTGATAAAACATTCGCATTCATAACGTCTCTTCTGAATGTAAGGCCAAAGAAACAAAACTACAAAAAAGGTTACATCCCTCTTCAACTACAAGAAGTAAAGGAACTACTGGCATAAGAGGCAATAGAAGTGTATTTTATGAAACCCTGATGGGGTTTTTAAGACCAATACACAACTTAATAAGCCTAAACAAGCTTGTAAAGGCTCAAACAAATTTCAAATGGCAACTTTGCAAGAAGTCTTTAGAAAAGACAACTTTCTTGCAACTTAGAGCCTAAAAGATGTGCACTTTCACATATCTATGCATCCTGCACACAGGAGGTGTCTAAAGTTTCCAATGCTCAGAGTTAATTACCAATGCAACGTACTGCAGTTCGGAATAAAATCAGCACCAAGAGTGTTGACAAACTGTGTGGTCATAGTAGCAGCTTATCTAAGACTCAAAGCCATTCACGTACACCCTTATCTAGACTATTCATTGATAAAGGCGACAATCATCAAACAACGTCAAGACCGTATTCATATGTTTTAAGACTTAATACAGCAACTAGGATTTACTTTCAATTTAAAGAAATCCTCACCTACCCCAAGACCAAATGAAAACATTCTTGGAAACAGATCTGAATATGAAAATAACAGCACAAAAGGACGATGACCCTACAAAGTCATGTTCTCCTGTCCCAGATGCCATTGTCTGACAGTGAAAACAATGATGAAATTCCAAACGCTAAATGTATGCATACAATCACAACATGAATTCTTGAACAGTCAGTGGTGTCCAGTAAGAGGGGACTGTGAAGATCTAGTGGTTGTAAGAAACAAGTTAAGAAAAGAGTAAAAGTTGTGCAATCTAAACAGTGTGTCAAAGAAAAGTAGTTTCAATGATTCACTCATCACAATCAAAACAGACGGGTCACAGGTTTGGGAGCGTCTCTCAAAAACTAGAGTGACAGAGCGTGATGGTCCCAGAAAGAAGTGAATCTCGTAAATTACCTAGAACTAGTGACTGTATATTTGTCTCTGAAAGGTATTTGGAGACAAATTCATAATTAAGTGGCACAAATTATGAGAAACAACACTACCACACTTTTTTTATATAAGCAAACAAGTGAGAACTTTGTACTACCCATTATCGAATCTAGCACAAAAATGTGGCTTTGGCCAATCTTGCAGCCCACCCTGTTCCAGGAAATCCAAACATACAAGCAGATTACTACAATAGAGAACTAGGCAAAACACACAAACGGTATCTAAAGCAGACCATAGCAACCTACATATTTCAAAGGTGGGGGACAACCAAAGACTGATATTTTTGCAATAAAAGAAAGCAAAAAATGTCAAAACATTGCATTCTTACCCAAGCATCCACAATAACTAGAGGAATGCACATTCGATGAGCTGGTATGGCATTTTTGCATGTGTTTTTCCCCTGATACCACTAAAAGATGTTAGTAACTCTTGATAGTAAAGCTCCAACATGAATATAATTTTAGTTACACTTCAAGACAAAATAGACAAGGTTTTCACTCCTAATGATTGTGTTGTATAACAATATGTCCAGGTATCAAAGTTGTGCTAGATTTGGGAGTGGGAGAGATTTACCACCCATGTCCAAAATAACTGAATTTAGCAGCATGGCTCCTGAGTTACTAGAATTTAAACTTCTATAATTTCCGAATTGTATGGATTTTATAAGAGAGGCAAGGAAACCCTCATCTAGGAATTGCTGTGCAATTAAATGGACACTGTTTCTTAACTGGTTTTTAAAAATGAATCTTTACAACCAATCTGAGTGAAGAAAGGGTTATAGAACAATACTTAGTATATCTACTGGATTGCACATTTTCTTATGCTTTATTAAGATTACATTTATCAGCCGTAGCTGCCTATATATAATAAAGCATCAAATCAAAAACAACTTCTCAGAATACTGGTAATCAAAACAGTTTTTAGGATTTAAGATTATATCCACCACATGAGGTACTGCCACCCACATAAAATACATTTTATCTGATTGTAGTAGGTCTATTAAAATGTTTAAGACTCTTAAAATCTTTCCTGATTGCGATTATTTCACTAAAAAAAGTCTGTGTGTTACTTACATTATCAGTAGGAGAATCTTACTGAATTGTATACACTAATACAAGGTAGTTATTAGAACCAATCCACATTTCATACCTGAAGTAGGTTCACAATTTCATGTTAAAATCAAGTAATTATATTACCAGCCTCCATTAAAAAAACTTAAATCCAGCAGAAAGAGCTTTACATAAATTAGATGTAAGGTCAGTAACATGTTAATTATAAGAAGCAACGGATGTACGTAAAACAATATCCACTAACAAAAGTGCAAGATTGCGCAAACTATTATTATGATATATAGTTATTTAACATACAATACAGTGTGATTGAAACCAAGGCTCTCAGATTGCAAAAATAAAGTACGATACTTTCGTTCATGGGTAATGTTTCATTTAACGCTATTGTTACAGCAGCCATTAGGTAATGGAAGCATACTTTTAACAAGCACCATTCATGCATTCCAGACGTGATGAACGAGAGAGCTGCTTGGTACAGCAAATAATCGGTATGCCAGCGTCTGGGAGTTGCACCGCCATCACTGTCATTTTCACACATTCTTCGTAGAAAGGGCAGTTTCCACTCTCACAAAGATTGGTGCCTTTTTGGTGCCCCCTTGGACATCAAAGCCAGCCTCAGATATGTAATGAGGGGTACCTTTAGTGGGCTTGTATGACTGTAGCGTTCAGTGATGTAGGGGTGGGGGGTATGACGAGGACACGAGTCTGGGTACACGCAGGTACACGGCGTCCACCCACTATTTTCACCGTGTGGAAGCCGTCCCCCCTGCCAAGAAGTTGGGCCCCACAGAAATATGCTGAACTTGTCCTGGTGTAAGACACTGAACACGTTCAGCAGCACCTGTATGTTGTCTGCTTTCCATTTCCAGCAGCAACGTGCAGGCAGCGAGAGGGCTTTTCTTTTCACCTCCAGCCAGGCCGAAGTTAAGGGGCCTGGAACCTCACATAAATGTAAATGCCACAGAGGGAAACAGAGGCACACAGCTTGCTTTCTCCTCTCAGGTACTTGAGAGGCATGCTTTTGCCTTTGTTCTGTCCCTTTATATAAGTGCAAACATTGTAAGACTGTCAGATGTGGTGGTCTGTCCCAGCATTTACACAAATAATTTAAATAGCACTATTTTATTTCTTTTGTAGCGCTATGTCGTGAAGTCATGTGCTGTAATGGCACGCATCATGATGTCCCTTGCATAGTGTCTAACTTGGTCCGTCCCCCCACTTCTTTTTATAGGACTTGTGCCCTGGGTATGACAGTTCAGTGTCCTGCAAAAGCAAGGCACAACAGTTTCAAAAAGCCTTTCAGAGGACCTTTTCTCTCGGCACAGCCCTCTGTGCCCTTACAAAACCTAACCGTGGCCCATCTGGCTCAGCAGATTCTTTGTCGTCTCCCCGATTATTATTTTTTTGTTGTCTCCTTTTCTGGCTCATAAAGGTCATTGTGTCATTCAGCTGAGATTGTGGCAATGCCCGCTATTTGTGGCTCTCCTGCTCACTGGGTGCATCATTTTCAGCTTCCAAAGCACACTGATTTTAAAGGCCTTGGCTGCATTTACAGTCATCTCAGCACCCTCCACTCATGTCTGTGCACATTTAAATTTTATGTCCTGTGCATAGGGCGTGCATGACTCGCCCTTTCCTTTTCGTGGCCTTTTGCCTTTACTTTGCCAACTGCTGTGTCCAAATTACCTCCTACTTGGCCTACTTGTGCACCTGCGCGATTTGCCGGCAGAGAATGGGTTTTCGCCCTTTGTATTTCTTTGCGTTTTCTGTAGAGCCACTTAAAATGTCTTTGCTAGTCTGAATGTGATTGTTTTTTCACCATGTCATCCGTCTCGTTAATGTTGTATGTAGCAACATAATGTGCTTAGTGACAGCAAGCCCTGTCTGGCGTGAATGGTCGCAATAGTTGCGTCAGCCAGTCTGGACTGTACGTCTGTGGAGTCAAGGGTTCTTCATGCTCACCATTTCTTAAATAAAGCGCGCTAGGTGCCAGTACTTTCTCACCAGCCTGGGTTACATTGAAGTGCTCAATCTCAGTGTAGTACCCTAGTGCAGCGTGGGCCGCTTCGGCAGATGATGGTCCAGCTCCTTGAAGCTCTCAAGCATATGCTGCGCTTTTTGCAGACATTTGGTTAGGAGGTGCACAAATGCTTTTCACGGGATGATGTTGTATTACAGTGGAAAACAGAGATTACACACACTCGCTCGTACACTCACACTTTAGAAAAAAAAACCAGTCCTTTACGTGCACACCCACTTTTCACTCATTTTCCCGCGCATTCTGTCTGTCTTTTTCCTTCTCATACTCCATCTCTCACACACACACACTTCAGTTGTGCCATTCACATTTTCCTCCGCCCCCTACAGTATGGGGCAACAAGTCAGCCCCTGCAGCCATTGTTTAATTTCACTGTGAGTGACAGTATCCTGCTCTTTCAGGAGAAGAACTTCAAACACATGGTAGTTCCCTTTCTGCTGGAGGCTACTATGGCAAATCTTTGTTATATACTGGCAAGGTTTCAGCACCTCACCCCAACAATCCGCTTTAAAAAAAAAAACAATGAAATGACAAACTAAACCAGCATTGGGAGAATCAAAGGGCTGTTAGCCCATGCCAGATCTTTTGACTTTGCCAATGCTTGTTAAATACACCTTTCTTGAAAACATATTATTTAGCCAGTCTCTTCTGGGGGCATGCTTCCTTTTATTGCTAACCACTAATGCACTGCTTGCCCTTGTGGCCGTTTTGAGAAAAGATGTGCTAAGGCAGAAGAGAAATTAGATTGCTCAAAGCAACACCAAATGTCTTTGCTACAATGTTTAGTTCCTCCATCAGAAGTCCTTATATTGTACTTGTGGCTTGACAGCATAGCTGTTTACAAACGTTTTGTTTATCACCAAAAAAAGAGCTTTATGAAGCATTGCTGAGAGAGGGCTTGGTCTTAGTCATGCTGACCTTCTTCTCTACAAGCTTGATTCGGCAGATGGTGAGTTGTTGCGTTGAAAGAGTACCTGTACTACACTTTGCTCAGTCGAATAGGCCTGAGTTAGTTATGGTAACAAGCCAATGATCAAGGCTGATCTTTTTATTATGAAATGTTATGACAAAGGCAGTACGCCAGACTTATTTCTTGTGAAAAGCATATATCAAAGGCACTCGGCCTTTAAAGGTGGATTGTCACTGCACTAAACCCTGCAGACTGGTATTTCGTTGCATGGAATCTGGTATTACCTTATTCGGCAAGAAGTTTGGGTTGGTTATCCACTTTGAGGAATAAAAGTTGCCCTCAGTAAGTGGGCGACCATGGCAGGGCCGGACTGGCCGTAGCGGGCATTGGGCATTTTCCCGGGAAACTGGAAGGGTGGCTGTCGGTTTTGCTAAAGTGGGGGCCAGTTTTGCAACGTTACTGCAATATCGGCTGCCAGCAACAAAAGCTGCAGTGCTTCAAACTTGCACCCCCACCCACCCCCCTTGCAAGGGGGAGGGCTGGTCCCACAAAATTGCCAGGGGTACTTTGGGGTCCCAGTCCGGCCCTGGACACTTTGCACTAATTTTGGAGACCAGGACTCTTCTTACCAGTCATCCTGACAGCAGGCCAGATTGATCCTCCCCTGCAGAAAAGTAACCTGTGACTGCCTGTCCCTGAAACCTGCTCAGGATCAGTCTGCCCCTGCTCACTGGTGTGTCAGCACGCTTCTCTGCTGGGGCAGGGCAGGTCATGTGCAGTAAGCATGTGTGGTGAAGTGACCATTTTAACGCACTATAAGCGACAGACATAGCAGTGGCCCCTTTAGCTCTAGGCAGGGGCCTCCCAGCTAGATCTCGGTCCCCTGTCCTGTCTTTTCAATACTCCCCAGTGTTGTGGCCCACAGCCTGCGCTTGCTGTGACTGTGCACTGGCGTCACTGGTAGATTCAGACCCAGGGCAGACTATCCACAGCCTGTCCCGCACCTCGCAGGTTGTGCAGGCAGTCCCTCACCTCGCAGGTTGTGCAGGCAGTCCCTCACCACGCAGGTTGTGCAGGCAGTCTCTCCCCTTGCAGGTTGTGCAGGCGGTCCCTCACCTCGTAGGTTGTGCAGGTGGTCCCTCACCTCGCAGGTTGTGCAGGCAGTCCCTCACCTCGCAGGTTGTACAGGCAGTCTCACAGGTTGTGCAGGCAGTCTTGCAGGTTGTGCAGGCAGTCCCTCGCCACACAGGTTGTGCAGGCAGTCTCGCAGGTTGTACAGGCAGTCCCACACCTCGCAGGTTGTGCAGGCAGTCCCTCACCTCGCAGGTTGACCTAGTTGCGGCAGCAGGAGGAACTCTTGTGCAGCAGAACTTAAAGCTAGAGGAGGGTACGCCAACATATTAACAGGGAGGGCCGAGGCTCTGGTTTGGCTCTTTAAGCCCATGCACAAGCCGAGCCCTGAAAATGTTTGCCATTTAAATTGTACAAATAATCACGTAAAATATAATTAAGGATCTTCAAAATTCAAAAAAGTGTATTTCTTGAACATGTAACCTTTGACATTAAAAATGTTATATTATAGAACTGCACTGAGAAGTACTTATTAAAAGTGATCATTTTTAAACATGAACCATTCCTGATCTAGGAGGCAAGGCAGTTGTCACATGAACCCTGCTTGCGGCCCATATTCTTCTAGCTAGAGCAACATTATAGTCGATCACATCAAGCACAATAGGATTGTGTACAGCTAGTTTTCCAAACTCCTTTATTTAAAGGTGCTTTTATTTGGGCAATGAAGAGAAAGGATTGGTAAAATAAAACATTTGCTTAAGATACCACAATTTGGTTTAGTGGAGAAGCCGCTACTAATGTAGGTTTTCTGGTTTCACTTTGTACAAATCCACCACTAAATGGACATCTGTTTGTCTCTCCTTTTTAGGTCTCGCCTGGCGTAGAATGCGCAGACATGCGCAGTCTCGCTGGCGAGATTTAATGAGTTAGAGGAGATTTCTCTAGTAGGCTTTAAGCCCCGCCCATCTTTTCCATTGGTTGGCGTCACCGTTTATGCTAAACGGTGGCCAGCCATTGGAAAAGAGCATCTAGTGATGTACACTTTTCTCTTTTAGAGCCGTCCCAGTTAGACTGGCTCGGTTCCTTTCCGTCTGTGGTAAAAGCTTTTCTTATCTTTATGGGGCCATGTGTTTCAAACATATGGCCCCATAAAGACAAGAAAGCTTTCGTAAAGGACGAAAGTGAAAGCGGACTGAGGAGCAGTGGGGGCTCTGCAGGCGCCTGTGCGGGAGGGAGGGCGGGGTCATCGGAGGGACAGATCACTTGTTTGTTCGCTGACTTTAGACGGTGGGATGGACGGAGGGGAACTCCGCCAGTGTTTCGATGACAGGATTGTTTTGAGCGACCTGCGCCCTCTGCAGACCGGTTACCAGTCTAGCACTGGCTCGCCTCCCTCCCCAAACACCCTGCCTCCCGATAGCTTCCAATATGGCAATGCACAACAAGGCGGCCACCTCGCAAATCCCCGACACCCGCTGGTTGCTGGCTGAGCAGGTGAAGCGCAAGCAGGAGCTGGCGGTAATGTGTTTTGTCTTACTTACCCTCCCACGCCCCTTCTGGGAAGTACTCCGGCGTAGGCTATTTTGTGCGCCTTCCACGCGTTCTCCATCTTTTCCTCCGTACTAACGCTAACAGCTTAAAAGGACTAAACAGCTATTTTTTACGAGCAGGAAAATGTACGTATGTCATGTTAGTGAATCTGAGACTAGCGAGCGGGGTAGTTGGCCGGCGGTTGCTGTCGAATTGATGTTTTGAGGCGGCTTTCCGTTTCAGGCAAGGCCGACGCTCGAGGCCTACGCATCAGGGTATATAAAATGAACTTTAGAGAGTGGCCATTAAATGTGCTGTGATGTAGGCCCTGCATATATATATATATATAGCTATTCTTAAACAGTTCATCAGTGCGTGCATTTTGTGTTGCATTAGTTGTAGCATTACGAGTATAATAGGAAAGGGAATGTTCTAATTTGAGCAGTGATACTGATCCCTGTAGAGGTGCATTTAGCAGAATTGAAAAAGTTAAAAATTAAACACATTTAAATTATATACACTCTACTGGTCTCCCAGAACTCAGTACAGTAGTCCTCAAAAAGTTTCCTGCACCAGGGATTTGCTAAAAAACTCGCACCTGCCGTTGAATAGCTTGAAATCCCAGAACCACAGATTTCCCTGCAACTAAAGAAGAATGTCAATGTGCCTTTATAAAGATCATCCTTCTGCAGGACAGCATCTATGCTCATGGGGAGCCAGAAGACATCTTTGCTTCGCTTTCTGCAAGAAGAGCTAGTGAATGGAGGTTTGGCAGCCTCCCAAAGCAGGGTGTATAAAACATGGCAGATTGAATGACCAAATGTCTTCCTCCTTTGGGCAAGGCGAAAAGGGTGAACCACTAAGTCAGTGGTCTTCAAACTTTGTTACAGAGGGCCACCCTTGAGCAAAATGTTTTGGAGCCAGCCCCCCCCTCAAACCTTTGAAGCGGTAGATTGAGAAAATGGTAAGGATGATACTAAACGGGGTGGATTTATAGTTTGTGAAACCTTTTAATCACCGGTAAAAGGTTTTTGGGGGCAAGCATCCATGCTTGTTCAGACCCATGCCTGTGCAGGTAACTCTGCAGCAAATTGTTTGTTACTGGGATGTTGGTTTTCTTATGTTAGAACACTTACCACATACGTGCAGTGAGTGTAGCATCTTGGCATCAAAGTCTGTCAGACAACAATGAGGTCAAGCAGTAATTGCAACAAGTAGTATGACTTCAAAATGGAAATAGCAGTTTTCAAAGCCTTTCCATATCTAAAACAATCTTCATTTACTAAATAAAAAAGAGCTTTGGATTGCCTGCACCTTGTTTTGCACCAGCACATACAGCAACAGGTGGTTTGAGGATTGGGCCATTGGCTCTATTAATTTAGGAATTCACAGATCAAGAAGTGGATGTGGCAGAGAGGAGTTCACTGAAATTTGGCGGTATATTATCAAGACAGGCGATAAAATTATCGCCGCTTTAGCGGCAGAAAACTGCCGCTAAAACGGCGATAATGGGCTTGATAATATGCTCTATGGAATTCCAATTGAAGCCCAGGTTAGATGTCCTTCACATCTAACATGGGCTTCAATTGGAATTCCATAGAGCATATTATCAACCCCATTATCGCCGTTTTAGCTGCAGTTTTCTGCCGCTAAAGCGGCGATAATTTTATCGCCTGTCTTGATAATATGCCCCTTGGTTTGTTGCAAAACACACAGCGCCTTCAAATGACTTTTCCTTGGCAATCGGAATCAAAGAAGAGATCGAAGTGTCAGTAAAAACTGGGCAGGAGCATTCTGGAAGTGCGGCCACACGGGAGATACTAGTAGGTCTAAATAAAAGTGACAACTGGCCCCAGGGCAGGTTATTCCTTTGCAATGATGCTAGACCTGTTTTGGTAAAAGGTGATGCCACTCACAAGTGGTAGTGTCACAGCCATGAATTCTCCACCAAGGGGTGCACTTTGGAAGGTAAGGGCAAATATCTGAAAGCACGCTTTCTGCAAACTAACCCATACTTAAGTCATACCTTCTCAGTACTCATTGTACCTGCTCTAACCCTACCAGAGCACTGCAGAGGCTGTTGGAATGATTTATTGAAACTACAGTAAAAAATAAAACAAGCATTGGCATAGCCAATAGGTCTCACTTTTGGGACCTTTATAAGTATTTAGTTATGCAGCACAATATCCTTGGTGCAACGACATCAACCGTTGCATGGCTAAACACTTATAAGGTCCCAAAGGCGAGACCTATTGGCTATGCCAATGCTTGTTATTAACTTCAGTAGTAATGCTTCTTTTTCACCTTATTGTGCAGGAGGACAGAGGGAGGGAGGAAGGCAGAAGCGGCTTGAAAGCTCTGCTGTCAGTGGGCTGGAGGTTTCAACAGGACCTCGAGCTGAGCCGGAGCCAGGCCAGAGCTGTCAGCGTGTCACCCAGCTCTCCTTAAAGCTGTTCTGAGATGGCCACCAGTCCAAGCTCTTCCGTGAAGGCAGCCAGCCAGAGAGCAATCTTGTGACTTTTCTAGGAGTTTCCCAAAACAGAGCTCATGACACGAAGTCCCACAGTGTGCCCGACTCTGCATGCTCCCAGCCGTCATTCGTGGACACTTGAATTGCTGTGTCTCTGTATACTTGCTTTGTGCTTGTGAGGGAGGTTTGCACTGAGTGCTTGCTCTGTTTCTGATTAGATATGGTGCTGTTGCTGCCTGCACTATGGCTTTCTGTGTGTGAAAGCAACTTGCACGTATTTTTCCATGATGCAGACCTAGACTTCAGAGCTCTTTAGTCTGTGGGTTTGCCCATGTGTTTTGCAGTGTAGTGCTTTAATTTCCTACATTTATCCCTGTTGCGCCTTGCTTTGCACTGCTGGCTTTGTTTGATTCCGTTGCAGTGCTTTGCTGAGCTTGGCTTTGCAGTGTTTTGCAAAGTTAAGGTGGTTTCACAGTGGTTTGTAGCGCTTTCCTGGTCAGTTATTTCCTAGTCAGTGCTTTCGTATGCAGTAATTGGTACTCTAGCTTTGGGTTTGCAGTTCTTTTCTACGATTAGCTTGTTCCTTTGTGTTGCTGTGTAGTGGTTAGTTGTGCATTACTTCACCGTTCAGTCCAGTGGAGCATAGATACGCTTGATGTTCGATTTCCTTGCACTGCTTTGAGCATGCGCAGTACTTTAAAGTTTTATTTGGGGCAGTATCTATAGTGCCTAGAGGTGGTGCCTCCCCAGCACTAGTAACAACGGAACCGAGGAGAAGTAGACCGTTCTCTCAGGACACGAGGCTCAAGTTATACAGCTCCTGCAACTGTTGCACATTTTCCACAAATGGTTCTGAGACCAGAGAACACCTTACCATTACCAGTTTTTAGGACCGGTAAGTTAACCAGCAGTTGAGCATTTGTAATACTGTAATGTTGTATTGTATGCAACATTTGTAAAGCGCAACAAACACCCAACGGGTACCTCGGCGCTACAGTACAAGATTTATTATCAAATGGCAAAGAGAGGAGCCAAACTTAGATCAGATGAAGCACTTCCAGAGCTATCAAGCTCTGGGAAACAGCCATGTTTTAATCTGTTTTCTAAACTGCAAAAGATCATTGGATTGTCTGAGCTCCAAAGGGAGGCTATTCCAGAGCTTAGCTGCAGCAAAGCTAAAGGCCCTACCCCCTGCCTTGGCTCTTCGAATCTTGGGAATGTTGGCAACTTCTTTGCACTAAAATTAACAGAGACTCTGTCTCTACCCCGCTGACTCTGCACCCCTTTTTGCTTAAACCCTGCCCTGGCTAGCAGAGGTTTCAACTGAAAGCACATCAATATTTAACTTTTTGATTAGAGGGTGCACACCTCAAAGTTAACGCTGCAGACGGGTTATGATAAAGCAGAAAGGGAGAGGACTCGTTATTTTGGTCTGTGGAGCGGGTGCGTGGCAAGGGTGCCACCGGAGCTAATGCAAGGAAGGAAACGTGTCCCCATTGCCCTACTTGAGCATTAAAAACAACTATAATAGGCTTGCATTAGGCCAGTTAGTTTCTGAAGGCCCTGCTTATACTGCATCTGTTGCACTATTGATAGCCAAAAACATGCTCTGGGGCCAATAGGTACATTTACAGAGCAGTGTTTATTGTCCAAGCCAGTGAATTGCCGGATCCTCTGTAGGCAGAGCGGTCATTACAACTTTGTAATGTTTGAAGAAGCTGAAGTGGCTCAAGGCTATTAACAACCAGTATAGCCCTCAGCAGTGGCCTGGAAGGCTATAGAATGGTACTGGCCCTGGAATTCATTGACTCTGGGTGGGGCTCCACTGCTGCTTTGACTCCTAAAAAAAAAATCTATGGGATGCTGCAGCACTAATTTCTTACATTATTTTATTATTTTTAACTTCTTATATAATAGTGTATTTTGTCAATGCTACTAGTGGAAGTGGGCAGCAACCTCCTTGGAAAAATGTTGCAACATACAGAAAGCTTACCCTCAGTACAGTTAACCTGAGTTGTGTATGGTGACCTGATTTGTTCGTTAGGAAAGATACCACAGGTCTGATTTCTTTATCCAGAAATGTTACAACTAAGGGAGGGCCAAAAATTCTGCTCCACCTGCATTTTGCCCACTTGCCGTTCCGCTTGGAGTGCAGAGTTCTGGCAAAACTCCACCAATCGCTGCATAACTGAGTTTTTTCTCACATGCAGCTCTCAAACATTAAGTTGGCGACCGTGAGTGAGAATTTGCATCGTCTACCGTGATTTTTGGGTGCTAGAATGCCTCCTTGCGAGATTTTTCAATGCGGGCGGTCGTGGCCGGTCGCAGCTGTTCACGTTGAGACAGCTGCTGCTTAAGCTGAAAATCTTCTTGAGCGGCAGAAGAAGCAGCGCCCTCTGGCACACCGTGTGGTGCAGTTTTCCTGATTTTACAGCGTGGAACAGGCTCCTGGCACCCCTAGTTAAGACAAAGGCAGTATGGCTGACTTATTTATTGTGAAGAGCTTATATTAAAGATAATAGGGTGGGTTGTTAGCCTTAACAGCATTAGAAAAGTAGAAAACATAAACAACCAGACATGCTTGTTTTATTATACTGGGCACTTGGGCTAACATTTCCCTTCATTGAAGGAATTGGAGTGCCTCACAGAGTGGGGTAGAGTGTGGCTTATGAAGGAGAGCTGGAGCTATGCTGCAGCGGCGCGGAGCCATTTATGAACAATGAAACCGAGAGCTGAATTCATCACTCCGGAAGGTGCTTGAAGCCTTATTGCCCTTCTCTACAAGGCAATTACTACTTTTAATTACTTCCCTTTGCTAATTGCTGAAGGGCAATTAATGTCCATTATTACTTACAGGTGCGGGCAGAAACATTTCATTATCAAACGGTACGGCAAAGGCCTGACTTATTTATTGTTAGACACATCTCATAGCACGTAGGCTTATATGGGTGGATTGGTATTGCAACTGTTGGTGTGTTCAATCATGTAAACAGGTACTCTGTTAAATGAAAGTCCACTATTTACTAGAATAGGCATGGGCTTTGGTGTTGCTTACCCTCTTTTCTTCTGGCAAACCCCAAGGTAGAAGATTTGCCCTGTGAGAATTCTTGTAAGCTCCTGCTAGGAGAGATTATTTATCATTTTGCCAACTGTAATGTTGTACATGTATGTCATTGATAATGGCATATTTGGTTGACTGTGGGAAAGCTGATGTTCTGTACCGTGGGCTCAAGCCGACATGCAAATGATAAAGGCTTTGCCGGATAGGTTCATTGTAAAACATTTATGCCAAATACCACAGGTGTGATATGTTGATTATGAAAAGTTACGACAGTCAGTTGAGTGAATTAGGCCTGGGCGAAAATTTCGTTCCGTTCGCGGAAATTGCGATAATTTGACATTTTCGCGTTCCGCGGAGAGCGCAAAAATGTCAAAATTTCCGGTTTCCGCAGCTTGGCGATAATTTGTTTCTTGCTCGCGCTGTAAAATAATACATTCTCGCGCGATCGCCTTACCTGAATCCCTGCGTTCGCCGACAAGTTTTCTTGATCCGGTCGCGTTCTCCATGAGATGTTGTATTGTTTTTAGCCATTTGCGCTGTCTCGCGACAGTTCGCCCCTGCAGTGACGCCATGCGTCGCGCGATCACGTCTTTCTTCTCGCGATCATGCACCGCGAGACAACTCAAAACAAGATGGCCGCGCCCGCAAGCAACCACATGGGTAAGTTGGCGACCCGCAACCATGCAGAAAATCTCGCGAACATGCGGGAAAAAAACTTCTGCATCTTCGCGATATTTCCGCTTGTTTGCTATAATTTTAAACATTTTCGCGATAATTTGCAAAAGTTAATTTCGCAAATTCCGCCCACCCCTAGAGTGAATATGCTTTTTTGAAAAGCAAATGTAAAACCAGTAGACCTTTAAGGGAGGATTGTTAGACTGTGAATGTAGCTTGCGCAATACCATTCCAAAATGGTTTTCCTCTGCGATGTTTACTTTTCCCCCTCATTTTATTGCAAGCATGTACCTGTCGCATATTAGCAACTGTTGAATTTTTTATTTTTTTTACCTTTATTTGTTTAATGTTTAATTTATCTTGCATATGTTTTTTGAGCTCATGTTTTATTGAGGGTAGGTGAGTGGGTGAATGCAGGAAAGAGTCAGTGGGTCAGTGAACAGATGCAAGTGTACAAGCTTGATTGACAGAGTGCACTTGTGATGACTGAAGATGCATTTTCAGTTATTATAAGCTAGAACTAAAAGCTTAGCCAAAGCTTGTGTGGCACGTTGTTTATTTCATTCCTCTCTTTCTGACTTTGTTGAGGCATTTCTTTGCTTATTTTCCTAATTCTGGTGGTGTTTTGGTTAGTTCTTGATCAGGTAATACATGCATTTCTCAGAGGAAAGCATCTTTGCTTGATCCTAGCAGCAAGGGTTGTTCCAGTGATTCCTTACAGAAACGTTTTAACCTTTTGAATGTCATATTGTTGGGGCCTTGTTTGAGGCCAGTCACAGTCTTCGCATCTAGTACATGGCCTCTCCCCGCCCGCCCACCCCCCCCCCCACAATGCTCCACACACCGATATCCAACGTTGGCCCTCCCATAGAAAAGACAGAATCCCTTCCCTGCAGGTTTAGGGAGAGCTTCTCGGCGGAAGCTGGCACTCTGGTTTCTACCCTTGAGCTCGCCCTCTTCTGCTCCTCTTCTGGGGGGTTCCTGGCTTTGATACCCTCTTGGAAAAGAGTCACATTCGTGCGTTGTAGTCTTTGAATTATTTGTTTCCCACACCAGGTCGATGTGGTTTTTGCTCTTCAGTCTACCCTTGAGGCTGTGGGAACATTCTGTACCTGGGCTTTCCAAGACCTTTGCTGTATAGATTCCAGCTATTTTATAATGAAAACACCAGCCTTCTCTTGACTTTGAATACAACCGATTGTATCTTTCCCACTCAAACCACCATGACGGCTTCCCCTGGCAAAGTGAGCATAATTAAAAACTCTTGGGTGGCTCGCGGTGCCTTTCATTCCATGGTCCATTTTTTATCACCACATTATTTAACCACAGTTTGCCCAGGTGTTCACTCAGATTTTCCCGGTAGATTTCTCATCTTCCCGCCTTTAAGAGTACATTAAATCTGGTGGACTTCTAGGAGTTATCTGCATCAAACTTCAGTATCCTAGAGTCCTGGGGCCAGCTAAGTCATGCATTCTTTATGAAATATTTTGTGTGTACACTCTGTTAGGGAGTCGAAGCATGTCTTGCCATTGAAAACAGCCACCTGGTTCCAGCGTGAGGTGATTTTATATAAAGTTGCCTGGAAAAGTCTTTGTTTCAGTAGAGAGGAGCAGCTTACGTTCTCTAGTGCCCAGCCTACAGAAAGACAGTAGGGACGTCCATGAAGATTTTGAGGCTACCAATTTCCTACATGAATACTGAAACCTCAGAATATTGGGCAAACTTGTTTTTTTTGGGAGAGTAAGACATGAGATATATTCTGGGACGGTGCGGTCACAGGTGTGTGGTCAACTCCGGAGGGTGACTTGGCAGACTGAAATGGCAGTTTGTACAACCGCGAACGGAAACGCAGGCTCCGGCCTAACATCCGGTTAAAGGAAACTTGCTTTATACATGAAGTAATGAATAAAAGACACCAGTGAGGGATATAATGTGACCTACTTTGCAAATCACGAGTCCACCCACAGGTACGAGACGGATTGCTTTTGATGATGTCATGAAAGTGCCAGACCGGGATCTGGGCAGATGATTGGGTTATGTCTCAAGAAGAAAAGCTATGTGACAGCTGGCTGCAAACAGGATCTCTTTCTGGGACCTCAAACCTACTAAAACCCTATGAAATGTTCTTTGAGTTGAGGCGAAGACATTGGGACAGGGCACAGCGCTCTATACTTCGTTTCATTAGCTCTCACACAGGCTTCATGAAACCTGTGTCTTATTTGGCGTTGATAGGTTTTGTTTCTTTTCTGTTGTACTAACAATATACTAAAGTAAAGCAAAGGAAATAGTTGGGCACATGGGTCGGTGTTTATTTTCTTTGGCGAAAGAAAACAAGTCCAGAGGTTGGTGCGTTAACATGTTTGTCCCTGGAGTCCAGTCGTACCAAGTGTGACTCCATGAAAGATACCAGCTCTGAAGAGCGTTATCACAGATAAGTAACTTTTGCTTCACCATTCAGACTTTTATAGACCTGTGTGTTTTCTTGATGTCAAAGGGAAGTCCTCCATAGATTTTGGATCTTTGTAAAATCCCAACACAAGGAACTGTTGCTACGGGTAAATATGTTCTACTATCCGCACTGTGAACACATGGCTGTTCTATGATGTCTGTAATTCCCACCACCATTCGTTTATCAAATCTTGTGCGCACTGTGCCTTTAACGGGTATTCAGGGTGCGTGTTTGTAGGCGTGAATCATGACTCTGAGGTGAACTGTTCATTTCTGACAAAAGGGCTCACTCCGGCACGATTTTAAGGTTTGAGCCTTTGCCCTAAATGAACAGGCATGTGGTTTCTGAAAAGGTTGGCATTTTTGTTTTGGCATCAGCACACGACCTTCAGGAGTGTACGCTAAGAACACCTAAGTAAGGTACTGCAGGCCAGTGTAGAGCTCTGTGGTGTGGTGTGGTGTGGAGGCACAATATGCACGCCTTCCTTTGTGAGGTAAGCGGGACTAGTGTCGGCTCACCAGGCTGTAAGAAGCTGACGGGTGGCAGTGACTGACCTTTTTTTACTTCCTCCTTGCGAGGGCAAGTGGCCTACTTGACTATCCATGTTCTAACCGTGTCCTGTGCTACCTCCCTGGGTGCCCGTGGACATGTGACTGCTTCCAGTGTGGCAAAAGATTGCCAGGAGTAATTGTGCCATGCTACCCTATGAAATCATGTAAAGGGTTGTGTCCTTTGGGCTGGAAAAGCTTTAATCAAATATAGGCTGGAAACGACAAAAATCTATTAGGCCAGCTGGATACATCACAATTAGTATGCCAGTGAGTGCCATTAAGCTGGAGTTTACCACTCTATGGCTGCGGCAACACACGGTCAGAATCCTGCATCATCCCTGGGACGGTGGCACTGCAGTCTAAGTGGCCTCAAGCAACCATCTGTTAAACGCCATATGCACCAGCCTCAGAATGCGCACTCTACTTGCACCACTGAAATAGATCTCATGAAGGGGTCTCTCCGCCAGTGAATCAAATAATTACAGGCTTTAGCGTCTACTCATACAATGGAATTGTACATACTACCTCCCTCAGAGATTCCCAATTAGGCCAGAAGGAATCCTGGCTACCAAGTCTTTGTCCTGAGGAGGCCCCTTTTAACATGGACCGAAACACATCAATACCATTTGCCAAGGGGATCAGACCAGCCAAGATGACACCAGTGGGGCCTCCATGAGAACTTGATCAGAAGGCCGTGCTAGCCACGTGGATCAACAGGGTCACTCTCCCTTTGCACAGTTTGAATAGTTGGGAGCTACAGCACTCCCAAAATTCATTTTCCCCAATACACAACTTTCGAATTGCTTGTGAACTTGTGTTTTTGCTTGCATAACTCCTCCTTTATGGGTCACTGTGGTATCTTCCTTCTCTAGGTGGTTGCAAGGTATGACATAGTTAGATTCTTTATTCTAATGTTGCTATGTATGACATGTACAGGAGTTGTAGAATCTATTGGGTGGAAGGTTGGGAGGAGAAAGTTCTTGGAGAAGACAGTTGGAGTTGTGCTGTTGTTCTGCTTACTGGTGGATAGGATCTTTCTTCAAGGATTAAACCATTTAAACATCTACATCACGTATAAGTTTCTTCATTGGAATATAATACTGGCGTAGTCGGCAGCTGATCAAATCCAAGAAAGATCCTAACACAAAACTGAAGGACTTAAAAGACTCTCAACGCTGAGGCTGGATGATGAGATATTTCCTTTACTAATTTCGTAGTTCTAAGACTGAGTGGAGTTAAGTTATTCTTAAAAGAAGAGGAACGTTATTTTTTATCGCTACGAGGGACATACTTGGACAGTGTACAACAAAAAATCATTACTCTGGTCTATGCTTTGTATTGCCACCGATACCCACTGGCCACTGGCAAAAGAACATCGGTGTTAAAAGGAGGGAGAAAACGAAGGAACTACGATCTACTTGCTGTGCTCTGGATGCCGAGGCGCCGGAATCGGAGGATCTTGCTGGTCTGAGGTAGCCTGCGGTGCTGTAGGCGGCGATTCAGCGTTCTGGCTTTCAGCCAACGAGTGGGTGTTTCTCTGGATCAGGTTTCTGATGGAAGGGCCGTGTGGTGACAGTTGGAAGTCGGAGCTCCGTTCTTTGTGAGGCTCTCTCAGCTTTGATGACGCAGTGGAACGTCCAAGGGGGATTGGTGAAGCGTGAGCGTCAGCGTCACTCCCGCGGTGTTCGTGTCTACGTCAGGCAGCTTGTCAAGTCGTGTGCGCGCTTGCGTACGTTGGAGCTGCATCGGTGATCATCGAGTCCAGTGTCAGTTTCAGCGACGTCTAGAGTGTAAAGTCAGTCACGCTGTATCTGATTCCGTGTGGTGTTTGCATCGAATCGCTGAGGCTGAGGACAGTCTCACCTGGATTATGTCCCACTGTTGCTCTTCTGACATGGATAATTAGTCCAAGTATTTATCGAAGACGCTTCAAGCTTTTGTTTATCGTCGAGTAGACATTTCGTCAGCGATAAGCACGCTTTTCTGGTGAGCGTTTTGCTGCTGGTCTGAAAACATTCACGTGCTTATGCTGCCAGGTGCACGCTTGCTTGGTACTTTGTATATTTTTCGACAGTGACACGCACACTTCTCTTGTGCTTGTTTTGCAATATGTACACTGCTATACTCTGTATTTGCGCATTATGTGTTTAACTTTTTAGTGTGCAATTGAAATTAAGGAGGTTTACGTCACATTTCATGTTAGATTAGGGCGCTAGCAAAGGTATTCTATGAGTGACAAGGTTATTGTTAAAAGGTCACTTTGTAAGGCTAGCATACATTAGTCTAGTTTTATATTAAAAAGGGGAACATTAGATGTTTGGAGCAATGCAAAATGTTACTGCGGCTCCATTTTTTTTGAGTTCTCCAGGTGAGCCTACCATTAAATGGAAAAAATGGAAAAAAGTTTTTGAAAGGTATGCGAGGGTATGTGGTGCATCATTAAGTGCTGAAAGGAAAACAGCTTTGCTACTTCACTGTCTAGGATCAGAAGGGCAAGATGTTTTTGATCATCTACCAGATTTGCCTTTTAATGAAGCTGCTGGTTTGAATGATTATGAGATCTGCATATCTAAACTGGATAAACATTACCTTCCCAAAGTAAGCACAATTTTGGATAGGTATCATTTTGGTAAGGGGATGCAACGGGAGGAGGAAACGGTTGAAAGTTATTTAACGGACTTGAGGAAGTTAGCATCTTCATGCAAATTTGATGCTTTGTTGGATGAGCACTTACGTGATCAGTTCATGTTGGGTTGCAATATGGATAAGGTTAGAGAGGAGCTATGGGCGAGGGATGAACCAACGTTGGATGAGGTCATTACGGTGGCCAAAAGAATCGAGCATTCTTTGTAGTGTGTGGCGATAATTAGTAAGGATAAGTCTGATGGCACAAAAGTGCAAGCTATAGGAGAGAAAAAGTTGCGACCTGTGATTGAGAAGAAGGTGTTTTCTAGGGTGCAAGATACTAAGGAAAAGCATATGAATAGCATGCCTTCCTCTTTTAGGTGCTTTAGATGTGATAAGTCTGGTCATCTTGCAAATGATCGAAATTGTCCTGCTCTTAATAATACTTGTATTAAGTGTAAGAAGAAGGGGCATTATCCTTCTGTTTGTAGAACCAAACCTACTGCAAGGGTTAAAAAAGTGGATGTATGTGAGGAAGTTGTTGAATCTACGAGTGCAGATGAGTATGAGTGTGGGCAGATTGTTTAGGAGGTGATTTGTAGTGGTAATAAGAAATCATGCCCTTTTGATGATATCCTTGTGGATGGGATTTCGACTCGTGTCTTGTTTGATTCTGGTGCTAAGATAACAATTGTGTCCAATGATTTATATGTGAACCAGTTGAGAAACAAAGTGAAATTGTTCAAACCTGATATAACGCCAGTTGCTTATGGGGGCGAACCAATAAAATTACATGGGTATTTTGTGGGCATGATTGAGTATCAAGGAAGGATGACTTCAGGAAAGGTGTATGTATCGAAAAAAGGTGATAGTTTAATAAGTTGGTTACATCAGGGTGACCTTGGTGTGTATTTGGATCCCAATTCAGATCCGCAGATATTGCTGAAGGATCCTGTGTGTGCAGTTGGTAAAGGTGATGAGTGTGAATTTACAATGAAATTGAAGATGCGATTTCCCAATGTGTTCAATGATACTTTGGGTTGTTTGAAAGGGTATCAGCATAAGATTAAGCTTAAGAACAATTCGATTCCTTTTACGTCAAAGGTTAGGGGCGTACCTTTGTCCGTTAAGGATGAGGTAGAGAAGGAATTGGAAAAATTAAAAAAAAATGGAATAATTGAAGAGGTTGAAGGAACTGAGTGGCTTTCTCCGGTGGTCGCAGCTAGGAAGGCCAATGGCGATTTGCGTCTATGTGTAGACTTGCGCCAATTGAACAAATGTGTGATTGTGGATAGGTATCCTTTACCTAACATAAATGAGTTGTTGGTTTTGCTGGGTGGTGCTAAGGTTTTTAGTACAATCGATCTTACGTCGGCATACCACCAAATTGAATTGGAACCATCTTGTCGTGATCTTACGGCATTTATTACTCCATTTGGAACTTTCCGTTTCATTAGGATGCCTTTTGGTCTTGTTTCTGCTTCCTCGGTTTTCCAGAGGGTTATGGACAGTTTGCTTAGAGGTGTGAAGGGCGTATGTGTTTATCAAGACGACATTCTGGTGTTCGGTAATGATGCGGAGCAACATGATGCTCGTCTGGAAGCTGTGTTATCAAAGTTGAGTAGTGGCAATTTATCTGTGAAAATTGAAAAATGTATATTTAGGTCTGATTCTTTGAATTACCTAGGTCATAACATCTCTGGGAAGGGTGTTAGACCAAAAGAAGATTTGCTTAGTTCGATTCACAAGCTATCTCCACATACTTCTAAGGATGAACTTATGAGTTTTCTTGGCATGATCGAATATTATGCGAAGTTTGTTAAAGGGTTTTCTGAACACACGTCAGAAATGAGATCATTACTTAAGAAGGGTGCTACCTTTGTGTGGTCAAGTGAGTGTCAAAGGGAATTTTTGAGTATTAAGGAAAAATTGGCGTCTGCTCCATTTTTGCAAAGTTATGACACTAGGTTGAGAACCATCTTGACTACGGATGCCAGTTTGAAGGGTCTTGGTGCTGTGCTGCAGCAGGTGGGTTCAGAAGGTGTGAGAACTGTTATGTTTCTTTCTCGTGCTTTGAGGGAACCGGAGTCACGGTATTCGGTGGTTGAGCGGGAGTCCCTTGCAATTTTTTGGGCTGTGAAAAAGCTAAAGAAGTTCTTGTGGGGAATTGACTTTGAAGTAAGAACAGACCATAAGCCATTGGTGGAAATATTTGAGGAGAAGGGTTTGGATTTGATATCAAGTAGGATTACCAAATGGGTGATCGGACTTCAGGACTATTCTTTTTCTGTCAGATATATTCCTGGTGTGGACAATATGGTTGCGGATGTGTTTTCGAGGTTGGTCCCTCAGAATTGTGTTGATGGTGATGAGGTTGAAGAAGGTGATGAATGTGTTTGTATGGTTGAACCGCATCATATTTCAGAAGAAAAATGGTCTGAGGAAGTAGCACAGGATGGTACACTCTGTGAGGTAATGAAGTTAATTCATGGCAATTGGTTGAGTGCAAAGTGTGGGTCTGATATGACGAGACCTTTTTGGTATGTGAGGAATGAATTGGCGGTTGATGGAGGTATTCTATTTAGGGGTTCTAAACTTATTCCTCCGGTGAAACTGAGGAAGGAATTAGTGGACCTTGGTAATGTTAGTCATCCGGGGATTACTAAAACCAAAGAGAGGTTGCGGTCATCTTATTGGTGGCCAGGTATGGACAAGTTTATTGAAAGAGAGATTCGTGAATGTGTTTTGTGTAATCTGAGTGATAAATCTAAGATTCCTAGGGTACAGCCAGTGATTGTGAGATCCCGTCCTAAGGCTCCTTGGGATGAGATTTCAGTGGATATTTTGGGCCCTATTAATATTAGTGGTTCCCAGGTCTATCTTTTGGTTGTGATGGATATGTACTCTCGCTGGCCAGAGGTGTTTTTTTTGGTTCATATTGATTCTATGAATATCATCAAATGTTTGAAGAATTTGTTCGGTAGAGAAGGTTTCCCCAAATCTATGCTGTCTGATAATGGGGTACAGTTTGTTTCGAAAGAAATGGAGGAATTTTTGAGCTCTTGTGGGATTGTGCACAAGAGGTGTTCTCTCTACCATCCTGAGGCAAATGGGATGGTGGAGAGATTCAATAGGGTGTTAAAGGAGACAATTACTCTAGCGAAGTCTCTTTCTTTGGATTGGAGGGGTGAGGTTTTAAAGAAAGTTGAGGAATATAGAAGAACTCCTCATTCCACTACAGGGAAAACTCCATTCTTTTTATTTCGTAGAAGAATCCCCAACACTTTTTTGGATCCCAGTTGGGTCAATGAGTATGGTGTGAACAGAGGTAAAGAGTTTGTGTGTGATGAAGGAAAACTCAAGGTTAGAGAGGATTTTAAAGCTGGTGAGAGGAAAGCTATGTTTGATACTAGGGAAGGTGTCAAAGCGTTGAAGGTGAAGGTTGGTGACTTAGTTGCTGTAAAGAAACCTGGTCAAACTGGTAATTCAAATCTAAAGTATTTTGATCCTATGACCGTTATTAAGGTTTTTAGGAATGCTGTCAAGACGCAAGATCACCGTGTATGGAATCTGAACAGAGTTGTTATTTTCAAGGGGGCTCATCATAAGTTGGATGGGTCTGTGGGAAAAAGAAATGGGGAGAATTCTTCAAGTGCGAATCCACGCACTTCTGCGGAGGTGCTCCGACGCTCGTCGAGAATTGTTACATATCCTGGTTATCTGAAAGACTATGTTTGATTTTGTACATTTATTTCTTTATTGCTACATATCCTGGTTAACTGAAAGACTATGTTTAACTTTGTACATATATTTTGTTTTTCTTATTTTAGGTGTTTTGTGCCAATGTTTTTTTTTTGTTTTGTTATGAGGAAGGGAGATGTGTGGTATCTTCCTTCTCTAGGTGGTTGCAAGGTATGACATAGTTAGATTTTTTATTCTAATGTTGCTATGTATGACATGTACAGGAGTTGTAGAATCTATTGGGTGGAAGGTTGGGAGGAGAAAGTTCTTGGAGAAGACAGTTGGAGTTGTGCTGTTGTTCTGCTTACTGGTGGATAGGATCTTTCTTCAAGGATTAAACCATTTAAACATCTACATCACGTATAAGTTTCTTCACTGGAATATAATAGTCACAGTGTTTCAGCATTAAAGTATTCAAAACCATATGTTGTTGCAAGTAATGTATGAGATGTTGTTTTAGAATCTTGCCCTTCTCGTACTGTGTATATCACTATGTAGGAATTAATGAAATACTGTAAAATGGAATGTTGATTGATTGTGTATAAAATATCATATTGAAACAAGTGAAAGTGTTCTTTTTTTTCTTTGTGAAATAAATCTCTCTCTGTCCAGGATGATACATATATATTGTTTTTCCTTTTCTGCTTTGTTGCTCTGTGGGCACAGTGAAATCCATCTTGATTTCTGTGTCGGACAATATGCAAAATGGAGGTTGCAGAGCCAGTCAAACTAGCATAGTGCATTGCTGGCATCCCTGGACATTCTGGAAAGCACCAGTCTGAGGTATGGTAGGGTCGAGTCAGGAATCCCTTTGAAACGCAGCAGTATCCAGCTGCTGTGATCATTCCCTTTTGGGAGGTGGTTTAGTTGAGGCCTGTTTGCTTCTTAACTAACAGTGCTCCCCTGCTTCCCGGCAATAACTGCAGCACTCCATGACATCCTCACCCCCCTCCACATCTCCCGTTGAGGGCACCTGAAAAGGGGTAGATATGGTTGAGATTGGAGAAACTGCGGAAAACATCAGTATTTACTGGCAGAAGTACTGGTCCTGTAGATCTTATTCCAGTGAACTGGGTAATAAAGGTGTGCTGCGCCCAAAGGAGCCAGCAAGGAAAGGTTATAACACAAGAGGGACTGACCCTATAAAAGACCGACTAGAGAGGTCAGTGATTCACAGTTGGAGGGCGCTGCTGATAGACTTGTGCCCCATGAGTGATTAGCATCAGCGAGGTTATTCCGCCTTTGTGCTAGTACACTTGAGGGAGGAAAAGTGCCTTGTGGTTAGTGATACTGTATACAAATATTAGTTCCTTATTGTAGATGTGAGCAGGTAGCGATTTTGCAATATTGTGTTTTTGTGGAAGAAAAGCTGTGCTTAATTTGAGCCGGTGTTTGCCGATGCTCTGCACTGGCACTTAATTTCCAACTCTGGCACTTACAACCATCCATCAATTAGCGGCGCTGCTTATCCATTTTTCAGGTGAGCACATCGAGTGTTTAATAATACAATATACATAAAAAATTAATAGTACCAGCCATCCAGGCCATTTTTAAGCTTTGGGTGACTTGGAATAGTCCGAACTATCACACACGTGTGATGGTTTGTAGCTGTGTTTATACCGGTGCTGGCAGGGCCAATGGGTGGTGCAAGCTGCAGTGGCCTCTTGAGAATGGCCCAGACATTTGTTTTTTTTTACAACTTAAGCACTGAAATAAAATACTTCTCTTTTTACGAGATCAAGCACTGGCTAGACATTCCATCTATGGGAAGGTTATTTTTGTGCAGGTTTCATCTCGGAATCTCTGATCCCAGACCACCACCAACCACCCTGAGTAAGCCTTGGACTGCTAATCCACGTCTGCTATGAGAGTCGAGTGCCTACTGTGTTATCTTTTTGCTCAGTCTGCAGAGCCGAAGTAGGGCCTGTCTGTGGAACATCGGTAGTAAACTAGGCTGCAGTCCCACCCCCACACCCCAATGGTTGGGGCCCAGCGAGCCCCAGAACCTCCCCGAACTGGTTCTGACAAGGTGCATCTGAGGTCACATCCGGTTGTGTATATAAGAGATAAATGTACATCCAAGTCTAACTTGCTAATGGTGGATTAAGTATTTACCGTGCTGCTGAGGTAAAGAAGGCCATGAATTACAGAGGCGTGAGGAGCAAGTTTTGTCTGAGGCTTGGCAAACTGTGGTAATATGCTGAATTTATAAACACAGGCATTTTGTTTGTTTTCTACAGTTTCTCCACAAGGAATTAACAGCCGCAAGGCATTCAAGAGCTCTACCTCCCAAGACCAGCAGCTCTTTGTGTGGGACTCGTTTCCTGTTCCTGTGTGTGAAACCTACAGCACGTGCAGCGCCCCGCCACCCCTGAATAACCTCTCGAAATACAGGTGAGTAGCAAATCTCTTCCCTGCGTTGGTTCACAAGCTTGCTTTCCCTAACAATCTCTAGTCTAAAAGTATGTGGTGCTCTTTTTAGGAAATGCATGGTGTGTTATTTATACTGTATCTTGGCGCTATTCGTGACTCGTACTAGCAGAGTGATGTCTGCTGGTTGGCGATGTCCCCAAGTGTGGCGCAACCTATTTAAGGCCTTACACTTTGACCTTCTCCGGACAATTTGTAAATATTTGTATGATGGTGTGAACTAACTTGTTATGGGTTTGAATATAGGCGGTACACTCTAGTCTATAGTCATTGTACACATGCACGAGCATATCTGCCGGTGCCCCAATCTCATGTTACTGTCTCATTGTCTCCTATCTACCGGGGCCTGCATCTCACAGTTTCGCCCAGTGTCAGAGTTTCTTGTCTTTGTCACTTTGTCCCAATGTCCCAGGGCCACTATCGCATTATCCTCAACTCCCCATCCTAATGTTGGTTTCTCCCAGTCCGAATATCAAAATGTATCTTATCTCAGCATCTCCCAGTGGCAGTTTCAAATATATCAGTAATGCCGATCATTTTGTTTTAATTGATTGATTGGAATTGAAAATGTTTCAGTTCTGAATGTATGAATCAATGAATGAAACATTGCTAAGGTTTGGGGCTTGGGTAGCTGTCTTCAGAGTGTCTGTCACTTCCGTACTCCCTCCCTAACATTACTTTCCTCTGCAGCCTCTCACTCAGATCTTTTGGCCTTTTTCTGGAATCCTCCGTCCGCATATTTCACACGGCATCTCTTTCCTCTTCAGTACTCTTTTCACCCAGTCCTCCTGAACGTACTTTTATTTCCTCCTAATCACCATCTCCCTTTACACATACGCATCCCTACACACCAAGCCCTACATTTTCTTTTTGTGTTGTCCAATTGTGTGTCTTTTGCTTTCTCGCCGTAAGTGCGCCGGGTATGCCCAGACGTGGGTCCCATGCTCACTGTGCCTCTGGATTCAAGCTAGCCTGGCTGATGAGGGGTGAAACCCTGAAACCGGTCCTAGGATGCTTGTTTAAGGTCCAGGGAGGACCTGACTTGGCAGTTCGGGCTGGACTGTTCCCTTGAGGCACAGGGTCAAGACTGATTTGCATATGGCCAGGTCTAAACTGGGTGGCATGGTGAGCAAATGAATGATGGATTTAACCCAGATCTCTTTACTGGGGGTGAATGTTTTGATTTGTTCTGCATTCCGTCCATCAATTGTGTGTCTTTTGTTGTCCATATTTTGACAGCTGTGGACCTGCTTCATTCACACTTTTCTACTATTACAACTGGCACACATGACCATTGCTTTGTACACTCTGAAGACGGGCCAAGGATTGGCCCGCAGGTAGGTACGGTGAGGATCAGCACTGTCTTCTGCCTCGCCTTCGAGGGTCTCAATCATTTGCTGTCCTAAATATATATCAACGTCCTGAATTCACTCGGACACCTTAGGCGTCTTGGTTCACAGTATGCAATACACAAGAGTCATATGTTGCCTGTAAAAAAAAAAAACAACAAAAAAAAACCTGAAAACTAACATCTGGAAGTAGAAAATCTTAAGAAATCCAAGACGAAAATGTGAAATTTAAACAGGCGCTGCATTACTGACCGGGATTACCTCAGGAATGTTTAGTCACTGTTGAGAAATTGATCAGTGTTTTTATCTGGAGCGTTTGGGCATGAATATTGGACCCATTTCAATGCCCCTTTTTGTTTACTGCTGGTTCTGTGACCTGGCAGAGCCATGGCCATTCTCTTTGCCCGAGTGTCAGCCTCTCCTTGTCCCCGACTCCCTGTCCGAGTGTTCGTGTCTCCCCATCCCAGGATCTCCTTGCGGCAGGGCCATCCTGTCGCACTGTCTCCCGGTCCTGTGGTGGGCGCTGCGGATGCACAGGGGGAGAATCAATAACGCTGGTAACCACGTGGAATATAGGGTTTCATGTCTCGCCCCCCAAGATTGTGTTTTGAAATGGGGTGACACTAAGTTGTATCTATGGAGGCGTGCTATTTTTGGAGGGTGCATATTCGTGAGAAAATGGTTAAGACCCTCCAAATGAGGGTGAGTTGGGTATGCTACCGTGTGTTTTTGGTTTGTTTTCCAGCATCCCAACCTCTCGAAGTACAGCACTGCCGATGTGTGTGGTACTGACCAGTGGGGCGACAAGGCTGCTTTACTCTTGTGCCCCTGGTGGTGGCCCCAGACCTGGTATTCTGTAGTGCAACCCCACTCCCTATGTGGGGAGGCCCCTCATCCTCCTCTACCGACCATCCACCTGCATTAACACCCCGAACACAGACCTCTGAAGATCGTCTCGTGATCGTCAGGCGCCTTGAAATGCTGCCCTGTTTTTGGAGCCTGTTTACGTTTTCCTCTCTCTCCATGTCACACTCCCTACCCCACCACCTCCTCCTCTCCAGCCTCTTCCCACAGCCCGCAGGGTTCCTGGAGCTTTGCAATAATTCCCGCTCCCTCCGGTGACTCCCTGCAGTGTTCGATCGCATTCTGGCACGACAGCTCCACCCAGCGGACAAATTCTGCATTCTGCAGTATTCAGGCGCAAACAGACGTGTATAATGATTTTTCCAAATCTAACTTCCAATTTGTGCACTATTGGGCACGTGTTAACATCTCCCCTCTACTATTTTAAGAGTTGGACACCTCACATACTCCTTTAGATCGAGGTAAAGGATGAAAGGCATTGCCTCCCTTAGTATGGGACGAGCAATGGCACTCGGGTGGCTAAAATGTTAACACCATTAATGGCGTGGCAAATATCGGCCTCACTGCGTGCCTCTTTTCTCCCAAGGATAGCACTCCCATTACCTTTGAGAAGGGCCAAAAAACAATGCCAGAAATGCAATGAGTTGAATGCTTGGCTTAATCGCAGCCACTGTATTTACAATGGACTGATTCCATTCCATCGCAGACCGACCCCCCTCCGTGCTACGTCAGAAAGTGATCAGTCAAAAGCAAACCCGCCTTGGTCCTGCTGCAGAAGGAATCGTCCAGCCTGGACTGCTGGTGCCAGACCCTGTCCCCTTCAAACAGGAGCACAGGCAGCCCCAGAGCGGTTCAACCTTTTAGGTTTCCTTCGGGAGGTCGCGCATGATCCACTGGCAAATGAGCAGGGAGCTAATGTCTGGGCATACGTTGCCTCTCTTTGACGTCAGTTCGGAAACTACTGAAAGTGGTGGTGATATGCCTGAATGAATCTCATTTGCTGTTAGTTACTCTGGCCACATTCCAGGCCATTTTTTTTAAAACCACTTCGGACAGGAGCTGTATGCACATTAATCTTAGTCCCACTTCTACATGGACATCCAGCTCAAAATGACAAACCACATCTTTTAGACCGAGGACAAGCAAACCCAGAATGCCTTTGGCCACCTTGTGCCTTATCAGTGCGGTGCAACTTGAGTTCAATGGCCCGGTGAACATGGGATCCACATGTTGCTTAAGGGGTAAACAAATATTAGCACTCCAGGGCATTGATTTAACAAATGGGTGCTTTCTGGGGGTTGTAGTCTGTCATCTTCAGTAGAACCAATTAGACTGACACCTGCAAACAGTGCTTTTTGAAAGTGGAAGATTTGTGTCCCATGAATGAGAGCGAGCAAGTCACCCAATGCTATTTAGGTAATTCAACATATCAATCAATCATCATTTGAAGAGCGCTGCACGGTCACCCCTGGGGGTACCTGGGAGCTGGGGTGCAAGGTCTCTGTCAAAAAACCAGGTCTTGTGGAAATGGCGGGAAGAGATGAGCATAAAAAGGCAAAACAGAGGTCAGAAAACTAGCAGAAAAGGTCAAACAGAGGGCAGAAAAACTGTCATAAAAGGCAAAACAGGCGGCAGAAGGCACTCAGCAGAAAGTAGCAGACGGCAGGCAAGCTGGACAAGAGAACTGTCGCAGGGGGAGCCGGCACAAGGACCTACTCAATGGGGTTGCATTGTGGCCTCCATTAAGTAGGTCCTGGGGGGAAGGGACACGGTGGGAGGAGGGAGACAGAGGGAAGAAACGAGCACAAGAAGGCAAAACAGAGGGCAGATAAATGAGCAGAAAAGGCAAAACGGAGGGCAGAAAAACGATTAAAAAAAATAAGAGGCTAAAAAAATGAGCTGAAAAGGCAAAAATAGCAGAAGAGTGCAAAGCAGAGATCAGAAAAAGGCAAAACAGAGGGCAGACAAAAGAGCAGAAAGGCAAAACAACGCAAGAAACGAGCAAACAGGGCAGCAGGTAGACAGGCAGTAGGGAATAGCAGACTGTGGGCAAGCTGGACAGGAGAACAGTCACGGGGTGGGTCTACAAAAGGCCCCCCTAATGCTCCCTAGGCAAACATACGGAATAGGCGGTCATAATTTAAAAAGTATTACTATTAACGCTAGGTATGCTAGTGTTGTTTGGTCCCTTCCTATGAGGTCACAAAGTGTGACGTTTTGGCAGTGTGTGCAATAATTTGGCCCGTATATTTATTTTTCTTTATCTTCAGCCCTTGCTCTCACTATCTGTGGTGCTAGAGGTGTGCAAGCTGGGAGAACTGGGCCAGCCCTCCACGCCACGCTAATCACCCCTGGTGGTTGTGTAAGCTCTCAAGGGAGTTGAACCACTTTTTAGGTCTCGCCTAGCAGCACGCATGCGCTGCTCTGCGTGACTTATTGTAAGGGCTTCAAAGAGCTCACCACACACACACGCTTGTGCGTGTGTGGCCAATTGCTTGCGGTTACCCGCACGGCGTAATATGTTTTGAATTCTCGTGCCCAGACACGGGCGCGATAATTCAAAACATATGGCCTGGTGCTCGCTCTTGCGCGCACCACTTGCGGGATGCTGCATTCCTTTTTTCACTAGGCATGCAGGCCTGCTAGTAGCAGATTGCCTACCCTTTGACTCTGTCACCAGTGCACTATGCTTCCACTCCTGGACTATTGTAATTATTCTACAGAACTCATCACACTGTGTAATAAATGAACTCCTAGGGCTGCAGCGGAGCTGTCCTCGTGACTAGGATGCCGAGGATCACACTACAAACAAGCTTAAAGTGAAAGGAGCGAGGACTAGCTTTCAAGTTACTGCGGGTCGTGTTTACTTGAAACCCAGCCCGGGTCAGATACGGACTGCGTGCCTGACGCTGGACCCCTCAGCTCAAATCTGTGTTGGCCACACGAAAAGCCACGTCACGACTGCTTGTTAATATTAATGTTGCCAGCCAGTTGTAACCAGCGGCGCTGATGACCTTTCAGCTTCACCGGTGTGTGTGTGCGCGCATTAGAAGAGACTGCTCGGCCACAAGGGCGCAATAAAACCCCGGGCACCCCGCTGTGTCCCAGCCTCTGAAACGCCCAGGGATAATGAGGTTAGGAAAGGTCAACTGGCAATTTACGGGCACTCGAGAGCCGGTGTGCCCGCTAATGACATTCTTCCACAAAGCGCGTGGGCTTGCATTCGTGCAGGAACAACAAAGGGCCCCTGATTGCGAACATGTTGTTTTATGGCCAATCAGCTCGAGCAGAGCCACATGTTGCTAATCATCCCACCAAATCAAGGTCACGACTCCTCTGCAGACACCCCAAGTCCTCAATGACCTTTAGCAGACTTCTCATGTGTCCCAAGTCGTGCTCGGGTAGCTCACCCAGCTCAGCTTTGTTTTTTGCATTCTGCTTCTCGTAGTCACATTTATAGCAGTATTACTACAGGACTACAAGTTACAGAATGCAAAGGGAAACATTAGACTGGATAAGAATCTGAGGCAGGGAACTGTGGATTTAAGAGGTCTGCTTCTCTCTGAACCTTTAGGATAAGTAGAACTGTTGTCTCACGGCTAGACTGACGACTTTGGAGCTGGGAAACCAAGGTTCGAGCCTTGGGGTCGACTCCACATCCTTTGATTCTGGGCAAATCACTTAATCTTCCCATGCCTACCAAAACAAGCATTGGCATAGCCAATAGGTCTCGCTTTTGGGACCTTATAAGTAGTTATGCAGCACAATATCCTTGGTGCAACAACATCAACCGTTGCATGGCCAAACACTTATAAGGTCCCAAAGGCGATACCTATTGGCTATGCCAATGCTTGTTTGCCGTATATCATCTCACTGTAAGCGCTGCAGTCAGCATCCACTTCCTCCCTTTGCCTCTGTGACAAGTTACTGTAGCCTGAGCAGGGAACTCCCTCACACCCCTTGTGTTTGCACGACACGCCATGTTTCGGTATGGCATGTTACTGTAAGAACGGCAGTGAACTTCTTTCCACCACTTGCGCACATCCCTGTCTGCTCTCTACAGAGCTCACTGCCGACCTCGGTGCCTTCATGGCCTGTTCTTGGAGGCTCTGCAGGGAACTCGCTTCTGCCCCTGCAGCCTGCATATCTTATGTTACTGTAACCTCTGCAGTGAGCCCCCTAACCCCGTGCCTGTAAGGTTTGTTCGGAGCTCACACTCTGTCCCCTTTCACCTCCCCTGTCTGCCTGTAACCTCTGCAGTGACCCTCCTAACCCTGTGCCTGTAAGGCTTGTAGAGAGCTCGAGCTCACCCTTTGCACCCTTTAACCTGCCCTCACCCCTAGCTGCCTGTAAAGCTTGTAGTACTGTAACCTGTGCAGGGATCGCGTACTTGCCCACAGTGCCTGTGTAGCTTGTGTGACCGTAACCTCTGCAGTGAGCCTCCTATCCCCCTAACCCTGTGCCTGTAAGGCTTGTGATACTGTAACCGGTGCAGGGATTGTGCACTTGCCACCAATGCCTGTAGAGCTTGTGTGACAGTAACTTTTGCAGTGAGCCTCTTACCCCCCTAACCCCGTGCCAGTAAGGCTTGTAGTGCGCCCACTCTCTACCTGCTCACCTCTCTCCTCCTCGGTTGCCTGTAAGATTTGTTACTGTAACCTCCGCAGTGAGCGTCATATCCCCCCAACCCCGTGCCTGTAAGGCTTGTAGGGCGCCCACTCTCTGCCTCTGTGCCCGCTCACCTCTCTCCTCCTCGGTTGCCTGTAAGATTTATGTGACTGTAACCTCTGCAGTGAGCCTCCTAGCCTCGTGCCTGTAAGGCTTGTAGGGCGCTCCCTTTCTGCCTAAGACCTATGTTCCTGTGACCTCTGAAGGGACTGGGCGCCCCTCGCTCCACCTGTGCTCGGCATGGCCTTTGTTCCCGTGCTCCTCCGTGCCCGCGCGCCCAGGGAATGTGCTGGAACAATCGTCCAGTGTGCTGTGCGGCCCTGCCTCATGCCTACCCATGATGCACCGCTGCTGGCAGCCTGCGAGGCTTGGGCCTGGCGGGAGTGCAGCAGGGGCCGGGCCTGCCGCTCAGGCTTGTTTGGATTCACTGAAGCTCACACTTGTGCCTGTGTCAGCAGGCCTTTCTGCTGTCAAGGTTATCTGGAGAAGGTTAGCGCCAGAGGGGGAGGGGGCAGGGAATTAATGGGGGCGCAGAGATGCCAGCAGGCTGCCAGGGCACTTCTCCGGCAGCTGGGATGTGTGACTGGGTCGGAATTAAAATGGCTCTCCGAGCTCAGAATCTCTGCGGTTATTATTCTGTTTTTCATGGAAGCTGTGGACGAGTTCCCCTGGTCTCTGTTTTCCTCAGATGCTCGGGTCCTTGTGCACTCAAAGCTGTTAAACGAACGCATCTCGTGTTAGATGATTCTGCAAGCTCAGCATGCTTCTGTGCAGGCCCCCTACCTAGATAAACCTGCGGCTATACTTGGCTCTCGGTGTGCCGTTTTGGCAGTACTCGCACAGCACTTGGCAATGCTTGCGCCATGTGTGGCTATGCATGTGCCTTGAATGGATTTGCATGTGCCCACATGGTTATTTATGTGTTGTAAGACTGTTCTGCACCATGCTGTGCTCCTTTCCCCCAAGCAGGATGTGCCTCCTGCTTAATCCATTTATTCTATAGAGCAAACCTAGCCCAAAGTCAGTGGTGTGCAGCACAGGGTCAAAGAAAAGCATAGTCATCGAGTCACAGGGGAGAAAACTGGGTTGTGTATGGTTAATGCATTGTGATGTAGTGTTCTTTAAACAGCTGCTTCTCCACCTCCTTCTCAAATTGAGTCAGTCCTGGTGATGTTGTTCCAGATTTGCATATGCCTGGGTCCAAACTGGAATGGCATGGTTAGCAAAAAATCAGTGGATTAAGGCACAGATCTCTGTACTGGGGTGAATGTATGACATTGTTCTGCATTCTGTCCATCAATAGTTCTTTTTGCATTTGTCACGCCGAGTGGGTCCCGTGCTCTCCATGCCACTGGAGTCAAGCTATCCTGGCTGATGAGGGCTGAAAGCCCGAAACCGGTCCTAGGATGCTTGTTTCCAGTCCAGTGAGGACCTGGCCTGGCAGTTCGGTCTGGACTGTTCCCATTGGGCACAGGGTCAAGACTGATTTGCATACAGCTGGGTTCAAACTGGAACGGCATGGTGACCAAAAAAACGATGGATTTAGGCCCAGATGTCTGTACTGGGGTGAATGCATTGGGGTTCTACATTCTGTCCATCAACTGTTGTTTTTGCATTTGTCACCCCGAGTGGGAAGGGTATGCCCAGACGTGGGTCCTGTGCTCTCCATGCCACTGGAATCAAGCTATTCTGGCTGAAGAGTGGTGAAACCCCGAAACCGGTCCTAGGATGCTTGTTTCCAGTCCAGGGAGGACCTGGCCTGGCAGTTCGGTCTGGACTGTTCCCATTGGGCACAGGGTCAAGACTGATTTGCATATGGCTGGGTCCAAACTGGAATGGCATGGTGAGCAAAAAATCAATGGATTAAGGCACAGATCTCTGTACTGGGGTGAATGTACGACATTGTTCTGCATTCTGTCCATCAATTGTTGTTTTTCCAGTTTTTAAGTACATAGACGGAAAATGGTCAACTTTTCTGCAGCATTAGCCAGGGGCTATCAGGGCAATGGAGTTTTATTAACACGGGGGGGAGTTGATTCTATTTCCTCAGGCCAATGATGACACGTGTTGCTGCCTGTAGGATGCCCTTAAAGGGGATGTGGGGGAGTAGGGAGGGAGCAAGTGTGGAGTCTGTGAGGCCATAGAGCAGGGTGGTTACCAAATTGTATAACAAATTAAATATGGGTGTTTTATGTTTCACAGAACGATCGTGCTGTAAGGTAAAAGCAACTTTGGGTATTGCACCAGGAAGAACCATGAGGCTTCTGAATTTCAATTAGCTGGTTCAGGAGGCAGGCTTGTCAGAAGTCTTTGCGAGAAAGGACCCAGGCAAAAAAATAATGGGCGGGATGGGGGCCTCTGCACACTTTTTCTGCTTTTGGCAGGTGCCAGAGCAATATCTTGCAAGGTATTTCAACAAGTGTAACTCAGGGTAAGAGAAAACATGCCATCTGGTGCAATCTAGTGCTATGACCATGTCATGTGCCTCTATTAATGAAGATGGCAGGCCTGCTTACATTTATAAATACATTACTACATTTTGCTGAAACAATGCGGGCCTGGGGTACAACTCCCTTTCTGCTGCCCCACCCCGTGTGGTGGCCATGTCAGGAGATGAGCACGCTGCTAGGAAAGGAAGCAGAGTTCGAGTAAACACCTCCTGTCCTGAACAGTGCCACGAATACTGCTCCTGTTGCCTCTCCGTAATCTATCCTCTTCTACCACTTTAAAAACGTAGATGTCAAGACATTTGTAACGATCCGGGTGCACTGTGAGCAGCCCCTTATCCCTCTGTAAGCGCCACTGCCTCATCACTATGGCCCCTGCTGCCTCATTGAATGACGCTCTGTGTGATCACTCTTACTTTCCTTCTGAAGACCCCTCCTTTTGTCCCAGTGTAACTATCACCTGCTTTCCCAATAACCACTTATTTTGTGCCCTCCTCTGCTGTTCCCTGGAACCACCACCTCCTGCTTCCCCTACATCCTCTTCAGCCCTTGTTGGAAGCTCTGCTGTTTCGCTAACCATAGACTGTGTCCTGGAAACGCATCCTGCTTTTCCCAGCGGCTACATCCTACTATCGCTAGCAAGTCCTGTTTGCTGTCTCTAGGAACCACGCGGGGGTGTCCTCTGTACCCACTACTGCTGTCTCCACCCAGGAGCCATCCTCTGCAGTCCTCGTAACTATTTCTTGATATTCTTCTTTAGCCATCTGGTGTCGTCCCTCCATAACTACAGTGTGTGGTCCTCCTATAACCACACCGTGCGGTCCTTCCACGAGGACACACGGCGGCCCTTGCTTAGCCACTACCCACCCCCTGGTGTGCTCCTCTAGCCACACCCCGATGTTTCTCATAACCAGTATCATCTTAAGGATTTTTGGGTCCCTGGCCAAGAAATATTCTGGGGGCCCCAGTATGGAAAAACTTTGAATTTTCATACTCCTTTTTTTTCTCAAGCCCATGTTGCCTGACCACATTGAAATGTAAGTCAAAGGTTAAGATACAAAATAGGCAGAAGTGAACTAAAAAATGTTAATTTTCCGCGGGGGAGATGGGCAATTGCCTACTTTGTCCTTGCCTTAAAACGTCTCTGCCCATAACAACCTCTTGCTGTCTCTGTACCATCCTTCTGATGTCCATTTAATAAGCCCTATGGGTCCTCAGAACCACTGCTTGCTGTCCCAAGTACCCATCTCATTCAACCCTGCTGTAACAAACATTTTCTACTCTCCCTCTTAAACTGCTATCCCTCTGTCCCTTAGAACCGTGACCCACTATCCCCCAAATCACCTCCTACACTTAGACACTGCCCCACTCCTGTTGACTTTCTGTAAACTCTCCTTCTAGAACTGTTGGCTACCCCCAACTTTTTTTTAAGCTAATACAAGTCTGTTGTTTAACCAGATCAGGGACATCTAGCGTTTGAGAATGTGTATATTGATGGTAGGACATCACATTTTTTTTCGTAGCGATAGCTATAAAAATCCTGTTTGAAGCAGGCTCTGGACCCACAACAAAAATTGAGGTAGAAGTCAGGAAAGACATAGCAGGGTGCTTCAGCAACCAGACAGAGGATAACAATAATTGTGATCTGACCCTCTTTAATCCCTTTCAAGGGCGCAACATGTTTTCATGTGTCCCACACAGGCCTTTCAGGCAGGATTTGACACTGTAGTGGCAACAGAAGGGGCAGCAGCCCTCATCCTGAATGTCGAGCTATGCTCAGAGGACTCGTAAGTGCCCATTCATGTCCACCGGACTATCAAAGTGGTCTATTGTGTTGCTACTGGAAGAAATTTCACACCTCATTAAAGGTTAAGTACTGGCTGAGAAGCTGCTAGGGAGTAATGCAAATTGGCCTCCAGGAGGTTTAGGCAGGGTAAATGTAACTTTCTTAGAGTTAGTTTTCCTAATGCTTTTAAAAATCAAACTTCCGGAGGAGGAGCCTAGCGTGCATCCAAGATGGTCGCGTGAGCACAGGGCTCCCCGGACCCTCGCTGCTCCTCGGAACTTATCCTGATTTCATCCTGACTTGGTTTACGGAATCTGGAAGATGAATGCTGGCTGAACACTGACCTCCTTTCAGAAATCAAATCGGACCTGGGAATCCTGATCTATGGTGGTTTGAACTTTTGAGGCCCAACCGATGGCTGTGCCCGGTGCGAGGGTGAACTGTGGAGCCGGGGCGTAATTGAACAACAACGGCAGCAGAGCTGTGCCAGTGGCCGCTCCATCACTTTCGGTTTCACTTTTGGATCTCTGAGGGGCTGGACGGTGGAATTGCTTGGTGCAGCTGGGTGTTTACTTGGCCTCTGCTTGATGCCTTTGTCTCCGCCTGCTACCAGTGTGCCCATTGACTTTGGTCCCCTCGCACCGCCACATTGCGGACTCTGGTGCGGCTCCTGTCTGCTTTGCCTGTGCCCCTTCGACACTTGATCGGCGGTCCCCCTTTGGCGAGCGTGGTCCTCATGGGAGGCAAGGGGGGCCCCGAGGGGCGTAAGACTAAGACATCCCTCCGTGGGGGACCGGTCCAGACGAACAACATGGACCGCTACACTCATGGCAGAGGGTCCCCTGGAGCGGCCGGTGCCCCCCCGGACGATGCCGGTGGTGGCCCGTCCGTTTTCCCGGATCTGTCCCTGCAGGACATCATGGGCGCCATTAACGGCATCAAGGAGACCATCGCTACGCAGTACGAGGCCTTGGCCCGTAAAATCGACACGGTGGCTATTGATGTTACACTAATTCGGGCGGATCTCTCTAAGACCAACGAGAGGGTTCAAGCGCTGGATGTGCGGACGTCCACCCTTGGTGCGGATGTGTCGGACCTGCGGACCACTCTCGGCGACCTCAAGTTGGCCAACGATCAGATGGCCCGGCGGCTGGAGGACTTTGAGGGACGGGCTCGACGCAATAACATCCGTGTCGTAGGCGTTCCGGAGTCCTCCGACAACCGCCCGGTTGATCTCCTGGTTGAGGAGCTCATCCTCAAACAGCTTGCCCCCGCTGGCCTGAGTAAGTTCTTTGCTGTGGAGCGGGCCCATCGAGTTCCGGGCGGTCGGCCGCGACCGGGGGCCCCCCCCGAGGCCTATAGTAGCCAAACTTTTCCACTACAGAGACCGAGATGCGATTCTGCAGGCCTCACGGGTCCATGGCTCGGTTCGTCATGAGAACTCGTCTATTAACTTTTTTCCGGACTTCACCCAACTTGTCCAGAAACAGCGGATGGGTTTCCAGGGGGTGAAGCGTCGTCTCCGTGACCTGGGCCTCAAGTACTCTATGCTTTTTCCTGCTAAGCTCCGAGTGGAACACGAAGATCGGACTACCTTTTTTGACTCTCCCGCGACTTTGAGTGACTGGCTGGATTCGCTGCTGGACCGGGGTGACCGGCCTGGGCCCTTTGCCGGTACCGAGGGTGGCGGGTCCCCTTCGGAGTGACTTTTGGTCCTTGACTTTGCCATTTTGTACTGTTCGGCTGGGTTTTACTTCTTTTGTTCCACTATGATCTGTGTGGGGGACGGTCGGGGACGGGTCCCTTTCCTCCTCCGGGGTCTTTTCGTAGAATGGGGTTTGTAGGGCGACAGGCACACTGCAAGTTGGGGTGGTTTTTTGGACCGCAGGGGTGCAGGGTGGGGGGAGTTGGATTTGGGGGGGGGGGTTGGGGGGTGGGAGGGGTTGTTTTGATTTGTGTTTTTTGTTTTCAAGGCGAGGTACTGATTCTGGTCCAGTTTCGGGTGTGGCGCTATCTGCTGGGGGACCTTTGATCTACTGGAGGGGATGGGGGGACGGGTTGAGATTGATGTCATGGAACGTCAACGGATTGGGGGACCGTATCAAACGGGGTGTTGTGCTGCAGTATTTGCGTCGTCTGACTCCTGATGTGGTGTTCTTACAGGAGACGCATCTGGTTGGTAATGTTTGTCATGCCATGAACAGGGGGGGCTACCGCCTCGTGGCCCATTCTGGTTTCACCACTGGTTCTAGAGGGGTGGGCATTCTCCTGCGATCTTCACTTCCGTTAGAGATCACCAGGGTAGTCCCGGATGATAGAGGGCGCTATGTGGCTTTGACTGGGAGGTGGGAGGGGCAGTCCCTTTCCTTGGTCTCTGTCTATGTTCCCCCGGGCCTCCAGAACTCCACCTTCTCAGACTTGGGTCGTATGCTGCTTGAGCTTCCGGACAGTCTTTTGCTTATGGGCGGGGACTTCAATTCGGTAGTCTCGGGTGACCGGGATCGCCACCCGCCCAGGGCCCTCCCCGCTGCCCAGGCATGGCTTGGCGGACTCTTGGAGACCTTTGGTCTGGTAGACTGTTGGAGGTTAATGCATCCGACACAATGTCAGTACACCTTTCACTCTGGGGCACATGGGAGTCTCTCCAGATTGGACTATTTTCTTATGCCCGCGGCCCAGACTGCCCGGATTCGAGAGGTTAAGCACCTGGCCCGGGGTATCTCTGATCATTCCCCACTGTGGTTGCTTTTTGACACTGGGACGCGGTCTGCTGGGCGGATCGCTCCTATTAACCCTTGGTACCTGCGAGACCCCACGATTCGCGATGGCCTGGTCAAGTCGATTGACCAATATTTCCTCGAGAATGAAGGGTCGGTGTCGTCCTCAGTGTCCCTGTGGGAAGCTTTTAAGACAGTGCTCCGCGGGCATGCCCTATCCCAGATAGTGGTGGCTAAGAAGATTAAGAATGAGGCGGTGGTGAAGCTGGAGACTGACATATCGGGGCTGGAGGCGGCCTTGGAGGCGGGTGTCACTCCGGATGGGCTCCATGCCCTCAGCCTGAAGCAGTTTGAATACAAGTCTCTTGTTACTGACGCTGCCAAGACTATGTATAGGGAGCAGCAGGGTAGGTTGTATGATGCCGGGGACAAGGCGGGTAAACTGATTGCTTGGCTGGATAAGAAGGAGAGTAAGCCGAGTAAGCCGCATGTCATTGTACCCCCGGCACCTAAGACAAAAGACCTCTCGGCACCGAAACCATTGAGGCCCATAGATAAACTGGCACCGAAAGTTGCCAAGCTGAAAGACTCAACTTCGCCACCGAAACCTTCGGCACCGAAACCACTGGCTAAGGACTATAATACACCTCCTAAAGCCAAAGACTCTACCCTAATCAAAACCTCGATCGGAACCGAAAAGAATCAGTGCCAAAATCTGTTCATGAAGAACAAGAACTTTTCCATCCAGATCCAACACAAAAAAGGATCTATATTAATCCAAAGACTGGACATGTCACTGCAGTGCCATGTAAGAAACGGAAACTGACACAACACCTGCCCCAGTTCCTATAAAAAAGGACTCTGCAACATCACCTATTCCTCCTTCCTCTCCCATACAACCTTCTACCCCACCCCCTCTGCCTACACCACCCTTACCTCTACCATGTCCATCACATACACCACCTCCACAGGATGATGATGATGCCCTAGGGGGAGGGGGTGATCCTTATAATACTAATGATCCGTTCACGGATCCAGATACCGCACCATTGGATGATTGGGCATACCCTCTAACAGATATACCTGACTCTACACCATATCCCTCCAAACCATCACCTACAGATTGTTGAAAATTGAAACAGCAATGTGATTAAGCATTCACTAAAGACATGAATTCCCCCTTTAGGACCGAGTTTCTTCCCTTATGTTGACTAATGTCTGGACTCCATTTTGTATTGTCATGTCTCCACGTGCTCAGCACGAGAAGAGTCCTATCTTCGTGTCAGTTGCTCTCGTTATCTGCCTAGTAACAGTCTATAAATAGCTCCTTTGTCCATCTGGCGCATGCCCAGACTTGACCACATCTGTTATCAGTTAGTCTTTGCTTGACCATGTTTTCGTGGGCTCAAGGAGTGTGTTAACTCCGCCCATATATTGATTCTGTATCGAAAATGTCCATAAAAGGAAATATTCCTTGCTTCATGTTGTATCCACCCACTTATGAACCCCTCTGTTGTGTATAAAAGGGGACCGTTTACGCAAGTTCTTTGTACTACTCTATGCAATACTGAAGAGTGTTGTATAGGTTGTAGGACCACCCTTAAGGGTTAATAAACTCTGTTTTTGTACTTTGCAGTTTCCGTGCCAACTTCCTTCTAGTTTCCGTTACAGGAGAGCGAACCCTGGTACTCTGCGGGCCTAGCTGGGGCCTATACTCATCAAGATAACTACCTGGGGTTTGGACAACTAGTAAACAGAGCAGCACTTTACCATGGCGTCACCATGCACTCTGATGCACCCGAGGAAGACTTCCTCTTAGACACTTTTGAACAGTCTCAGAAGTCGGTACAAATTTTACCTATGCTTAAAGGGGTGATAAAACACGCCACAGAAGTATTTAAAGACCCCATCCGTGCCAGGGTGCTTAACCCAAGAATTGAGAAAAAATAGACCTGCCCCAGAAGATCCTTGTTACATCAAAGGACAGCTCCCTCTGGATTCTTTGATCGTTTCCAACGCAAGGAAACGCGCCAACTCCCAAACCACGGGAGATACACCACTCCCTGACAAAGAATCCAAACTATTAGAAGCCTCGGGCAAACGAGTAGCAGCACAAGCTGCTAATCATTGGCGTATTGCCAACACCCAAGCCCTATTAGCACGCTACGATAGGGCTCACTACGATCAGTTGGAGAATCTGCTACACCACCTGCCAGACCAATACAAGATCCAGGCAAATGACCTTATACAAGAGGGAAAACTTATCTCAAATGTGTCAATTAAATGTGCACTTGACGCCGCAGACACCGCCTCTTGAGCACTAAACACAAGTGTACTCCTTAGACGCCATGCCTGGCTACGTATTTCAGGCTTTAAGCCAGAAGTACAAAGTACCATACTTAGCCAACCTTTTAACCAAGAACAGCTGTTTGGGCCAGCAGTTGATACTGCACTTGAAAAAATGAAAAAAGACACCGAGACTGCTAAGTCCATGGGAGCATTGCAGTCTCCACAACCACGCGGCTCCTTTCAACGCTCCTTCTACAGAGGAGCCTCCAAGAATATGGGAGCAGACACCTCCTCTACGTTCAAAACCTCTAAACAAACATCCCCTAGTAAAGGATATTTTAGAGGAGGATATAGAGGAAACAACAACAAGGGACGAGGTCGAGGCAATACCAACACTCGTACCTCCCCTGCCACAGAACAGTGACTTTCCTGCACTCCCCCAGACCATTCCACTCCAGTCGGGGGAAGACTCAAACAGTTCCTACCTGTCTGGAACTCCATCACAACAGACAAGTGGGTAAGACAAATTATCCAGTATGGTTACTGCCTGGAACTCACCACTACCCCTCCACACATACCACCCAAGCAGCGTTTCATATCACCAGCCCATCTTATGCTCCTCAAACAAGAAGTTCTCTCATTGCTTCAAAAACACACAATAGAACCAGTTCCCTTACAACATCAGGGTACAGGGGTATACTCACTGTACTTCCTAATCCCCAAAAAGGACGAGACTCTAAGACCAATTCTCGACCTCAGAATCCTAAATCTGTACATAAACTCAGATCATTTCCATATGATCACTCTTCAACAAGTGCTCCCACTACTACAACAAGGCGATTTCCTTGCCACACTAGATCTCAAGGACACTTATTTCCACATTCTCATACATCCTGCTCACAGGAAGTACCTAAGGTTTGCGGTGGACGGACAACACTATCAGTTTACAGTCCTTCCATTTGGGGTAACAACTGCGCCCAGAGTATTCACCAAATGTCTAGCAGTAGTAGCAGCGCATCTCAGAAGACAACAAATTTGTGTCTTCCTGTATCTAGATGACTGGCTAATAAAAGCCAACTCATTCAACAAATGCGTTCTACACACTCACCGAACTATTCAAATCTTACACAACTTGGGATTCACAATAAACTACCCCAAATCTCATCCCCAACCCTCCCACATACATCAATATCTGGGAGCCACCATAAATACCTCCAAAGCCCTAGCGTATCCCAGCCCAGCCAGGATAGCCAATATACAAGCTCTCATCGTAAAATTTCAAACCCAACACACTCTTCCAGCAAGTGTTCATGCAACTGATAGGCATGATGGCGTCATGCATCTTCATTGTGCCTTATGCAAGACTTCAAATGCGTCCCTTGCAACAGTGTCTAGCACGTCAGTGGAATCAGGCTCACGGACAACTAACAGATATGGCGTTGGTGGACAGCCGCTCACATCGCTCTCTAATATGGTGGAACACAATAAACCTGTCAAAAGGGCGGCCGTTCCTCGAGCCTCTTCCACAAATAGTGCTAACAACGGACGCATCACTCACAGGATGGGGAGCCCATCTCCTCGGACACACCACTCAGTGCAAATGGACCACTTAACAGAAAGTGCTCCATATCAATTACCTGGAACTACTGGCAGTATTACTAGCACTAAAATCATTCCAAATACATCTCCAGAACAAAGCTGTCCGCATCCGGACGGACAACAGGACATCCATGTATTATATACAAAAACAAGGAGGCACACATTCTCTCCAGCTGTCCCAGCTAGCACAGAACATTTGGAGATGGGCCATTCCCCAGAACATATACCTGCTTGCAGAACACCTTCCAGGGGTTCACAATCAGATTGCCGACCTGTTAAGTCGACAGACTCAACAGATCCACGAATGGGAATTACATCCACAAGTCCTACTCCCCTTTTTCCAAAAATGGGGCCAACCAGACATAGATCTGTTCGTCACACACGAAAACGCAAAATGCCCAACCTTCGCCACCAGGTTTCCCCACCCACAGTCCAAGGGCAATGCGATATGGATGAACTGGACAGGCAGATTTGCGTACGCTTTTCCGCCTCGCCCACTCATTCCATTCGTGGTATGCAAGCTCAGGCAACAGTCTCTCAAACTGATCCTAGTAGCCCCCACATGGGCACGCCAGCCCTGGTTCACACCACTGCTGGAACTCTCTCTAGTTCCACACCAGAAACTGCATCTCTCCCCGTCCTTACTAACCCAGAACCATGGAGAAATAAGACACCCAGATCCAGGTACACTGAATCTAGCGATCTGGCTCCTGAAGTCCTAGAGTTTGGTTACCTCAACCTACCACCAGACTGTATGAATATTATAAAAGAGGCTAGACGACCTACCATTAGAGCCTGCTACGCTGCAAAATGGAAAAGATTTGCCATTTACTGCACTAACAATGATATACGCCCACTGGATGCATCCATACAGAACATCAATTGCTTCTTACTACACTTGCAAAGATGTAATTTAGCGTACTCATCCATACGTCTCCACCTAGCAACATTAGCAGCCTACTTGCAAAATCGACAACACTTGTCACTATTTAGAGTACCTGCGATCAAAGCCTTCATGGAAAGCCTTAAGAGGATTATTCCTTCCAGATTACCACCCTCTCCAGTGTGGAATCTAAACATTGTTCTTACAAGGCTCATGGGACCCCCTTTTGAACCTCTGCATAAATGCAAACTACAGTTTCTCACATGGAAAGTGGCTTTCCTTATTGCTATCACATCCCTTAGACGGGTAAGTGAGATCCAGGCTTTAACCATACAAGAACAATTCCTACAATTACACCGCAACAAAGTGGTTCTTAGAACAAATCCGAAATTCCTGCCAAAAGTCATATCTCCGTTCCATCTTAACCAATCAGTAGAGCTACCAGTGTTCTTTCCAAATCCGAACTCGGTAGCTGAAAGAGCTCTTCATACCTTAGACGTTAAAAGAGCCCTACTTTACTACATTGACAGAACCAAAGCATTCCGCAAAACCAAACAATTGTTTGTTGCTTTCTCTCCACCACATAAAGGCAACCCCATTTCCAAATCCGGGATAGCCAGGTGGATAGATAAATGTATCCAAATATGCTACCACAAAGCTAAACGCACACTAACAGTTCCCCCTAGAGCGCATTCCACGCGCGAAAATAGGGGCTTCCAATGGCATTCTTAGGAAACATTCCCTTAGAAGATATTTGTAAGGCAAACACATGGTCTACAACACACACCTTCACTAAACATTGCTGTGTTGACGTGCAAGCAAAACAACAAGCTTCTGTAGGTCCGGCTGTCCTTAAAACTTTATTCCAAACTGCTGCAACTGATACAGGTGACCCCCGCTAGTGGAGACACTGCTATATAATCTATCCTAAGTGTGTGATCTGCAGCTCATATGCCTCAAACGGAATATGCTACTTACCAGTATGCATCTGTTCTTGGCATGTAGAGCTGCAGAGCCACACACGCCCACCCACCTCCCTGGGACCTGTATCTGTTCCAGCATAGTCTTACTTAGACATTACACATGGACATCTCTCTCTCTCTTTTTACAAACTTCATCATTTCCGATCATGGCGAAAAACAATCTGAGGATGGAGTGGATGCCCATGCGCACTGTAGTCCAAGGGAGGAGTCACCTATCTCGTGACCAAAGACTTCTTCCGAAGACAACAACATCCTGCAAGCATCCGAGCCCAACACCAGATGGCGATCTACTATTCTAAGTGTGTAGCTCTGCAGCTCTACATGCCAAGAACAGATGCATACTGATAAGTAGCATATTCCTTACTCTTCATCACCAAATTTGTTTGTAGAGCCCGAAGAGATACAGTGGAGCAGATCTGCCACAAAGTACAATAACACAAGCATTTGCAATGCAATTGGTCTCCCATTAGTGAAAGTTGGAGTTAATAGTGTTGTAAATGAGAATGTGTTTTGTTTATAGAGTGGATGTATAGAGTGTGAAGTTTAATTATATGGATTGGATTGAACTTGTTAGTTGTGGAATTGTGTGGGGTGGAATAGTGTGTGCATTTGTGTAGTGGAATTAAGTGGATAGTAATTAAGTGGTATTAAATTAGCTGGAATTATGTAGAATGGGATTGAGTGTTATGGAGTGTAAATATGTGTATTGGTATGTTTTGTGGCATGGTATGTATTGGAATTTAATTATGTGGTGAGCTGTTGAATTGTGTGACATGATGTTGAATTTCGAGGTGTGGATTGGATGCATTTGTTTGTGTTGATTTGAATTATGTGGTTTGTTGAATTATGTGGTGCAGAATGGAAATGTGTGGAGCTGAATTGCGTGGCGTGGAACTGTGTGGTATTTTGAGTGAAATTATGCTGACGGTAATTATGTGGCATGGTGTGGAGTGTATTTGTATGGATGGTTGCTATGTGGCATAGTGGTTTTATGTGGGATGTATTTATCTGGTATTTAGTAGAGTGTAAATAGGTGGCAATGATGAATGTGAAGGTATGTGCAAAGGCTATATTGAATGTACTTAATTATCCTTTATGAATAACTGTAAAAACAGCTGCAGGAGGACTGTCAAAATTATGTGTGTTGGCAGGGCCTGTTTTAGCCTAAGTAAGTTGTTGGATGCAAAGTTCCCAGACAGAAACCACCACAACATTTCCAAAAAATAAATAAACACAGATACTGGAGATGCTGCCAGAAAGAGTACTTTAATGAAGAGTTTCAGGTGATATTACAATTTGGATGCAGCACTTTAAACCATCCCTTGCCCATGACTTGGAAAATAAATAACTTTTTAAACATAATTTCGGTGGTGAATGCAGATTTAATGAATAAAGCTTCAGCAGCATTTCAAATGTTTAAAAATGCAAACTCTAAACATGTTTCTTGAAGTAGGATTAGAACTCAGACATACAAAATGCACAGTAATCTAAATACAACGTCTTGATCTGCTAGTGTGCTGGGTTTATGACACTGCCCTGGTGACATTACATGTGAAGTCTAATGGCTCACTGTAGGAGGGTGTAGTAGCTCATTTATGGAAAAGAGCCACCTAGCGAAGCAAAGAGGCCCAGCTCGGCAGGCGCTCATGTGAGAAAATAAATAGCTGTTGTATGTGAAAAGTGTGGCAGAGCAAAAAGAATACAGAGGAGCAGGACAGCATGCCAGGTCCGTCATGTGGGGGAAGTGCACGGAGCTGAGAGGCACACTGGCGAGAGAGCCATAAAAGCACAGATATAGGGGGGAAGAGAAACAGAAGGGAGACCTCTGAAACAGCCCTGCCGCTGCGCATCGGGGTTGAACTAACGCCAATTAAGACATTTTCCCCTCATTCCAGCACAATAATGAGAAACATTGAGCAATAAATCTTACAGGCTATAAATAAATGAATAGTGCGTTAAACACAAAACATGTGCAACAAAGAGCGCCCGTAAATGACACCTGAAAATAAAGTGACCGTTGCGTTTCAAAATGGGAATGTTTTTTATTCATGTAGCGAAAAGAAAGCATTGCTTTGTTAATTTGTACAAGCACAGTGGCACACAATAATGGGTGCCGACTGCAAATAAACATCGTGCTGCGTGGTGAAATTTTGAAGAGTGCTTCATGTTTGCAGTTAACCTCGAGGCAAATGCTTTTCAGGAATACGAACCGCTGCAGTGCTGGGGCCAAGGTACCCTCTGTTAGCCTCAGTCGGGGGCACACATGAGTGCACCATTAAAGACCCCGGCAGTGGGGTAGCAGGGGGGGGCAGCGAGGATCTGCAGCATGCAGCTGAAGTGCTCTCTGGAGTCAAAGTGCAGCAGCAGTAACCTGAAAAGTGTGAGGAAGAGCGGCTACTTGCGCAGGCACGCATGAGGTTTTTCGTGCAGCTGGGGCCGGGAGAGACGCCTGAGGAGCCGGCCCAAGTACTATGAGATTGAAAAGAAGAGGCACAGCAGGCCACCCATGCGCAGCATTTTGCTCGACTCCTGTAAGTAACAAGATGAAAACAAATGTAAAACCATGATGGAGTAGCGTTTATAGCAATTTAATATAGCGCAAACTCCACACAAAGATATTGGATCTCTGTGCATGAGCACAGGTTAAATCACACAAGATCACATTCATGTTTTGAGGTACGGGGATAAGTGATATGCCCAGTATCACAGGATTTTAAGCACGCCGAGATTCAATCATGGTTCTCAAATTCCAAAATATGCAGTGCTGGTTGCAACGCCACAGTCAACCCTGCAGCTGGACAGACATGGAGATTAAGACGCACAGCGCAATTAAAAAAGCGTGGTCCCGAAAGTGAAAGAGGACCGCGCTGCAGCCGGAGCATGGGAATCTCTCGTCTTTATGGGGCCATGTGTTTCTAATTAGAAACACATGGCCCGTAAAGATAAGAAAGTGCTTTGCGACAGCGGCAAAGCAGGCGACCCAGTCCGGATCGGAGGCCAAAGGGCATCCACCAAAAACCCTCATTTCCAATGGCAGGCCACCGTTTAGCATAAATGGTGACGCCAGCCAATGGCAATAAGGGGCGATGCTTCAAGCCCTTTTCTCAAACTGCTCATTAACAATAAATCTCGCCGAGCGAGCAGCGCATGCGCTGCCACGCTAGGCGAGACCTAAAAATGATGAAAAGGGGGAAGGGGAGGACCCTGCTTCCCTCCCCTTCCCCCCCCACCCCCCTCCAGATCAGGTGACCGGGACCCCACCAGGGGAAAAAGTATTTATCTTCTATTTAATTTTTGCTGCAAATTCGTGGGCGGATCCACAGCGAGCCCACACGTCTTTAACAAAAAAAAAATATTTTAAGCCCCCGGATGGGGGGCGGGGGTGCATTTAGATTGATCATTGAGATTATTCACAGCTTTATGAATTCTTTGTGATTGAGACGCTCTGAAGACCACTGCCCCTTCCACATACCTTGTTTCAGGTGTAAGCCGTTTTTTGAGTTACATATCTGGATGCAAGAACAGAAAGCATAGAACATTAAAATACCTGTTGGGTGGCACACAAGGGGAAGCACCGATTTTTAGTTTACATGAGTAATCTACGTCCTTAATTACATACGCCATGGCCCTTTTAGAGAGATTAAACCCCCGTTATTCCCCCCCACACTTAAAGCCCTGAGTATATAGCTTCTACCAGCAGAGTAGCATCCAGAAGTAGTTCTGATGGATACTTCCCCCTAAAGAGTCCTCTTCTTTTGAACATTTCCACACACCAGACAGAATGTATTGGGATATTTTGCAATAGCTGTCCTTCACTGTTAGGTGGCTCCTTGTCTACATTCGTTGCTACCCGGACATGTCACTGGAGCCATATAGTGATACCCTGTCATCAGTTTACGTTTGTCTATGCCCTTTGGTGCGGATCTAGAGCTTCTCTCTGTGAATTTTCACTCAAAATTCTTAATTTTTTATAGGCTAGGTAATTGTTGCCTCCAATAAAGTCAGGGTGTAAGTCCTGCAACTTATGTCTTGGATGCATGTCCCTCGCGGACTCATGCACTCAAAAGCTAACAAGAAGGGGGAGGCGAAGCTGTTTATAGTGCGAGATAAGGGTGGGGCTTGTCACTGATCATGCTCTAGGTGAAGGTTTAAGTTGCATTCAATGCCCTTGTTAAAATCTTCCAAATCTTCCAAGGAAAAGAATAGGTGCAGGTAGAAGGAGTCCAGCCCCTTTGTATTCAAGGGGGATGTCTCCTCAACACTCTCCTCCACCAGTTGGGACTTCCTGAGCCGGAGTTAGTAGAATTCACACTGGCCGAAGAACCGGTGCAGACCAAAACTGTGGCCTCTTCCCAGACTCTTGAGATTACTCCAGTTTATCAGAAGGTCACAGCATAGTTTCTTGCCTTCAAGTAGGCTACAATGGCATTGTATCAGAACGTAGTGGTTCCGTCTGGTGCTACTTTGGGGCCATGGCCTCTGTCTGGGACACTGCAGACTGGTATTTCCACGATGCGAGTCAACACCTGGACAACTGCAATATGGTACACACCCATCTCTTGCTTATGCCTCACTGACACTCACTCCTGCAGAAACCCACAGGATCTACACCTGAGACTAAGGCCATCTTGATGCACCTCAGGCGTCAAGCTCAAAGGATTGTAGAGGAGGCCATGCACTGGAATGAATTCTAGCCTAGGCTCCTGTCCAGGGTGGACTGCTATCAGAGACTTGATGACCTCTTTGGATCAGACTCTGATCACATTCAGATGTCACAAATTATCCTAAATGACGATGACAACAGCAGTAAGGCAGCTCATTTGCTCCCTCAGATGCAGTAGAATATTTTTCCCACAGAAATAGCAGTTGCCTGGACACCTCCCACGAGGTAGAAATGGAGTGCTCTTTGCAGCCACCACCGTCGGAAGTGTCTTTCTTTTTACTAATTCAACATTACTAATTCAACTTCAAGATATCCTCCCTTGAAGAGGTCAGCCAACTAAAAAACACTTTAGTTAAAACTCTGTCCTGGCTAGCCCAAGACAACCTCAAGCTGAACTCTTGAAAACAGAATTCCTACTTTTTGACCCTTGTAACAGCTCCATACATGTCCATGATTTGCTCAATCCCCTTGGTGACCTTAACTGCAAATCTACCATTATTGATTCCACTAAATCCCTTGGTAGAACTCTGGACAAGACTATGAACATGCAAGCACATATCCATGCAACCACATGCACTGCAGCATTCCAACGCAATCTACTGAAGAAAGTGAAACCATTCCTACCACATCAGGACTTCAAACTAGCATTACAATCCGTGGTCTCCAGACTAGAATATGGATGCGCAGCCCTTTCTGGTCTTACCAAATCGAGAACCGCTCTTATCAAAGTGATCCTAAATGTAACCGCTAGATTGATAACAGGCGCTAAATGCTTTGACCACATTTTACCCCTCTCTTAGGTCTGTCAACTGACTCCCTCTTGAAGCCAGAACTCAGCTGAAAATTGCTTGCATCATGCATAAAGCCTTACATTCTAACAAACCCAGGTACCTGGCAAAAAGATTCTAATCTCATGAGGCAGCCGCTCCCTCAGAAGCGCAAACTCTCAGCCTAGAACACCCCCCCCCCTCGATTTCGAAAACAAAAAACTTAAACACTCCTCTTCAGTATAGGCTCATAGGATTTGGAACTTCCTTCCAACCAAGATTTGGTCTCACCCATAGATCCACATTTTCAAAAGAAAGGTAAAAAAGATCCTAATGAACAGATTTCTCGCATAAATTCTCAGTAAGCTTGTCCCCTTGATCACAGTGGACCGCACAATGTCACTAAATCCAATACAGGACAGAAGCACATCCTTCCCAGCAGAACGCCACATGAACATTGTTCCCCTGGGTAACTGGGAAAGCTCAGAGCAGGCTCAGGAAACCATCTTGGAGAATCGAGCACATGGCTTCATAAATGAATGATGGGTGTTTATCAATATTTTTGTTACAACATGCCATATACTATACTACAGTCTTTAGCTTTTGATCAATGTTGTTATTAAGGTGTGCATTTCTTCCTTGTTTTCAGTTTTATGTATATGTATGCTTCTTCAGTCTCTTGTACAGCAATCTGATACCATCGAGTCATGCTCGCGATTAATAAAACACCCTAAATAAAATAAAATAAATAGATTGGGTCATCAAGAAGGCTTTTTTTAATTGGCCCTTCCAGCAGTTGGCACCAAGTCAAACCTATTGACAAGGATCCTTCATCAGGACTGTCTTCAGAGCCACTACTCTTTTAATGACACATATGAGCCTATTGAGGCCGTCTGTGATATTCCCCCGGCCACATGCAGTGAACAGGCTAATCACCATCTCCATAGGCTTGTACCAAGCAATGTGGAGTTCCTGTTCGCCCATCAGGAAAGCTTGGTGGATCAGGCCTTGTCTTGTTCCAGACAAAATCCAAATTCATTCCCTACTGCTCCTTGCGATATTGAATCCAAGACGCTGAAAGCTGTTGGGAAGAAAGTTTCTAGGTAGGGAGTTTGGCGCTTTTTCCTGTGAATGCAACCTGCTTACTGGTCAGATATACCTTGCGCTGTGGGAGATGGCGAACATGGCTGTGACTAGTCTGCTGTAGCACTTGAAGGATAACTGTGCAGAGATGAAATCTAAATCTTCCTGGCAAACACTGCTGGGCAGATTCTCAAGCAGGATTCAGTGGATAGAGCAGTGCACTCTTCTTTTGCACTGAGGAGACCTGCCTGGCTCTGCTCAACAGGCTTTGAGGAGTCTCACCTCTTTGGTGACAAGGCTGACTGCCCTCAAATGATTTAAAATGGGGCGGGTGACAGACAGCTTGTTCTTTGGGTCTGGTGTCTCCAGAACAAGGTGTCCACCAAGAATACATGACGTTTTGTAGCTGTTCCAAAGGGCTGTGATTCTGTCATCCCCAACCCTCTTCGCCCCCTCCAGCAGCAGATTGTTTCTCAACTAGCATTGCACATGTGGCATGTCCAAGGACAAGCCGACTCAACAATCTTCCTACTCCTCCGACACCTCCTGGAAAAGCCACTTTAGTTTTGCCATAAAAGAGCATGTATGACCAGTGGTGGGGAAGGATGTTGTCCTTTCTGTAGGCATGGCATGCCATTACGAAAGACCAGTGGGTCTTAATAATCGTAGAACTATACTATGCCCTTGCTTGCTCACAGAAGACCTTCCCTCCCTCAATTCCCTCCTCCCAGTGAGAGTACTGACCTCATTCTCCAGCAGGAGGTTACAGCACGTCTGCACAAAGGGGCTGTGGAGTTAGTCAGAGAGCAGGCAATTAGACAGGTGTTGTTACACCTTGTACTCCTTTGTTCCCAAGGATAGCAGTTTGTCTCTTATCCTAGACCCCAGAGGCTTGAATTCTTTTCTCTGCAAGGAGAAATTTTTTTTTTTTTTATTTAAGCGATTTCTAAAGCGCCTGGTGACCCAAGGGCATCCCCGCGCTATGTAGCTTGAATCCTGTTGAGAGGGGAAAGACTGTCTCTGGCGCCGGTGCTTCTGTTGTTGGCATTCTAAGACTGATGGTGTCATTCGACTTGCAGAACACTTATTTCCACATACTGATCATGCAGAGGCTGTACCGACGTTTCATGGGAGTCTCCATCCATTACCAGTTTGTAGTTCTCCTGTTTGGCTTAACATTGTCACCGGGGTCTTCACCAATGTGGTGGCCGTACACTTTCTGCAGATTGGGAATCTCACTATTCCTGTACATGGACGACTCGCTACTTAAGGCATGTTTGCCACATCTGGTTTCAGACTACTTGAACGCCACAGGATCCCTCCTTTTGAATTTGCACTTTCCATCAGTATTTCTAAATTTCACCTGGAGTCCTTAGAGTGTTTTCTGTATTCAGGGGCAGTACTGGACAAGACACCCTTCAGAACCTTCTCTTCAATCCAGCTGATTTAGGACATTCTGGATAGGATTCTGATGATTTGGGAGGTAGCTGAGGCTCCAAGCCTGCGAGTCGTCCACATGCTGGTTCTACTGGCTTCTGGCATTCTGTTGGTTACTCAAGCATGCTGGCACATGAGCGCTCCAGTGGTGTCTCCCTCTGCAAACGTTCCAGCATTAGGGTGATCACACTGGTGTTATCAGGGTCCTGTTGTGCAAAGAGACAGATCTTGTGTAGTGGTCAGTAGAGGAGAACCGGTCATTCAGAAGTTATTTTACCCACCACCAGTAGTGACCATAGGGGTTACAGGTACCTCCGCCTTGTGGTGGGGGCACATCTGGAGGACCTGGAGATCAGAGGGCTCTGGAATTTGCACAAGCAAAGACTGCACATCATTTTGCTCGAGCTGTGAGTGATTCCTGCTATTCCTTTGCAGTGATTCGGTTCAGATCCTGAAAGAGAGCACAATCACCATGTGACATGTGAACAAGCAGTGAAGCGTAGAGTCCTCTTCTCTGCCAAGAAGCCCTAATACTCTAGGCACAGGCTCCTGCGCACTGAATTTGGATGGTTGCCAACTATCTGGCAAGCACGACAAATACAAGAGCAGACACCCTGAGTCAGCATCATCTTAACCACAAGTGGCGTCTCCACCCAAAGGTGGGTGAGAAAATCTTTGCCTAATGTCCCTTCCCCCCCCCTCAAAAATATATTTGATTCCTGAGTGTTCAGGAACTTGCCCTGGATTAGCCAAGAAGGATATGGTATGCAGACCTGAGATTCTCCTTGTGTCCGCTGCTTCACATCCTGCTCAGGCAGATCTCTTCCTGCAGTCGGAGGGGCAGGCCCTTCGATCCAACCTCCAGAGTCTTCACTTTCATGCCTGGAGACTGAGCGGGAGCAGCTGGGCTTTTAGTCTGCCAGAGCAGGTTGATGTCAGCCTGTATGCACATTGCCCCTGTATGAAATCTGAGTTTCTGATAGAGATTTCTAGCCCCGATACCTCACCTCTTGAATGTTCGCCAGGCATCAGACTGGATCTAGGAACTATTCAGCAGCATCTTCACACTGGTACTGTTCTGCTCCAGAAATGACATGTATAGCCTATGTAGGCACCACTCCTGCGCACAGGCGTCGGTTCCTTTGGCAGAGCCAAGACGCATCTGGCCATCAAGGGCTTTATAGATATAAATTTCATTTTTATTTATTTCCATGCCACTAGACGCTGATCTGGAGTGATCACGCGCCCCTTGAGACCCTTACCTCATCCAAAATGTTTACATTGTGCAGGTCAAGCACACCAGACAGGACAATGGTGACTGATGCCTGGCTTCTGGTGGCCATCTAGGAGAGGTAGAGATTATGGCCTCTGCTGTCCAGCAGAGGCCTGGCTCAAACATCAAACTTCTGCAGCAGAGGGGCACTTGGTGTGTCTTGTGTCCATCAAGGAGAGGCTAGCACAGGTGCTCACAGACCACACCCACCACCATGTGATACAGCAATAAACAGGGCCAGGCTGGGTCATGTATCTTCTGCCATGATGCCATGAACCTCTAGAAATTGTTGGGCCACCAAGCAATTTGCCTTGTGGTGATCCACTTGGCAGGCTCTTTCAGTGCCAGGGTTGACAGAGCCAGCCATCTGTGCCTAGTGGATCACGCGGGGCAGTTGCACCTGGAGGTGGCTCAAGGTCTCTTCCACGACTGGGGAGAACTGTGGCTTGATCTGTTTGCCACCTCTGAGAACACGTAATGTCAACAAATCTGCACGTAGGAGTTTTCAAGTTGTTGCTCGCTCAAAGACTCATTTTGCCTCGAGTGGAACTCAGTATTCCTGTATGCCTTTCAACCGATACCACTCCTGCCCAGAGTTTACGAGAAGATTAAAACCTACTAGGCCTCAGTAATTCTAGTGGTCATGGAGGGTATTTTATCAAGAACTCCTGAACATGAATATTTGCCCTCCAAGCAGGCTGCCCCTACAGGAGGATCTGCGGTCGCAGCAATAGGGCCCTTGTGGCTTCTCACCCTCAAGACTGTGTTCCTCGTAACCATAACATCGGGCGTCATGTGAGTGAGCCTTAGGCTGTGTGTCAACCTGCCATAAACCACCTTCTTCCCAGACAAGACGGTTCTAAGGACATGGGCATCCATCTTGCCTAAAGTTGTGATACTGTTCCACATAAGTCAACACTTCACCTTGCCGGCTTTCTGTGCTCTGCTGCACCCCTCTAACGGGAGGAGTGACTCTTCCATTAGGACCCATGAGAGCGCTAAGCTTTTAAATTGATTGTATCAAATAACACCAGGTGGACAATCAGGTCGTTGTGGGGTTCTCTGGGGCAAAAAAAGTCAAGTATTTGCAGAAAAGAGCCATCTTCCACTGGGTTGTGCTTTTCACTAAAATCTGCCATGCATTGGCCAACAAGCAGCTTCTGGAAGAACTACGTGTTCATTCCAACATTTCCAAAGCCTCAACCACTGTGTTGCCATGCAGAGTCCCTGTCCTGAACATTTGCTAAGGTGGCTACATGGACGTCCCTATGTAAGTTCATGAAGCACTATTGTCTGGACAGTCAGATTTGCTGAGAGGGACATTTGCAGGACTTTCTGGTTTGAGTTCCTTCATAGATATACCTCTGAATAGGTACTGGTTTGGTATCTATTCAAAAGAGGAGGAATCTACAACTAGAAGTCTCTATCGGAAGAACAAGTTACTTACCTTTGGTAACACCCTTTTTCGGTAGAGACTCTAGCTAGCCAGAGCTTCCTCACCAACCTTCCCTTCCTCTCCTTTCTATGTTTGGACTCTATCCTTTAATAAGATCCAAAGTGTAGGGATCTGCACACAGGTCACAACTAATTTGCTATTGGGCCTCTGCACCTGGGGACATGAACAGCAACTGACGTTTGCATGCGGGAGTGGCGCTTATATAGGCTCAGCATGTCCTTTCCAGAGCGGAACGGCTTTAGTGCAGAGCGGCATGGTGCTACCTACCAGTGTGCAGAGATACTGCTGAAGACTTGCTGCATCCAATTTGATGCTTGGGGAATATTGAAAAGGTGAGGAATCTGTAACTAGATAGTCTCTACTAGAAAGACCATTACTGAATGTAAGTAACTAGTCGATTATGGACAGTGGAATAGTTCCATTGCCTGATGTACAAATAAGTCTGTGGATGCCTTAAAAGGTCCATCTCTCTGACGTGCTGTGCCTCATACTGACCCTGGCCCAGTAAGGTTGTGCTGTGGGCACCGTATAAGGCTATGTGTGGCAGCATTGTTATTCTTCATTTGTCTATCAACCCTCGCTGTTCAAGTCCCTGATAATTATGACATTTTTGAAGTGGTAGTTTGTGATCCTCTTTCAGGACCCTAATTTGGTTCTAGCATGTTTGATGGGGGCCTCGTTTGAGCAAATGCATAGGCGCCTGGTGGGGCCCTTGATGTTCAGAACAGTATTTTTGGTGCCAATCAGATCAGCTCTGGGCATTGGTAAACTGCAAGTGCTTTTAGTCAGGTCTCTCTTCACTTCTTTCTACGTTGATTTGAAATGACATTTCTTCAAAAGAGGTCACATTATGCTTCCCACATTTTTCCCTCCAACCCATCCCACCAAAGAGGAGGAGACACTCTTCAGGCTGGACCCACACAGGGCAGTCACCTACTACATTAACAGGACCAAGGATTTAAGATCCTACAACTAATAGTTTGTTTTATATGATGTGGACAACAAGAGATGTAAGACGGTCCAGAAGAAACCTTTGTATCGGTGTCCCAGTTGCTCAATAGGCAATGAAACTATTCTACTGTCCGGCATAAACTGATGTAATGGAGGGGTGACTTGCAGATAGGCTGATATCGACCCTCTCCTGCAGATTGAAAGAGCTCAGCTGCCTCCGCTCAATCTCCATCCATGACGGAGGCGGCTCCGGAGATTGGGATGATGGACCTGCCACTCTGAGCTGATATGGGGGACACACGGAGAGTCTCTGGTCTGTGTACCAAACTTTTCTTGGTGAATACTGTGCAACCAGGATAATTTGTGCCCTGTCTTTTTGCAACTTCCTCAATATTTGAGAAATCCTGTGCAAGGGGATAGGAGGCAATGCATAGCAAAGTGAAATATGTGATGCCCTTGCCAAAAAGAAACCACCAGTATGAATCTGAGCCAAGTCTGCCAGCTGTTCCTTGCATTGGCTAGGAGAGTACCCTTAGCAGATATGACGTGCAGTGATATCAATGAATTCATATGTTCACGAATCATTATTACTTGGATTTGGAAGTAAGAAAGGATGGCCATTATGTGGCTCATTCAATGCTTAAAAAATTCCTACTTTGACCATTCCTTCAGACCCGCTACTTTGAAGGCGGGTATTGCTGTGCTATCTATTCAAAAAGCGAGAAATTTAGCGGTAGAAATATGTATCAGAAGAAAAAGCAATTTACATTTGGTAACAACATTTCTGTTCGACCCTACCTTCAGATTCCTCACTGATCCCACTCACCTCCCCGATATCAAGGATGGTTGTAATTTTCTTGTTAATAAGATTCCAAATTGTAATTATTGCACTGCGTATTCAACTTTTGATTCAAGGCTGGTAAAAAATGGTCAAGGAACTGACTGCTTAACACGGGGATGGTGCTATATGGCTCCAGTGATGAGACCGAGCAGGCACCACCCACTTGTCCGGGAGACCTGTTGTAAAATATCTGGATCCATTCATACATTTTCTTCCTGCTTCACAAGACACAATGTCTCTGTTCTTTGGTTCTGCAACACAGTTCTCTAGACTCTGTCGGATGTGAGCCCATTTTGCATAAATGTCTGTGCCTGTGTCCTGAAAATGTCAGTAGGTAAGTAGAATCTGCTTCTCTAATGAGCATGATGTCCTCAAAAACCACATGGCGCAATACAGGAGCCAACCAAATTCAAATTGATTAGTTGTTCCTCATCACATGACACAGATTAGGCGGAGGGTCAGAATTTTCGGCACTGATGCACACCACAGAGACAACTCAAGCAAGTTCTAACTCCCTATGTTTAGACGGCAGGTCACAAGATGCGCTGTGGATTCCAGACACACAGAAAGTAGCACAGACACCACATCAGACTATGTATCCTCATCTGGGTCAGGTCGTCTCTATGCACACCCTTGTGGACAGCCCTCCTCCCCCTTCCTTGCCACCTCCTTACCTTTGGCGTAGCACTGCTTCTTCATGAATACTAGATTAACTTTTAGTAAACTGCAGCTGTGTCAAGATCCTTCAGATCCAGACTCCTGCTTATGCTTCATCACTTTTTTATTTGAATATTCCAAGTTTGTATCAAGGAGTTTAGGTGTTGTAGCCATTCCATTTCTGCTTAAATGCTGGTAGTAGGAGACATTGAACAGTAGGCCACATGTATTGTAGCTTCACCGATCAAATTCAATGACCAAGCATGCATATCTGCTGCTGTTTTTACTTTTTTAGCTCCTTATCCAAGATTCACCTTTTTCAATGCAAGGACTCCCCAAACAAAGGTTTTCGGCACTGATGAGATAAATTCAAGGGAAAGCAAACCGAATGAGAAGCGCTCCATTCAGACTCCCCTATTTCCCTTGGTTACTAGGCCTGGGCAAAAATTTCGTTCCGTTCGCGGAAATTGCGATAATTTGACATTTTTGCGTTCCGCGGAGAGCGCGAAAATGTCAAAAATTCCGGTTTCCGCAGCTTGGCGATAATTTGTTTCTTGCTCGCGCTGTAAAATGATACATTCTCGCGCGCGCGCGATCGCCTTACCTGAATCCCTGCGTTCGCTGACAAGTTTTCTTGATCCGGTCGCGTTCTCCATGAGATGTTGTATTGTTTTTAGCCATTTGCGCTGTCTCGCGACAGTTCGCGCCCGCAGTGACGTCATGCGTCGCGCGATCACGTCTTTCTTCTCGCGATCATGCACCGCGAGAACAACTCAAAACAAGATGGCCGCGCCCGCAAGCAACCACATGGGTAAGTTGGCGACCCGCAACCATGCAGAAAATCTCGCGAACGTGCCGGAAAAAAACTTCCGCATCTTCGCGATATTTCTGCTTGTTTGCGATAATTTTAAACATTCTCGCGATAATTTGCGAAGGTTAATTCCGCAAATTCCGCCCACCCCTATTGGTTACTCGCTGGTGCCTAGCAAACAGTGCATCCGTTTTTGTCCTGCTGTATGTTGATGCATGATTTCATGTAGCTCACCACCAGTGATGACCATTCTTCTCTCCCACCAACATAAGTTTGCGCAGTCCATCCACTCAATGTCTGCTTGGGAATTTCGGGTCCATATCTACATGGCATCATCTTAATGCTCACAATTTGCCTTCAAGGAGCAGAGGATTTTCAAGAAAGCTCCTACAGTCATCTCCTTCCTTCAAACGCCCATTGAAAAGTTTGAATTGAAAGAGAGAATCTTCTTTTCTGTGCGACTAGAAGAAAGGTGCAGAGGTTTCTGTGTATGTGCAGCCTGCCATATGTCAGCCATTGTGGGGTGGGATGGGCTGCATCTCTTCGAGGCAGGCCACATCACAGTGGTGTTGCAGGCACTCCACACCAACCTCTAGGCAGAGGATACACACCTTGTTCTGGTAAATGTCTTATTAGAACACTGATTTGTTTTTCCAAGAATTGTTCTGGTTAGCCCACTAGCAGTGAGAGATGCTTCCGCCTGCTTTTTAAATGCAATTTCTGCTTGGTTGTTCAACCCTTAATTTGCTTACAAGAAAGAAGTCAGAAAGTCAGGAACTAAGTTTTATTTTGGATTCTACAAGTGACATGATACCATCAGCCATTCCTGGCTTCTCAGCCAACATAATGTTGCACTTTTGGGGTTGTAGTTTTGAAACTCAAACCCCAAAATGCACAGCTCTGTTGACTAAAATGCGGAGTTGGCTGAATGTGTTATACATGACATGGAGCAACTACTTGTCAGCTATGTTTTAAAAATGTACAAAGTTTTCTAGTCTTCTACAACGTCTTGTTTTGCCTGTATCAACCCCCTTTCAGGAGGCAAGCATGACTACTAGGCCGCAACCGTGGGGATTAAGATTTGCTTTACTTTGGCTCTGCAAACTCTGCTAAGTACAACCCTTTCTTCACTTAGTTGTGGGGTAGCGATGTGAGCAATCGCAGCTTCTCAGGAAGGTTAGTGCGAGTGTTACTCAAGCTCAAGCATCCCTGCCACCTCCAGCAGTGCAGTAAGATCATTGTCCAGCCCCTTGATTCTCTTTGTAGAAACGACAGGTACTTTATTTGACAGAAAACATTCAATTCCACCACAAATAAAAAATTCATGAATGCCCGGTTCACAGGTGTGAGTGTTTGTGTTCTAGGGGCATTTACCAAATAGTCCTCCATTTGCACTTCATGCCACCGACCCAACAACTCACTTAGCAATGTTATGTTCGCACAGTCTTCCTGTGAGTCACACAGGCCATCAGCAGGTGCTTATCCCAGCTTCAGTCAGGCCTGCTACAGGGGCACACCGCTCCAGGTGCCTGGCAGCTACAACCATGATAACTTGTCGAAGGTCACACTGCCCGAACTGACAGTACCTTGAGTCTGTTGGATGGGCTCTACACCAGGATCAATCACAGCTGTCCCTTCCATGATCTGCTCCTCCAGTTGGGTTAATGCTTTCTTCCATCACTCGTAGGCAGGATGTTTGGGCTCCTAGGACAGTCCAGTAATTCCTTCTACAGATAGGACTCAAGGCACTGTTCCCTCGGTTGTGGGGAGTTGAAGCCGTGTGTGACATCAATCCTTGGTTGCATAGTAGTCCCTCAGTACTCTGCGGGATACCCCCTTCTCTGTAGAAGAGATCAAAATAACTTTGGGTCTTGAGCTCCCATCTTTATACCCATTTGCAGACTGAGGATGTGTATTCGAGGTATGCTTCCTTGGAGACCGTTTGGCCTTCCAGGCCTGACCTCTATCTACATGGATGATCTGCTAAGCAGGAAAGTCATCGGTGTTGTGCCCACCATAGAAGTACAAAGAGTTGAGAGCAAGATGCATCCAGCTGTTTATGACCCTTCCTCACAGAGCTCAAGAAGAGAAACCAGAATCTGTCTGGGGATCTGCTTTGAGAAATTGAGGTAAAAAGTACAGATATCCCAGGCGTCAATACACCTATTGCATAATTTCAGGGCAATTCTGAATGTAAAACGCAAACTGGGGAGAAGATCGTTGAGTAAACTTATGCACATTTATCAGCAGAAGGCAGTGGCTTCGGCGCTGTAGGGGGTTAAATTATGGGGTTTTGCGAATTTTAAAAAGTTTCAAACTGAAGAGAACAATTTCTTCAGGTCACTAATGTACATGGCTCCTTGAACCCCACTGGCTCCACTGTTTTTGGAGGTGGGTATCGCACCTACTACAACTTAAACAGGGTTAAAACCTTTGTGTTGGGTACACTTTCATTGAAATATTAGCACATCCATTTGTATAAAATCTATCCAAGATATGTACCCCTACTTTGTTAGAGTCAGTAACAACTGAATTCAGTATGCTATGAACATTTTGAAGGTGTTACGCTTGCACCACTACTGGAAGCATCCATCTTCTACCGATCAAGACTCTAGTCAGCTTGTTAAGCAACAGTACAGGGCCTATATTGAAGGAGAATTGATTAAAAAGGCTTTAGCTGTACGTCTATTGGCCGATTCTCTTGTCCATAAGTAGATTTCTCGTCTGGGCATACCCTGCCAACTTAGGGCGAACAAAGCAAACACAAGGTGATGATGAACGGAGCGATGAAACGTTTCAGATACTCACCCCTTGTCACAGATCTGGGTTGAAGCGAAGTGAGCTAAAGACCGATGATGGGCTCAACCCAGATCTGTGACTGGGGGCGAGTGTCTGAAAAGTTTCAGCACTCCGTCCATCATCTCCTTGTATTTTATTCTGTAGTTATAGTTAGGTTCGGGTGACCAGAGAAAGGGATTTTTTTTATTTTTGTCCCTTAATAAATTTGCATTCTTTTGGCGATTGTCAGCAAAACTTTCCAGATCTGCTACCCCCATTTCATTGTCCAAGTATGGAAAGTTTTGCAATGTTTGGTCAGGGGGGTGCAAAGAAAAAAAGGGGGGGACCCAGAACAGGCGGAAAATCTAATGCATTTTACATAGACTTTTGGTTGGATTTTCACAAAAAGTGTCCGGATTATACATTATGCTGTGCAGAGGATTCTGTGGGTTACGGCAGGTAAGTAGGGTCATTTCCTTTTTTTTTTTTTAGTTTTACATGTTTAACGTAGTTGTATCACTAGCCACGGTACTGCAGAGGTATACAAGGATGACAGTTCATTAGCTGAATGGCTAATGACTGCCTTTACCAAAGTTAAAAAGTATCACACTATACTTTATGCTACTCCACCATATGCTGTTGCACTGTACCATATTACACTGTACCCCACTGTGTACGCTATTCTGCTCTGCACCACTGCATGCCACTCCAATATACGCCACTCCATTTCACACAAAACTTTGCAACACTATACTGTACCACACTCCGCTTTACTTAAGCCCACTGGACACCACTGAAATGTACCCCACTCCAGTGTACACTATTCCAGTACACAATATTCAAATATATGCACCTACACTGTATAACACTCCAGTATTTAGCACCCCACTGTACAGCTGTATAGTGTACGTGAATACACTCTACAATATTTACAGGACGTAAATCCACTTTACCACACTCCACTGTATGCTAGCCCACTGTACACCACTACACTGTGCCACTCCAATATACGCCGCTCTGCAGTATCCGAGTTCACTGCACTTCTTTATATCTTATTTGTGCCAAACGCATGTTAAACTACACAACCAAAACAAATGCAAAATTCATACATATCTAGTGAATTTATCATTTACGCACCACTTTCACAATACTATAAGTCATAACTTTTAAATCATATTTATACATATGCACCTCTTTTAAATTAATCAATTATGCACATCCATACACCTTCTTGTCACCTCACTCACCACACTGTTAACTATAACTTGCCACTGTACCATGCACTCTGTTCTGGCAAATATTATAATTTCAGATGTTTTAAGTGTTTTAATTCATGCAAAGATTTCACATGCTAAAACTTATATAATATCCAAAGGTATAGCTAGTTCATTGAGAAGGGGTGGGTTAAAAAGTGACTTACATAGAAAAAAAGAAAACTTGTGGTAATCGATTCTTGGTAATAGGGTCATGCAAATGGTTTTGTTGTTTTTTGGAATTCAAAATTGCCCCTTAGTCATCCACTCAGGCTTCCACTTCATCATTGAACTAGCGTCAACGGTTTTTTCATAATTTTCCTGAAACTATTGTTCCATGGTCCTATGAATAGCTGGCTGTGAAAAGTGCCTGTATATGGCCTTGTTTCAGGACTGTTTTCGCAGGCAGCTCTTAGGATGGGGTTAATCAGGGACTTATGGGTCAACGTATATGCTGTCTGTGTTGTCCTTTGTTCAATGACCCAAGCACATGTTGTGTTTGCAGCTAGAGCTACATGTCATTCACTGGGTCCCTGAACAATTTATTTAACTGTTTCTCCTACTGTTTTTCCAGGGATGATGGGAAGGAAGCTCTCAAGTTTTACACTGACTCCTCCTACTTCTTTAATCTATGGAAGGAGCAGATGCTGCAGGACACCAAGGACATCATGAAGGAGAAGCGGAAGCACCGGGTGAGATGGGGTCAGAAGGGCACGTGTTTGTCAGTGAGATGGGGCTGAGACGCAGTGTTAGAGAAACACCGGGAGTGATGGGGAAAGAGGGGCAAGTGTTTGTAAGATGTGGCTGAGGACGCATTTGAGGAACTGGGCATGTAATTGAAAAATGCTGGGTGAGATGGGTGGAAAGGCAGAAGTTTATGAAATACTGGGTGTGAAGGGCACAGAAGAGCAGCCGTTTAAAAAAATAGCCTAGAGAGGTTGGTTCAGAGGTGCATTTGGTCCAGAAACACTGAAAAGGACACAGAGAAGCAGGTGTTAGAGAAACACTGGGTGATATAGACCTTGAGGGGCAATTTTGTTCGTGAGATGGAGCAGAGGAGCAAGTGCTTGAGAAACACCAGGCGAGATGGGGGCAGAGGGCAAGTGTTTGTTAGTGAAATGGAGTAAGAGGAGAAAGTGTTCGAGATACATTGGAGCAGAGAGGTCGGTGTTTGAGAAACATAGGATAATTTTGGGGCAGAGGAGAAACCTTATGAGAAACACAGGCTGATATGGGGTTCAGAGGAGCAAGTGTGTGAGAAACACTGGGCGAGGTCACTGACGAAAGTTTTAACTTCGGTTGAGCAGAGGGTCAAGAGTTTGAGAAACACCAGCTGGGATGAAGGAAAGGTGTAATTATTTTAGAAACATCTGATGAGAGATGAAAAGAGTGACAGTTGTTTGAGAAAGCTTGAGTGAAATAGGGCAGAAGGGTAACCGATGAGCACCGCCTGAGATGGGAGCAGAGGCGCATGTGTCTGAGAATCGCACTGGGAGGTGGGGACAGAGGGGCAAAGGTTTGGGAAACAGTTGGTGAGATGTTGCAGAGGAGAAATGTTGGTCATTAAGATGGTGGTCAGAAGGAAACCCGTTGTAGAAACTGCAGACGAGATGGGAGAATGGGGGCAAGTCTTTGCTGGTGAAATGGTGGCAGCAGAACAAGGTTTGAGAGACACTGTGTTCCATGGTGACAGATGGAGTAGTGTTCCAAATATGCAAGGTGATAGGCAGATATCTGTGGACGCACTAAGTCAGGTAAAGGTAAGTAGACTGGGCCATGTAAGGAAGGTTGGGCAGAGTGTGGAAAAGAGGAGTTGGAGGAGAGGAGCGGGTGTCTGGGTAACACTTGATCAGGTAGGGCAGAAGGGTTGTGCCTGTGAATCTCTGGGTGAAATGTGAATCGGTGCATGGAATGTTATGCAATAATAAGTAGAATATTGGGTTTAAGAAGAACAAGTGTTTGGGACCTTGAGTAAATGGGTATGGAGGTGCAAGTATCAGTGCCATTTTGTGAGATTGAGAGTTTCTGATGTTATCCCTCGATAGTAGAGCAAATAAGGAGATGACAACTCACGTTCCACGAATGTAAGGGGATGAACACTGGCCCTGCACAGCAAGGCATGGCCTTCCTTCTACTGCAATCGTCTGGACCAAAAAGCTGCCTGCTCCTTGGTAGTCACTGTTGCATTAGTTCTTCTGTTGGTGCCATCGTGGGCTGGGCAGAGGTCTCATCAAGTGCTTAATGCAGTCTTATTTTGTGGATGCATCATTAAGGAGCTGCAGTAAGGGGGGACGTGGCACCTCACAATTAACTTTATATATTGAAGATAACTAAGCACACCTTATTCAGTGCTGACTGATCCAAAGAGCATTGTCCACAGGTAATTCCTTTCATGCAGGTTTGGGGGAAACTGGATGCTAAAGGAAAAATATTCACAGCCTCCCCCAACAATCTTCTTCCAAGTAATTCTCCCACAATACCTGTTGCTTGCCAACTATCAAAGAATCACCCTGCAATGTAACTAAACTGACTCATTTATCCCTGCCTGCTCGGCCTGACCGGGCTCAAAATTACCCCTGCACAAAGCTAGGAGCAGTAAATTGGCTACTGTTCCTAAATCAAAATTAACACCAGCCAATATTTCTATATTGGTAAGTGCTGGTTGCTCAAGGAAGTGAGATAGACACCCCACCCCACACAAGCACTCTTTCATTACCCTTCGGGGTACTTGTTTGCTACTAATTAAAGTACAGTTCTCTCCAAGCTCCTGTCATTCCCAATCCAGGGCTTCTTTGAACAATATTATACAACTGGCAGTATGAGTCACTGGGACTTGGATAGCATATAGTAACATCAGTAACTGAGGGTAGGATTACAGGGGTGAATTTGCTATAAAACTAGAAGCATCAAAGTCTGCAGTGCTAGTCCACTGTAAAGTTAAAGCTGCTCCACTGCAAGCGATATCTGATCCTCTGCTCACACCACACAAGAGTGCAACGCAGTAATGCTTGATTAGAATGGCTGACGAACAGTGTAGTGCTAGAGCTGCGTATCGCAGTAAACTGTGATATTCCCCCCTGCAAATGGTAATTCCCACTTGCTTATGGGGGGGTGGGGGGTGGATATTTTATGAGTTGCCAAAGTTGGGCTGCTGCCAGATCCTCTTGGGAATATTGGTGGCGACCCAGGGCAACCTTGTTGGACTAGATTATTTCATTGTTAGTTGTATGTTCCAATCTGAAGTATGCAAAGGCTGACAGATAGAACGCCAAACATTTCAGGTTGGTGCAGGCAGCTTTTGGTTGAGTCTCTTGGTTAGGAATGGAATGCTACAATGTTCTGTTCATACAGTTGTTTCTTCAGTCTTTCTATGAGCTCTGGCAGCGTAGCTGCACATGGGTGCTCTCGTGTCGAGTCCTATCTCTGAAGTACTGGGTTTTTAAAGCCCAGCGGTGCAGGGGAACACACCCTAAGACTTCGAGTTCTTCCTGTTTCAGACCCACAGAAACACAGAGTCTTCTAGGTGAAGTCAAAGATCGATTTATTGGCTGCAGACCAATTACAGGTGTCCGAGAAGTACAACACAATGTATGTTCTCAGGAGACTGCTTAAACTTACAGAAACGGCCTTCTCCTTGTATACAAAATATCATGCTTCAGGCACACATTCCTTGTTTTACGATATGGTCATTCACATGTATTCATTACAAACGAAAAGGCAGAGTCATGATGACCATCCCACATTCCAGTTAAGCCAGCCCACAATTATTTACCCAGCGAGGCTCAGATCCCACATCAGATATCAACAGACCCCAATAAACACGGGCATCTCCTGTTTGTGAAACAAGCCATAAAGCAGGAAGAGTCAGGTGTGAAAGAGATTAGCCGGAGGCTTGTGTGGGATGAAAAGGCTTTATGGTGTGTCAAACCCTGATGCTAATCACAGGTGGCCGTAGGACGGTGAGCTCGTGGGACCGGACTGACCTGGGGCAGCGGAGCCAAGCTGCACAGGTCACAGAGAAGTCAAACAGAAAGCACATGTGTTCTAAAGGCCCGTACTTGTTTGTAATGTATAGCCTATGTGAGGGCAACCATAAGATGGCCACCGCTCCAAGATGGAACCCACGAAATCAATATGTAATGTCGTATACATAGTGCATTTATCGATGAAATGTTATGCAAAGCACTTGTACATACCGCATTGACCATTCGCGGTTCGCCAATACCGGAATAGACAGGGGTAGGGCCCTGCCTCCTACGCGGTCCCAAATTTTAAAGTACCACAGACCCTCCTTTTGCCCTTACATAGGCAATAACTATACTCATTTCAATCCGGGTCTAGGTCTATATTCATGAAGTCATGGAGATGTTGCTGTAGCATCATCCTATTACTTAGCTCGTCCCTCGATACAGGTTTCCTTACACATAATGTAGCACAGAGGCCACATATCGCAGGAGCACACTGTATACGCAGACAGAACAGGAAAAGGATGGCTAAGATCATTCCAATGACCATCAGAATCTTCCAACCCCAGGCAGATATCAGTTTCCAGAACCACCCAACCAGTGACCAATCTCCTTTATCCACGTGAATAGATTCAGATATTTTATGCAGTTTGGAGATGGCTTGATACACTGTTGGAGCGTTATCTGGTATGAAAATGCAACAGCTAGATTGGATGACCTTACATACCCCACCGCAGTCTGCAAGTATGACATCTAGAACCATACGGTTCTGCAAAGTCATGAGGCGATCCGCTTGGAGCTCAGCTGTCAGATTACCAAGGGCACCAGCCGTAACATTAACAGTGGATTCAACCACACGAGTCAGTTGTCTCAGGTTCCTACTATTGACCATCGGTCCCCAAAACGGCAGGAAACCCAGAAAGAAGTCTCCCGCTTCCTGACCGGCAGTATCCTCCTTACTAATCACGCCTCTTACAACTCTGGTCTTGTGATAATCAGAGGCAGCAGTAAATGTTGGCTGTAGCAAATTTGCAATATAACATGTGCCCGAGAAATCAGGGGGCAACCATGTATATGCTCGGTCATTGCAGACAAAATATGTACCCTTGGCAGCCAAAAACGCAGGGGAAAACTGTGATGGGGTACGACCCAAATTGGGGATGAGATTTTCCGCTGCCTTTCACCCAGACTAATGCTATACCCAGTCGCGTTCCAACCTACATAAGCTCGCAATTCATCCTTGGGAATAGATGAATATGCGTCGATATCTCTGCTCATATCAGTGACTCCTTTCATTAAGGCTTTATTGTTTGTGCTAGGTCTGATGGAACGCGGTTGTCGCGGGGAGTAGGCATCTAATGCAAAAAGAAACATGGTCTGGAATGCCCATGACGATCCATTATAGCTAAACGGCAGCACTAGATAAGGAATACCCTTGTTAATGGTATGTGGCATTAAACCACACACCCAACAATTGGTTGTATTCATGACTAGTTGGTGCTGGTGCAGGAGTTGAATAAACGAGTTGTTTACGAACTCAGATCGTCTAGCTTGTTCGTGTTCAGGCAGAGGGTGGAAAGAGTGCAAGGAGGCAGTAGGAGGAGGTATAGGCTGTTCAGTGGGTGCAAATGGTACTTGAGAGGAGAAGAATACATAACCTACAGTAAACACCATCATACTACATAGTATAAACAAACATAATAATATAAAACGTTTGCTCTTCATTATTTTACATATTTTCGTTTTAAAGTTCATTTCCTCAGCGAGTCTCTCCATCTTGAAAAACTCCATCCTCTAATCGTGCCGCTCGCGGCGGGTGAGTATCTTCCGCTAAGGAGTACACCTGTCAGTCCAGGGAATGCCCTAGACCAACCAGAACCGTTGACCTAACGTCTTCGGCCTGTACCCCAAAGTCTTAGCACCGCGACCCTGCGGCTGAACCCGGATGGTGGTTCGAAAAACAAAAATCAAAAAGTTCTTCAGATGGGAGAGCTATAATATCAAAAAATAGTAAGGGAAGGGAATTTTTATTTTCCATAGGCCTTGGTCTCAAGTTGTAGCGGTTTCTGCCAGGTACTGTCTGGTCTTGAAACAAGAGTTCAGGCTCTGTGGTGTCCAATCGAATTGACGGTGGCACAGCTTCTTGCAAAATATCGTCACTCTCTTGTTCTGAAGTTGTGCCTCTCACTCTTGCATCACTAAATGGTATAAAACGAGGTACAGTGTCTGTTTCAGAATCAGCGATACCCTCCTGGACCCACTGGTCATATGGTAGAGGCAAAGGGATCCGTTTACAGTGGGCGCCGTGAATCCAACTCTTTTTCCCTTTTACTCGAACCGCTGATCTGGTTGACAGAAGTACGAGGTGAGGGCCGATCCAACGGGGTTCATCGTTGCTCTTTCGCTGGAAGTTCTTTACGAGAACCCACGTGCCAGGGTCGATAGGGTGTCCTGGAGCTTCAGAGGCCTGGGGGAGAGTATCATGCACCTGTTGGTGTAAAACACGCAATTTAGCCGTCAATTCGTACAGATAATCAAGCAGTACTGGATGTTGGATTTCGCTGAATTTTGTCGGTCTTGGCACACCCCATACATTGGCCGGGCGGCCAAAAATGATTTCATATGGGCTAAGTCCCACTCGTGAATGCACAGTCATTCTGGTGGATAGGATTGCTAAAGGCAGAGCGTCAGGCCATTTAAGACCGGAGCTCGCCTGGATTTTGGCCAGCTTGAGCTTCAGAGTGCCATTGTAGCACTCTACTAATCCAGCTGATTGGGGGTGATTTGCAGCGTGAAATTTTTGCTTTATCCCTAACCCCTCACATACATTCTTCATCACTCGACCCACAAATTCACTCCCATTATCACTCCATACCATTCTTGGCATTCCAAACTTAGGAAAAAATTCTTTCACAAGGGCTTTGGCTGTGGATAAAGCAGTGTTGTCTTTTAGGGGATATGCTTCTATCCATTTTGAAAACGCGCAAACAGCAACCAACACATATTTCAAGTTGTTGCACCTTTCCATGTGGATAAAATCTAGCTGCAAAACCTCAAATGGATATGATGGAGGCGCAAAATGACCAGCTGGAGTTGGGGTTCCTCTACCAGGGTTGTATTTCAAACATACCATACAATTCTTGACCACATTCTCTGCACACTTGGGAATTCCAGCATTCTGCCATACTGGAGCTAACAACTTACAGATTCCTTTCATACTGATATGTGCCATTCCTTGTGCCATAGTAACCACTGGAAGCACATATGCATCAGGTAGCAACCATCGCCGATGTTCTGACAAATCAACCCAACAACCATTCTCATCCAATGTACCCGTACTTTCTCTCCACTTGCTCAACTCTTTCTCTGTGGCTTCAGCTTGAAGGGACTTCACGCTCTCTATCGTGTCTTCACACATTCCAACATCACCAACCCATCTTGCAGGGCCTGCAACATACATTCGTGTCTTCACATCTTTTGCCGTTTCTTTCGCGGTTTCAGCAGCAAATGCATTACCACGACCAACATCATCAGTGACTTTCTTGTGCGCACTGCATTTCATAATCGCAACTTGTAACGGTAGGGTCAGTGACTCAAGGAGATCATTCAACAACTTGCCATTCTGAATTTTAGCTCCATGCAAAGTCAGGAACCCACGTTCTTTCCACAATCGCCCAAAACTATGGGCTACACCAAAGGCGTACTGGCTGTCAGTATATATGTTCACTTTCATTCCTTCAGACAACACGCATGCTCTTGTAAGGGCAATCAATTCTGCTGCTTGAGCCGAATTATGTGGCACACGTGCAGTTTCAACAATCGTGTGCAAAGTCGTGATAGCATATGCAGCAGTCGTATCACCATTCGGAAGCTTAAAGCACAAACCATCCACCCATAAGGTACCATCACACTCAGTCAGGGGAGTATCTTTAAGATCTATTCTCTCTTTCGTCTCTTCTTCAGTTCTGAACAGACAATCATGTTGCTCAATCTCATCTAGGTCTGCTGGAATCGGCAATAATGTAGCTGGATTCAACGTGTTGCATCTCTTTATGTGTATATGGTTTGCCAACAGTGTCAATTCATATCCTGACAATCTAGCACTAGTTAAGTGCTGTGTCTTGGTCCTGTTTAACAATGTGTCCACAGCATGTGGAACCATAACAATCAATGTGTTATCCATTACTAGTCCAGCAGACTGTCAAATAGACATAGCTGCTGCGGCTGTAGCTCTTAGACAACTTGGCAATGCCCTCGCTACCGGGTCCAAGGTTGACGAAAAATATGCGCATGGACGCGGTCTGTCGCCAAAAGGCTGTGTTAACACTGATAATGCGCAACCGTCCTTTTCATGAACATACAATGTAAAAGGCTTGCTGTAGTCAGGGGTACCCAACACAGGAGCTGAACATAATGCATCACGCAATTCCAAAAAACGTTTCTGACAGTCTTCAGACCATGGGATAGGATTCGGTGTGTTTTTACATGTTAATGCTAACAAAGGTTTTGCCAGCAAAGAAAAATTTGGTATCCAGTGCCTACAGTATGAAGTAATGCCCAAGAAGGCACGCACTTCTCTCTGTGTTCTTGGCACGCTCAATTGTGCAATGGCTTGAATTCTCTTTGGGGTCAGTTTCCTTCCCTCCTTCGATAAGAGATGACCTAAGTAGGTCACTTCTTGTCGACAATATTGCAGTTTGGAGAGAGACACTTTATGATGTGAGGCAGACAAATGGCGCAATAATGACAATGTAGCTTCTTTACAGATCTTTTCGGTATCCGCGGCGATTAGAAAATCGTCAACGTACTGAATGAGGATAGCGCCACTCGGCAAAACAAGTGCATCAAGCTGCGCTTTTAAAGCTTGACTGTATATTGATGGGCTTTCACAGTAGCCCTGTGGAGCGCGTTTAAAGCGGAAGCTTCAACCTCCTAAACTAAAGCCAAAAATGTTCCTACTCTCCTCTGCAATTGGGATGCTAAAGAAAGCATTCTTTAAATCGATCACTGAGAACCATGCAGCGGAGGCTGAAATCATAGTTAACAAGGCAGTTATATCAGGGACAACTGGAAACTGTGGCACAACAATCTTATTAACCTCTCTAAGATCAATCACAAATCTGTAAACAGGTGGCTGTGAAGGGTCCGTACGTTTTAAAACGGGTAAAACTGGACTATTGCAAAACGTTGCCTCTTCTCCTCAATTACACCCTTTTGAATCAAATCACTGACAATTGCTAACAACGCTTTCTGACCTTTATTGGAGATCTTGTACTGGGGAATACGTGGCAATCGGACATTGGCTTTTAAAGTGACCACGTACGGCGGTATTTCCAAGAGACCCACATCATTGGGACCAGTAGCCCAAAGGACATCCGGATGGGATGACAATTCAGGTGGCATTGTATTCTTTGACAAATACATCGGGGAAATCACTTCCTTACCTAATGTAAGTTGTACTCCAGAGGGAGAACAATATAACGTTGCATGCAATCTTTTTAACAAATCCAACCCTAACAGATTTTCACCACAACCTGTCGTTAGGATGAGGGGTGCTTTTAACTCACAAGGTCCAACAGAAAGTGACATAGGATTAGAAATCGGGTTTCTAACTGGGGCGCCAGAAAAACCTACTGAAACATTCATTTCGCCAGACAAAGGCGCGCCAGGGAGTTTTGAATGCATGATTGAACTCTTTGCAGCACCAGTGTCCAGCAGAAAGGGCTCTGTTACACCCGCTGTAGTCACCTTAACATACGGGCCACTCTGATCCACTGGTAGTGAAACAACTCCCTCTCTCTGTCTATGGCTGTCCTAGTAATCATTACCTTCCACATTGTCGTCTTCTGCATAATAATCATTATTATAGTAGTGAGCTGTGTTACCAGTTGCATTGGCTTGCTGATCAAAGCTATTTATCGTATTTTGAGGCGGAAGAGGACGCGCGTTCTGGGGAACATTTCCACGCCCTCTACCTCTAGGAGCTTGCTGACCACCTCTACCTCTTGCGCCATACGCATTATTAGTACGCTGCAACAATTTAGGACAACTATACTTGAAATGACCTTCCTCTCTGCAATATGAACATTGGTTGGGGCCTATAGGGATACGTGGTTGATAATACCCATTCATTTGCTGGTTATTCTGAAACTGTTGGGGCTGCTGATAGATACCTTGGGTTTGCCTGTAATTATTCTGTCCTCCACGTGGCGGATAAGCCTGCTGTAGAAGGACCTTCGTTTTCAGTTCTTTCGTTTTCTTGTACGTTCTATCCTTCTCGTCTTTATCTCTCTTCGTAATACTGTGCAGTAGCCAGTATTTGCGCTGAAGAGGAAACAGCCCAAGAACTCTCTGAATCTTTTAATTTCTTACAAAACTCGGGAAGTAGATTCTGCACAAATGTATCCACAAATAACCGTTGGCCACCTTCAGTACTCATGTCTTGACCACTGTTGTCGATAAACGTTTCTTCAAACCTTGTAAAGAAATCGGACACTGTCTCATCTTTCTTCTGCTTGCATGCAGATAGTTTATCCCAATTTACGCGCATCGCGGGCATTATAGTTTTCATGTAAGTGATAATTCTACCAGGGAGTTCTGCTATGAGGGGCTCAGGTTTTGCACCACCAACTTGTCTAGTGTCTGCAGCAATGATATTAGCCCATGTGCCCCCTAGTTCTGCAGCATGATCCGTATTACGAATGGATCCCCATAAAGGCTGTGGAACGACATTCCCGAACATCACATCTATGTCAGCCAGATTCATGACACACGATTCTGCAGTTTGTGATAACTCCTTATAATATCCTGCAGGGTTTTTACGGGGGTCAGGCAATGTCTGCTTAAGCGCCAACACCTCAGAACGCTTCCATGGGACATGTACCCAAACACGCTGAAAATGAGCTGGAGCAGCAGCAATACCTCGAGCGGCATCAGCCGCAACGGCTTCCTTCCATACCGGAGGGACTTCTCTCATAGGGTATTGTTGCACTTTTCCCTTTTTCCCCACAGGGAATTCCTGTTCGAACAATGATTGCTGACAATCGCCATTCCTGAAGGACAGTAAAGTCGCAACCGCTTTATCTACATCGGGACCCACAATTATACCTGTTCCAAAATTTAAATCGCACGCGACACAATTCCTGCGGGATTGTGTTTGAACCATGATCTTCCAATTCCTCACAGAGGCATTCACACATTTTCTCAAACACATACCTCTGTTTTGGGGCATCCCATTGGTGAAAAACATTAACAACTGATTCCACCTCATAGAGTGAAGGGAAAACAATCCACCTACACGCCATATGATCTAATACCTCTTTCTCTTCAGGATTAGGTAGCTGACTGCGCAACTGCTTACGTTGTAAACCAGGGGTCATACTAGATGACCCAAAGAGAGGCGACATTAAACTAGTAACTACATTAGCTAGTCGTTGTCGTGCTGAAGGAGAAGTTGAGGCGAAAACGGGGGGATAGACAGAGGGAAGAAAAGCGGATTCAGATACAGGTACCTGGGTAGTGTAAGGAAAAGCGCCAGGGGAGCCAGCTGATGTACTAGGCAAAGTCGCAGGAAGCACAGGGGCAACAGGTAACAAAACTGGCGGCCCTTGAGAGGGCTGCACTGTAGGGATAGGAGCCAGCTGAGGAGGAGCTGGCGGCTGTGGGAAGGCTTGCGGCATATTAACTGGAGGCTGCACATTTACGAGCTGTGGAGGCGCTGTGGCATTTTGCGCATACGGGGGTGGCGAACTTAGCAAATGGGACATTAAGGAATCTTTTTCTATCTCTTTTGTCTCATCTTGTGGTAGGGGTGACAAAACTGGGTAACATTTATCGATCCCTAGTTTGCGCTGTCTATGCAACTGCTCATTCATTTGTTCCTCCTCATTATCTTTAAATTGCACAGCTGCTTGCATCATTGACATACCTTTTTCTCTTATTCCTTTTCGCTAGCTTAATTTCCTTCTATTTGGCTTCCTTTCGCCATAGGCGAAAAGAATCAAACATCGCCGGCCGGGCTTTCTTTTTAAACAACTTAACTTCCAAATTATTTAAGATATCTGTATCAAAACTACCATTTTGGGGCCATTTTAAAACACCGTCCTTTCTGGTGTAACGGATCCATACTTCATTATATGCAATGGGGCCCACGCCATGTTTTACATAAAGCTCATAAGTTGGAGTTCCAATTGGAGGAACTGGACATGAATCCTCTAACTGGAAATCCCTTCTACAACCCAAACAAAACAATCTTCCAAATACACTAGAGCCAGGCATCTTCGCTCACTAGTCTAGTTTCAAACTTCAAAGGATTATCGATTACGATAGTCTCGTGAATACACGAGTCCTCTGGCTTTGGCACTTGCAAGCTCCAAATCAAAACGATCCCGAAGGATACCAAAAATCCCGAAGGATACCAAACAAACTGGGAGATGCTCCACTTATACTTAACTGAATATCGATGATCGATGGCGTCACCAGAAGACTCTCTCAATTGTTTCGCTCTACCAAAAATCGTCAAGGGTCCAAAACAGGGCGATTAATCAGGGCAGCAGTCCTTCGTAGCCATCGGGACGCGGAGAACCTCGCAGAAAAGACTTTCGGACCACGTCAACATTGTTGTGTCCAAATAATTATTCCAAGGGCCACACTTACCATTGGCCCGCAATATTTAAGTAGAATAAGGAGCAGTTGGCAACGTGGAAGGTTCAAACGTTTATTAGCCACCATAGATCTCTATATAGAGGAGCCTCGTCGATCCTCACCCATCAGGTGCGCCGAGGAAGACTGCTGGCTCCTTGACAGTAACACACTTTTATACATTGTCAGTACAGCATACAAAACCTTATATGTGGAAAAGTACCAGTTAGTCCTGGCGCCCCTAATGAGCTCATGCCTATTTCTAGTTTCGGTTACACATACAAAGGGTTACTATTTTTACAGAGAAGGTCGAAAGGGTGACTCCCTTCTCGTCCCAGGTCTAGAGGAATTTGCTTGATACTCCCTTTTAGCAGATGTGACCTTGCTTCTCAGCAACTCTGCCTGTCTCCTAATAAATGCGAAGAAGGGGAGAGGCAGATGGTGTGCAGAAAAGGCCACGTGACTCCCAAGCGAAAGAGCCGCAATCCAAGATGGAGGCGGTTCAGTTCTCGGCCCTTTTTGTCATGCTAAACATAACGGGGATTTCGATCCTTTGAATACACCATAGCTAATCATACCATCATTATATACTGCGCTAATCATACCATAATGACTTGAATACCTCAGAACGGCCCTTTTAGCGCAGCATAGCTAATAACGAAGTCAGTCTTCAAAAATACCCTCATCGATCTGCATTAAGTCATGCATCTCCTTCTGAGCCCGCTGAGTATCTATCCTGGTTTGGACGGGCTTGGGCTTAGGGATGGATCGGCGAACCTGAGTAGCACAATATGCACAGCAAGCAGGCCCGCACTGTAGACAAATGCAGCAGGTGAAAATGAACCCTACTACTCCCAGGAGAATCATGAATAACTTCCATCCCCAGGTGGTTACCAAATCCCAAAACCACCCGGACAAGGACCAAGTACCAGTCTCGGTGTGAATTTCAGAGGCCAGCCGATGCAGTTTCTGGATGGCTAAATGGACGGAAGGGGCGGAGTCAGGTATATATATACACAACAGGTACTGCCGATGACTCTACAAGCTCCCCCACGATCAGCTAGGATAACATCTAAAACAAGACGATTTTGAAGGGTCACGAGCCGGGTCGCCTGGAGCTCCACTGTGATATTAGTTAATATCCCTGCAGTAGTATTAACCACCCCTTCCACCACTCTAGATAACCTCCTAACTTCTTTACTATTGAGGATGGGTCCCCATATGGGCAACACCCCTTTTATGATATCAACGAAGTGTTGGGTTGGAGTGTCAGTCTGGTCAGTGGCATCATTACTGGCGGCTTCAGCTTTCAGGCTCCGCCGATTTAAGGAATGAGACTTATGATAATCAGAAGGAGCTATGTAAACCGGTGGGTAAAGGAAAGATAAGTAACACCTACCCGCCCATCCTCTGGGTAGCCAAGTGTATGCGTTTTCACCGCACACAAAATAAACATTGGGAGGGGTGAGTATTGGGGGGCTACTGAATGTCTGCAGTCTATAAGTGTAATTACATCTACTATACCCTATGAATAAATGTCCAGTACCCTGCACGCAGAAGGAGGAGGATGTATTCAACACCGGGACCGGAATGATTTTCTCATCTGAGACATTTCGCTCCTGGAAATATTTGAAATACTCAGTAAAGTTAAAAGTCATGAAATCCAGTACTTCATCCCTCAACCAGGTATCATTTTCATGATCAGTGTATACATTCATGCAGGCGGTAGGATCAAGGGTACCATCCGTTCCCTCAGCATTAGGAGTAAAACCTTGGTGTTTCTCTATATATGCTAGAATCAAAGCATAATCCTTCTTTGAGAATCGACGTTCATCTATAGTGTAGTGTTCGTACAGCATGGATAACATTTTAAACCAGGCTTCGCAACTACCTAAATAAGATAAGGGCATTGATATAAATAAATCTTGCTTATGCATCACTGACGGAAGAAGACCACAGACCCAACAATCAGTAACATTTGTGGAGCTAGGAGTCTGGTGCAGCATCTCAATGAAGGCATTATGTACATATGTCTGTCGGTGTCTTTCCTTATGAGGGGCAAAGGTCTGGAAATGATGTTCCTTAGGAGCAGGAGTAGACACTATCAAGGTGTGTACAGGATGACGGAACTCTAGATATATGAACAAACCTAAACATAGTACAAATGATATAATCAATATAGAAATGAAAACAATTTTAACACGCAAGCTCCATGAGGAGAACATTGGCAAATGCGGGGGGACGGTACGGGGTACTATGGGACGCCCTTCTTCAGGGACAAAACGAGCAAAAGGGTACATTTCCTCACTAGAAGTCCAATATAATCTCGGGAAAAAGGGATCTACAAGCAGTCCGACCTGCCGGAGGGTGCTTCTTTCCTGTGTCCGTATAGAGCCTCACAGGCAGACTCCTATTGTTCAGAAAATACAAAAGGTAAAAAGATAAAAACTTCTCGCGTTGGGGTCACACTTGACGCAACCCGTGTTGAAAAGAAACTCCACCTGGGCCCCCACCAACTGATCAATGTCTCTATCTTCGTTCTGAACAGAGCTCTACTTAAAGTTCCATGCTCTCAACGGGTTCAGTCCAGTGTTGCAACAATCCTCAGGTCTTTGCGGGGGCCTCCAACTCCACTTGCCGAGGCTAGACCTGGGATTGTCTATTTCCGGGGCCGCAGGTGATATCGATCCCGACCAGGGGTTTCAGGATTAACAAACAAGGTGGGCACAGTGGGGTCAGACGAGGAGCTGGGCTGCCGACCAGATGCTTCACTTTGGGCAATTGGGTGGCCACAAAAAGGGGTTTCCACGCTCACAGCACTCTCCCCTTGCCCGTCAACCTCTCTGCGGGTGTCCGGGGAAAGTGACTCTTCAGTGCTGGGTTCGCCTTGAGTTGGCAGGCCTTCCTCCTGGTCAAGTTGCTCCCTTGGCAATGGGAGGGGAACTCGCTTAAGATGGGAGATATGGATCCAGTGCTGCTTCCCTTCGACTTTCACCGCCGTTTGCGTGGCCAGGAGCACCTGGTACGGCCGGGACCAGCGCGGATCCAAACTCGACTTCCGTTGGTAGTTTCGGACCAAGACCCACTGTCCAGGTTCTACGCTGTGTCCAGGACCCTCCGGCAGGGGCTGCAGTGCGGCAGATATCTGTTGATGAATGGAACGAAGATCTTTAGTCAAAGCATACAAATAGTCAGTCAACATAGGATGGTCAATGTCCCTGAAAGATTTGGGCCGGGGTACTCCCCATACGTTGGCAGGTCTGCCAAAAATTACTTCATAAGGGGAGATACCGCTCCGTGAATGGGGAGTAGTTCTTACAGACAACAGGGCCAGGGGCAGGAGATCGGGCCATTTTAATCCTGTCGTATCCTGAAGTTTAGCCAATCTTAACTTCAAAATCCCATTATATTTCTCAACCAGACCCGCTGACTGAGGATGTCGAGCTGCGTGAAACTTCTGCCGAATGGACAGACCCTTGCATACATACTTAACTAAGTTAGCATTAAAATGTGTCCCGTTGTCACTCCAAATCACCCGTGGCAACCCATATCGAGGAAAGAACTCTTTCACCAGAGCTTTCGCAGTTGCCAGGGCAGTATTTTCCTTTGTGGGGTACGCCTCCACCCATTTACTAAAGGTACAAATCACCACTAGCACGTATTTCAGATTGTTAACTCGCTCTAGCTGTATGTAATCCATTTGGAGTACTTCGAAAGGCAGAGTGGGTGGTGCGAAACTACCCGCCAGGACGGGAATACTGACCCCAGGATTATGCTGGAGACAAATTATACAATGCTGGACCAAGTTCCTAGCGGTCTTATGGATATTAACATTATACCAGATAGGATCCAATATGGCACAGATGCCCTGAACTCCCACATGCGAAGGTCCGTGTGCCATGGTTACTACCGCATTTACAAATGCGTTTGGCAGTAACCATCTACACCTCTCTGACAAGTCAGTCCAACACCCATTCTCATCAAGCCTCCCCACCTGTTCTTGCCAGTATGTCAGCTCTTCCGGGGTCACCTCTTTTTGTAGCTCTTTCACACTATCTATGGTGTCGTTAAAAACCCCTGCTTCTATCATTCTTGTTACTACAAGCATAGAAGTGGTGTCAGACTGGGCCGTTTCCTTGGCGATTCGATCCGCAAAGAAATTTCCCCTCCCCACATCATCAGTTATAACTTTGTGTGCACTGCATTTAACTATAGCCAGGGTCTTGGGCAATATTAATGCGGCTAGTAATCGTTCAACTAATGGTCCATTCTTTATTTTCTCACCATGGGATGTCAAGAATCCTCTTTCCGCCCATAACCTCCCGAAGCTATGTGCTACACCGAACGCATACTGGCTATCGGTGTAGACATTTAGCCTTATGCCTTTCCCCAACTCGCAGGCCCTGAATAATGCAACCAATTCGGCCGCCTGGGCCGACCGGTATGGTATCTTCGCTGCCTCAACTACCGTTTGCAGGGTAGTGATCGCATAAGCCGCAGCTGTCATACCATCCGGTAATCTGAAGCACGACCCATCAACATACAATTCCCCTTGGGCATCAGATAGTGGGGTGTCAGTTAGATCTATCCGGCCCTTGGTTTCTTCTTCAGTTCGAAAGATACAATCATGTATGTCTTGTCCACCGTCTCCCGAAGGGAGGGGTAACAACGTGGCAGGGTTCAAATTAACACATCTCTTGATCGTTATATGAGGTGCAAACAGGGTCAATTCGTACCCTGTAGGACGCGCACTAGTTAAGTGCTGCGTCTGTGTCCTGTTAAATAATACGTCCACAGCATGAGGCACCATCACTGTCAGATCCGTATTCAGGACTAGCCCTTCCGATTGTCTGATTGCTATGGCCACTGCCGCTGCAGCGCTCAGACAACTGGGAAGTGCTCTGGCGACATTATCCAAAACCGCCGAGAAATATGCACAAGGCCTTTGCTTACCACCAAAGTCCTGTGTCAACACTGAAAGAGAACAACCGTCCACCTCATGCACGTAGAGCACAAAAGGTTTCCGGTAGTCAGGGGTGCCAAGCACAGGAGCAGAGCAAAGAGCAGTTTTCAGAGCGGAAAAGGCAGTCTGGCATTCATCAGTCCAAGGTAAAGGTTCATGCACATCCTTCGTAGTTAGATACAGGAAAGGTTTAGTCAAGAGAGAATAGTTAGCAATCCATTGGAGACAGTAGGAGGTTATGCCAAGCAAAGCGCGGACATCACGTTGCGTGCGAGGAACAGGCATATTAGTTATGGTTGCGATGCGCTCAGAAGTCAACCGTCTTTCCTCCTTCGACAGGAGATGACCGAGATAGGTCACCTCCGGTCGACAATATTGAAATTTAGAGAGCGACACCTTGTTACCGTGAGTGGCCAGATGTCGTAGCAGGGTAACCGTGGCATCGCGGCAACCACGTTCTGTATCAGAGGCCACAAGGAGGTTGTCGACATACTGCAATAGGACAATACCTGGTGGCAATTGTAAAGAGTCCAATACTCTCTTTAGGGCTTGGCTGTAGATACTAGGACTTTCGGTATACCCCTGAGGGGCGCGACAGAATCTGAAGCTGCGGCCTCCCAATGAGAAACCGAACAAATGTCTACTATCTGGATGAATGGGAATACTAAAGAAAGCATTCTTCAAATCAATCACCGAGAAAAATGTGGCAGTGGGAGGAATCATGGTCAAAATTGAATTAATGTCTGGTACCACAGGATACTGGGGTACCACAATCTTATTAACTTCTCGCAGGTCAATCACAAATCGATAGGTATCAGCATAATCAGGGGACTGGGGTACAGGGGCTCGTTTAAGAATCGGAATAATAGGGCTGTTGCAGAGGTTGGAAGCCGTTTCCTCCACCACCCCTGTTTTAATCAGATCAGAAATAATGGCCAGTAAAGCGCGTTCCCCCTCGGGGGCTATTTTGTATTGTGGGATCCTCGGCAATTTAGCATTCTGTTTCACAGTGATGGACACTGGGGGGATTTGTAGGAACCCTACGTCAGCGTCCCCCAGGGCCCAAAGATCCCTCGGGAGTTTTGCAAGCTCAGGGGGTAAGGAGTCTGTTTTTGAAAAACATTGAATGGAGGGGATAGAGGGATTCCTAATGGTCAGGTAAACTCCATCGGGGGAGCAAAAGATGCGGGCATGCAATCTTTTTAATATATCCATACCCAGGAGATTTTCCCCACACTGGGAGGTGAGGAGGAAAGGTGATTCAATCGTTACCGGTCCCACAGTAAGGGAAAGTGGCTTAGAAATGGGGCTCACCACCGGAGTTCCAGAGAACCCCACGGACACATTAGTCTGGCCAGACAGAGCGGCCCCCGGGACCAGGGCGCGTGAAACAGAACTGTTCATAGCCCCTGTGTCAACCAAAAACTTACCTGATGCATCCAGTAACTGTGCATGGACATAAGGTCCAGCTTGATCTATCGGGATTGACACATGCCCCTTACTCTGCCCTTGGCTATCCTATGCTTGAGTATATCCGGTGTCTCCATTTGTCACACGTCCGTCATGGTAGTACTGTTTACCTTGGCTTTGGTCGAAATAATTCTGACTGTTCTCACCTCGTGCTGCCTGTTCTTGTCTCGTGTGCCAGCCTCGGTGCCCACTCACTCTTCCCCGGCCACGACCCCTAGAAGCAGTATTCTGCTCATACAACAACGGGCACTGCGCTCTCCAATGCCCCTCCTCCTTACAGAAAGCACATTGATTTATGCCTAGATCCGTTCGCCCAGTCGTTTGCGCGGGTCCCGCCCCTCTTGGAACGAAATTCTGAAACCCTCTTACTCATCCTCTACCCCTCTCCACTTGCTGCAGTAACACTCGTGTTTTCAAATCTTTCGACTTCTTCTGTCTTATCCTTGCTCTCATTTTCCCGATGCTCATAATACTGAGCCATGCTTAGTATCGTGGAAGGCGTGGTGGTTGTCCAGGTACTCTCAGCTGCCTGTAACCGGGCCGATACCTCAGGTAGCAAATTGGTTACAAATCTATTAACAAATAAACGCGCACCCCCCTCCGTGGCCAAGTCCTGTCCGCTGAAATCAATGAATACTCCCTCAAATCTTGTGAAAAAATCGGATACACTCTCATCCTTCTTTTGCTTACAGGCCGTCAGCTTATCCCAATCTACTTTTCTGGGTGGGATCAATGAATGCATATAAGTTATTATTCTTTCAGGCAAGGTCAGTATCTCAGGTCGGGGCTTGTTCCTCGGTTTGCGATATCTATCCCAATTTCTCAGTTGGTCCCATGTCCCACCAAATTCCGTAACATGGTCCTGGTCATGTACCTGGCGCCAAAATGTCCACCGGTACTAATAAGGCAAAGAATAATTCAATATCCTCCAACGTCATTACTGCTGACGAGGCGGCCTCGGTCAGTTCCTTGTAATATGCAGTGGGGTTTTTTCTAGGATCTGGCAACTGGCTTTTTAGGGATAATACCTCACTCCGCTTCCAGGGGGTATAGACCCATTGTTCCTGGAACCGGGCGTCTATTCCCGGGCGGGTAACAACACCGTTGTCATCCACCACCGCGGCAACTTCCGGATGGAAGATAGGGTGTACTTCCCGCATAGGGAACTGGGAGGATCCGGCGGGAAGGGCGGACTGCAGACGAGTTCTATAAGAGACCAAAGTCTGCACCTTCCCATACACTTCCTCAGGCGTCAACTGGGATTTGTGAATCTGATCAAGGATATCATACAATATGGCCGGAGCTCTCCCTCCCTGGTGTACCTGTTCCCATACAGAAATAAGACGGTTGGCCATATGTTCCAGGGCATGCTGTTGCATCACCGGTTCGTAGTCTCTCATGGTACTCCAAATATCAGCAAGAGTATAAATAGGATGTTGCATCCACTGGGACGCTTGTGTGGCAATAGCTTCCCTTTCTTCCGTTCCCAAGGCAGAACGAGTGAACAGCCTCCTACCCTCCGTTAGACTGGCCGGATGTATTTGAGTAGTCACAGCTGTTACCGGCGTTGTACTAGCGGAGGAGGAGGGCAGAACAGAAGGGGAAGACATTGACCCCGGCAACAGCTGAGGGGTCCCGGCTGCAGCTGCCGTCAATAAATTAGGCAGCATGGCTATAACTTCAGACACAGATGTCGGCAACCGGGAGAGGTTCGGCAGGGAGGGAGGGGTAGTAGTGGCCGGGGGAGCCGAAGCAGAGGCCCCCAGAGACATATCTGGGGCCGAGGCCCCTGACACCTCTGGATATATCCTCTGTGGTACATAAGGGGGCGGTGGCCTGGTGTCCAACAAATCCTCTATTTCATCTTCCGCATTCGGGTGGGTCACATAGCTCTTATCAACCTTCAATCTAAATTCGCGATTCATGCAATCCAATCCCTTTTCTACTCTCTCGGTCATAGGCCATAGCTTTCTGAGTAACGTTCTGTCCTGCCTTAGCTCTAGCTACTTTCTCTTCTCTTATTCGCCGTTGTTTGGCCTCCTTCTGCCATGCAATTAGAGCATCGAACATGGCCTGCCTACTTCGCCTAGAAAACAATTGTTCCTGTAGGAACGCAATTTTCTTCTCATCAAACGAACCCGTCTTGGGCCATCGTAACTCCTCATTTCCCTTGGTATACTTATGCCACAGAGTGCAGAACAATAAAGGAGAGATCCCATGTTTGACATACATAAAATGGCTCGGACTGCCCTCCGGCGGGGCGGGTTGGCTCTCAGCTAATCTGGAGTCACTTGTGCGGCAGCAGCAGCCAAAACAATTCAGTTTACTAAAACAGGACATTTTGGTTAGTTTTCAGACATGTACACATAGAACAACAATCAGCACAACTCATACACAACATACAATCAGTATCAGAGAACCAAGCCCGTCGACTCTGGTTCACAGTCCAGACATCAAACCGCACGCGGGATTCCGGCCACCCTCCTGGCTCACCACTAAGATCAGCCCCCCCAACGAGGACTTGCCCCGTCGGGAGTATGCCCTGTGGCTACCCAGTCTAGGTCACCGGTCCCTCCACGTGCAATCCGTCTATATTCCTTCGGCGCGCTATTTCTAATCAAATCAATACAATCTGTACGTACTTTGAGTCAAACCACTGTAATGCGAAACCGATCAAGCAAGACACCACTCTCCGGTGCGTGCCTTCAAATCAATGCACCGCTGTCCAGCGCGAGCTTCAAACAAATGCAGTCAGTGTTCCAATCAAAAAGGCATCGTTCTCAATGAATGCTCTTAAATCAATCAAATAGCACACCGTCTCCGACGCGTGCTTTAACAGAAATAATGCACCGTTTACAACGCGTGCGTCAAATCAACTTCAACAAAAATAATGCACCGTTTACAACGCGTGCGTCAAATCAAATCAATCTATACTCACCGGGTGCACCCAGATACGAATGTTCATTCTCCGCTGCCAACTCCTCCTGATCAAATCAGCCCCATGTTCCGGGTTAAGCCCGTAGGACCCCGGTGAAGGGTGACTAGCAGCAGGGGACGTACCGAAAAGTCGCGCAGGGTGGGAGAAATCCTCAGGCTCCTCTCCCGTCAACCGGTCAGGACGCCCCCAATCCCACCACCCGAATACGGGGGGGGGGGGGAAGACCCTTTCACGGTGTCCCTTCGTGGTCGCCATCTGTTGTGTCCAAATAATTATTCCAAGGGCCACACTTACCATTGGCCCGCAATATTTAAGTAGAATAAGGAGCAGTTGGCAACGTGGAAGGTTCAAACGTTTATTAGCCACCATAGATCTCTATATAGAGGAGCCTCGTCGATCCTCACCCATCAGGTGCGCCGAGGAAGACTGCTGGCTCCTTGACAGTAACACACTTTTATACATTGTCAGTACAGCATACAAAACCTTATATGTGGAAAAGTACCAGTTAGTCCTGGCGCCCCTAATGAGCTCATGCCTATTTCTAGTTTCGGTTACACATACAAAGGGTTACTATCTTTACAGAGAAGGTCGAAAGGGTGACTCCCTTCTCGTCCCAGGTCTATAGGAATTTGCTTGATACTCCCTTTTAGCAGATGTGACCTTGCTTCTCAGCAACTCTGCCTGTCTCCTAATAAATGCGAAGAAGGGGAGAGGCAGATGGTGTGCAGAAAAGGCCACGTGACTCCCAAGCGAAAGAGCCGCAATCCAAGATGGAGGCGGTTCAGTTCTCGGCCCTTTTTGTCATGCTAAACATAACGGGGATTTCGATCCTTTGAATACACCATAGCTAATCATACCATCATTAGATATACTGCGCTAATCATACCATAATGACTTGAATACCTCAACATGCAGGGGTCGATGAAGTGGCGGCCTTCCTCCGGAATTTCCACACAAAGCTCCTCACGAACCTCTGGCTTGGACTGGTACCGCTGAAATCGCCCCGAGTTGGGCGCCAACTGAAGTACTGGGTTTTTAAAGCCCAGCGGTGCAGGGGAACACACCCCAAGACTTCGAGTTCTTCCTGTTTCAGACCCACAGAAACACAGAGTCTTCTAGGTGAAGTCAAAGATCGATTTATTGGCTGCAGATTAATTACAGGTGTCCGAGAAGTACAACACAATGTATGTTCTCAGGAGACTGCTTAAACTTACAGAAACGGCCTTCTCCTTATATACAAAATATCATGCTTCAGGCACACATTCCTTGTTTTACGATATGGTCATTCACATGTATTCATTACAAACGAAAAGGCAGAGTCATGATGACCATCCCACATTCCAGTTAAGCCAGCCCACAATTATTTACCCAGCGAGGCTCAGATCCCACATCAGATATCAACAGACCCCAATAAACACGGGCATCTCCTGTTTGTGAAACAAGCCATAAAGCAGGAAGAGTCAGGTGTGAAAGATTAGCCGGAGGCTTGTGTGGGATGAAAAGGCTTTATGGTGTGTCAAACCCTGATGCTAATCACAGGTGGCCGTAGGACGGGGAGCTCGTGGGACCGGACTGACCTGGGGCAGCGGAGCCAAGCTGCACAGGTCACAGAGAAGTCAAACAGAAAGCACGTGTTCTAAAGGCCCGTACTTGTTTGTAATGTATAGCCTATGTGAGGGCAACCATAAGATGGCCACCGCTCCAAGATGGAACCCACAAAATCAATATGTAATGTCGTATACATAGTGCATTTATCGATGAAATGTTATGCAAAGCACTTGTACATACCGCATTGACCATTCGCGGTTCGCTAATACCGGAATAGACAGGGGTAGGGCCCTGCCTCCTACGCGGTCCCAAATTTTAAAGTACCACATCTCATTCCTAACTTTGGCCTAGGATAAGATGGGGCATGATCTAAGACTGTCAGTCAGAATGAAGGTAACTGTGTCAGCTGGATCGCAGACACATAGAGGAAGCTGCTTGCAAAATTCGAAATCTGCCAGCACTGCATGCCAATTTCCCACAGCCTGAACCCACTCTGTGTTCTGTTTGGCATTTGTCACTGGATGGTTCTTTTGCATAATCTGCAGAAGCTTTGTGGAAGTGAAGTAAACTATAAGGTCACCACAATTTGACAGGTAAAAGTGTGAACAGAGAGTTTGCTCTGCCAACATGTTAATTTTAAGTGCTGGAGGAAGCACTTTCCAGAACGAGAATACCCTCACACTGTGTGGTGCTTGAAAATAGAGTGCATGTCATGTAATGCACTTTTCTACCGCAGCAGCAGGCACCAGGCCTTCTTGTCATTTTGGCATGGTCCTGCTCTCAGTTCGAGAGCAGGTTAACCCATTCTCCTGTGCTCTCTTTCTCTGGTGGGACGTACTCCCATTTGGGGAGCCTTTTTGTAGAAAATCCTGTTCAAGTAACTGTCTAAAATGCTAGGTTTGTAGCATGTGTGGCTGTAGATAAACATAATTTGCATACTCGTACCTAGTGTTGTATCCAGACATTACACAAGTTGGTTTTTCTTAAAAGAAGTTTCAAGTTACAAGATGTAAGTGTTTCATCTCAGTTCAGAATGCATATGGGCCTCTGCTCCACCCTTAGATTGAATTTCCACCATCTGGTTCGGACGCGAAAAGCAGTGGCTCTGATAACCTTGCCATTGTGCACGGCAACTTTGGGCACAACTTCGGTTCATCGGTACCACAGTAAAATGACACTTGCTTGCATCGGATTCATCCTGTTGGATCAGTACGACTGCACATGATCAAGTACTCTTTGTAACTACGGTGGACTCTGCCTCAGAGAATGTTGGCAGATGGAGCAAACTCTTTCGATTCTGCCCATATTTCCGTGGTCCGACCAGTGCAAAGACTTTACCATCTGATTTTTCTCCAGAAAGAGTTGGACTGCATCTTCTGTCAATGCTCTGGGATCAGAGAAAGATGCTGGGTCCACACAAGCATGCAACATCCATCCCTAGAGGGCACCCCAGACTTCTGCAGGGAGCACCTTTACCTGGATGTGGAAGAATTGCTGGAGCGGTCTCAACGAGAACTCCACGCCCTGAAATCTTATCAGTAGCTTCTAATGAAAAATTTGACCCTTTTGAGTCTCAGCAAGCAGGCATGCCCAAAAAGAAGACAGCAAGGTATGTGAGCACTGATCTGTGGCATGGGAAAAGAATGAACCGCCACAAAGGACCACCACCCCTGAAGGAGTTGGGCTTCCATCCTGTACTAACCAAAAAGGAACCAGTAGGCCATCTGCTGCTCTTGGGCCCTTCCGAGAGCTGAGAAATTGTTTCAGAACTGAAACAGCCGCCACGTATGACTCCAGCACCAACATAGCCAAAGGACTGCAAGCCAGGTTGGAGTGGAGAGCGAAACAGAGTTCTTTCAATGCCCAGCTCTGAGACCTCGGAGGTCCCCCATTCTAGAAAGACTAGGAGAGGAGCTTGACACCCTACAAAAACACCTCTTTAATCACCTGGACACAAGCAGAACATTTGGCACAGCCCCCACTGCTAACTCCCCTTTCCATGTTTCCTCCAATTCCCCCACCTAGGCCAATCTCACCACTGCTCCTCTGCCACTGCCACAGTCTTCAGACCAGTCTATTCACTCCATCACAGACCCAGGCAGCCCATATAGAAAGGGGAACTATATGACCAACCGACAGGGACAGGAGATACTCTATGGGAAGACTACAATGTTGATCCCTCTGAGGAACATGACAGAGCCTCAGCAAGAAAAAAAAACCTTCTCCTACAGGCGATACAAGTGTCCCAGGTTGTAACTGTAAGAGTGGATGGACACCACAATACCTCAATCCATGTGGAAGAGGAACACCATTTCCTAGTAAAGACCTCTCAAAAACTGATGGCAGCATTCAGTTTTTATCTATGTTTAAGTATCTGATGAAATCAGCCAGCCCCTGACAACTTTAAAGACCTGCTCAGGACCAGGATGGTTACGCCTGAATATTCTAGGTGTCCGCAGAAGACCCTATTTACATCAGGTCAAAGGTTCCACCATACTCTATATACAGCTAGAAAGAGTCAGCACAAACCACTGGGGATGGTCCACACCCAGATAAAGAAAGGAAGCGCATAGATACTGTGGTAGTTACCCCAACCCACTGGAGCATTACCAACTCTGTAGCGTTGCTGTCAATATATGACAGATTACATTGGGAAGATAGGGAGACATTAATACATCTTCCTGAGGCATATAGAAAACGCAACAAGAAGCACATGGCTGAAGGGAAAGTATTTTCCAACACCAGAATGGGCTGAGCACTGACACCGCAAACTCTGCCTCATTGGGTGTAAATACCAGCATGCAGCTCTGGAGGCATATTTAGTTCAATGTATCGGGTTTCAAACCAGAGGTACAATAACACCTTATTAACATGCCATTCGGTGTAGAACATCTGTTGCTCCCTAGGTGGATTAAAGATTAGAGAAAATGTGAAGGCTACTGAGATTACCAACTCAGTGAGAGCATTACAAACAGCCACCTCAAGGGGCCCTCCAGCGGGTTTACCAAAACAATGCAGTGGTTCTCATTCCCAGACACAAGCATATCAAAGCCAACAGGCCATCCATGATTTTCAGAAGACTAGGGCAGGCAGGGATATTGCAGGGTCCACAGCACTAAACGCAAACTAGCCAAGACCACCTAACCCAACACCAGTTGGACTGGACAGATGAAAGGTTTTCCTTCCCCGCTGAATTGAAGTCACCCCAGATTAATAGGGGATTGCAATAGTTAAAAAAGGGCTATTGCCTTGAATTCTGCCCCACCTCGCAAAATACCACAAAAGCAAAGGGTAGTCACTCAACGTCATTTCACCCTTCTCAAAGAGGAAGTTCAATCCTTACTTCAAATTGGGGATATAGAACCAGTACTCGCACATCAGTGGGAATACAGTATATACACCATGTACATCCTCATCCCCAATTAGGACGGGAGCCTGCAGCTCATACTAGACCTTGGGCAGCTCAATCTGTTCATATTGTCGGAGCATTTTCAAATGACAACCTTAAAGGATGTCATACTGATGCTCCACAAAAGAGACTTCTTTGCAACATTAAACCTCAAGAATGCCTAGTTTCCCATCTCTATTGAAGTACTCCAATTTTTGAGACCCCAGAGGTGCTAGGGGTAGCACCCTAGGACTTCGAGTACTTCCTGATGTGGTATTATAGAATTCTGCATATCTTGATAATATAACAAAGAACTTGGCAACAGAAGCTGAAATATGAAAAGACATCTTTATTAAACTCAAATGAGTGAGACTACGTCGCACAGAAGCCTTAGCAACTGAATGAGGCAGTCTGCAGAACAGAAACCAGTCTCCTCTTTTATGGAGAATGTTACGCTCTGGGCAACACCGCCCTTCTCTTGCAGTTGGTCATTCACATGTATACATTGCAAACGAAAAGGCAGAGTCATGATGACCATCCCACATTCCAGTTAAGCCAGCCCGTAATTATTTACCCAGCAAGGCTCAGATCCCACATCAGATATCGATAGACCCCAATAAACATGAGCATCTCCTGTTTTGGGAAACAAGCCATAAAGCAGGAACAGTCAGGTGTGAAGAGATTAGCCGGAGGCTTGTGTAGGATGAAAAGACTTTATGGTGTGTCAAGCCCTGATGCTAATCACAGGTGGCCAGAGGACGGGGAACTCGTGAGACCAGTTTGACCTGGGGTGGCGGAGCCAAGTTGCCCAGGTCACAGAAAAGTCAAAGAAAGGCATATGTGCTCTAAAAGGCCCGTTTTCGCTTCATGCTATATAGCCTATGTGAGGGCAACCATAAGATGGCCACCGCTACAAAATGGAACCCACGGAGTAAATGTATAATAACGTATACATAGTGCATTCATAGCTAAAACGTTACACAAAGCACTTGTACATACCGCATTGACCATTCGCGGTTCGCTAATACCGGGATAGACAGGGGTAGGGCCCTGCCTCCTACGCGGTCCCAAATTTTAAAGTACGACAGACCCTCCTTTTGCCCTTACATAGGCAATAACTATACTCTCATCAATCCGAGTCCAGGTCTACAGACATGAAGTCATGGAGATGTTGCTGTAGCATCATCCTATTACTTAGCGACTCTCACGGGACACGTCTCCTTACACATGTAGTAGCACAAAGGCCACATATGGCAGGACAAAATAAGGAATACCTCTATCTAGGTGGCATAAGATCACACCCCCAACAATTAGTGATGTTTACTACTAACTAGTGTCGATGCAGAAGCTGTACAAAAGAATTGCTTACAAATTCTGATCTTTTAACCTGCTCATGTTCAGGAAAAGGGTGAAAAAAGTGCAAAGAAACAGTGGTAGGGAAAGACATAGTTTGGGAAGACGGTGCAGAAGTCAATTGAGTAGAGAAAATCAATCCCACCCATAAATGACAACGTCATGTTTAAAAAAACACTAGAAAACACGTTATTAAGAATATATAGACAACGGGAGAAAGTAGCGACCACTATTACAAATGAAATAATAATTGTCTACAACCCTGAGCAAAAAGCAAATCCTAAAATTATTTAGTAACATTTTAGGGCTCCTATACATTTTGTATGTTCAGGTGAAACAGTGGTGACCCTCAATGCTCTGAGGTGAAAAGGGGGTACTCTTCCACCGAAAATGGATTTTATTCGGCTTATACTAGAAAATGCCAGCAAAACAATCTGTCTCCTTAACACCTAGTCTATACAATCACACGGAAACCTCTTGTGAAACCACCTATGCCCAGAGTCCGTTCAAAAAGCCTCTCTGGCAGGCTTCTATTGTCCATCAAATCTTCTTCTGTTGTTTTCTTTTGCCTGGGCCTCTTCATTCAAGCCTTTCATGAGAAAAGTACTGCTTAGTTGGAGTGCCCTCCTGGCAAACACCCACAGCTCACTCGAAAAAGTCTCAATGTCTCAAGGCAGTGCACCAGTATTTTTCCTTTGCGGCAGGCACTACAGGTAGTGTGCTCTCCATTGATCAAGGGCACAGGTCATCTCGTGCAGATTCGGGACCATTCTCAGACTCCAACACTCGTCATTCAGTGTCAGAGGACGCTCAGGCTGCTCTTCCATGGGCACTGGAATGTAGTGCCTTCTGTCAATCTTGGATCCGCCGGTGCACTGCACTTCCATTGAAGCAAAGGAAAAGAGGGGGGGTGTGTGGCCAAAAACTCAGGCCAAGGGGCTCAAGGGACTGCACACTGTCAGAGGTTACCAGCACATGACAGGCGCTCTTTTGCACTGGAATTCTGGTTCTGTGGCAAAACCAGCTCCTCCTTCTTTTCTGATGTTGAACGCCTTCTGATGAAGCAAGTGTGATGCTTTAAACAGTTCGTTGTATAACAAGGGGACTGTAAACAGGTGGCCTGTGATTTTCAAAGGAGTGGCCATACGCCATGGGACAATTTTCATCTAGAATACACTGTCTTTCTCAGGAAGCAATACAAATAAAAAGGCAGTAGGCAAAACAGTGCCTCTAAGCTTTTCAATTGGGTTTCCGTGTGAGAGCCTCCATCATCTAAGGGTAGATAACCACACGAGAATTCTATCTAAATGGATGTCTTCACATATGGTGGCATTGTCTAATAGGGCAAACACATTTTTTTTTCAATGATTATATACAAGTGTTTCTAAATTCCTTATCTAGGACATCTCAATAGAGAAATCACATGGTACAGATTATCATAGGCAGGTAGAAACCTTTCACATCAGGTGCACTAGGCAATACACAGGCTAATAGTCAGATATGAAAACAAAAGACAAGAACTAGAGGGTCCTGATATTTGCATGATTAGAAACTTCTGATCCCACCGAAAATTAAAGCAGCAGGAACAAAAATGGTAAAAACCACATTAAAAAATAGACATTGAAAATTCGTCATGTTCAAAAAAGGTAAACGTAAGTTATCTCCTATCGGGATGGAAAACTTGTCTTACTATAATATAATATACTTGACAGTCAGGCTGGAAAACATTGAAGCAGGGCTAGGGACAATTCTTGAAAACCAGTCTGGTCATACAAGAGGGCATTATACACAATATGGAGGTTCCTGGTGCATCACTGCAGTCTGGAAGTGTGTACCTGAACAATACACCTACAATAATAAATGGGCTGACTGGTGAAAGGAATACAGAAAAGGGAATTGGAACTGGGACACAACTAAAATCCCCAATAACTAAGCATGATGCGACATCGGTCAGGGGAGAAACAACAAAGGCAATTAAAAATAAAAATCTATAGGAAGGACAAGAATGTACTTGGGTGATAGTCAGGCATGTGACACTACACCAAGAGTACGGGTGGTACACAAAAGGCCAAAGTTACATACATTTTAACTCTACCGCTGGCGACTACACCATATACGGTAATCTTAGCTAATGTTCCAGTTCCTTCTGCAGGGAAAAATGAAAACCTAGTTTTCTTTTAAGAAACAAAGGCCATATGCTACTTAGGAGACAGGACACCATTAACTAATGTAATATAGAAATTAGGCCACCTTGAGTCACAGATCTGTAATTTCATCCTTAGGTCCAATCAAGGATACATAAACGTAGGGCTGCCTGTTCCTTTAAAGGAAAGGGGCAGTAACGTGACTAACTGCAGGTGACACACTTTGATCCTGTAGATCTCTTTTAGTTTTCTGTAATACCATTATAGCCAATTTAGACATGCACTGGTAAAGTGCTGCCTCTCATGTTCACAGCATGAAATATCATTAGCTGTGGAATTTAGTAACCAGAACAAGTTCAACCAACTGTTGCGTAGCGATGGGCATCGTCATGACCATCCCCTCACAACACAGGTAAACTGGTAATAGTATAAAAAGCAGCAACAAAAACAACGAAAACATGCAAAAAATAATAAAAACGCACAAAACGTCAAGCCATCAGATATACTTGCTGTATATCAAGCACAAAAAAGCATAGACAAAACAATAGCATATGTAAAATAAGCTGTGACACACAACACCATGTCATGTACTTTTATGCACTGTAAACCTGCAGCCCAAAACCCAATATTTGGGCCTGTTTAATTTGTCAGGTTTAAAATACTTACCCTCCTTTTTGACAGTAGATCACCAGGCAATGGAAATCTGCTGTCAAATATAACGTTACTGTCTCTCTTCTAACATACAGGACCAGCAAGAACAATTCATGATAGGACCAAATACACAAAAATAAATTGCCATTACTTAACTGTACCCCCTTGTCAGGCCTTGCAACATCCAGCCACTTTAGTTTTACCTTTCTAAAAAAATCGTTACACTGACACTCCATATTAATTTGGCACCTACAATTTCCACTGTGAAAAATAAGTCGTAATTTGTCAATTCGTTCACATTTAGGCATGTAGCCTTAAAAAAATTTTAGAATCTTTTTGTCTGTCTAAGACTTAATGCAACACTCCGTTTTCTGTTAAATAAGAGCCAATAGCAGGCATCATTCTTTTTTTAAATTTTTTTTTAGAGCGAGACGCAAATGTATCTGTTCTGCAAAGCATTTAACATGATGTTTGGGCTTCCAAAGAAACCCCTTTGCTATATTTTCCCTTTGGAATTAAGTTCTTTAGTTTTATTGATGTTCTTATGGAGAAAGCAGAAACCCCACCTTCAGAGGCCCGTGTAGCAAGGTCATTCTGCATTCCACAGAGGCAAGGCCCTAATTTAAAAAGGTCATAAATGTCAACGTGGCAGCCTACTCCATTGAACTAAAGATAGCATCTCAACAGCGTAACTTGAGCCAGCCTCTGCAGCTCTCCAACCCCCAGCTCCTGCCACTCTGAATTTGTCAAAGCCAGAAGGCCTTCCTAATTCCTCCTAACTTGCAATAATTCACTCTATTTTGAAAAATAATTTCTCCTTTTTAGGCGCTAAAAAAAAAAAATTCTCTATTCCCAGATTATTAAACTACATTTACTGTGAATAATTCACGAAACTTAATAACACACATACTACTTTTTAGAATAAATCCTATGTAATGGTACACATTTCAACAACCTTAAATGAATGAACGTCTCAGTAGGCCCAGCTAAAGTTAGACTGAACTCCAGCAATTGGGACCGCTTTCTGCCCCAGTCCACTGGCACTGCGAATTGCATTTGCAATGAGTTTTGATATTTTCTTCATCATTTAGTCACTTGCCTTTATTCAAGCTCTGTTCGTCGCTTTCATATTAGCATATGAAACTCAGTGCCTCCCGTTAGGTAATTACAATATTTTCACCCCTACTGCTAGAACCTGCAATCTCATCTTTCCCCTCCTACTTACTCAAACCGATACCGCATTCCTTTTTATTCCATTCGTCAATACGACCTTCCTCACGCTACTCTTCATGTCTTTATTACTCCCCTTCATCATCTCTCTTCCCTCCACGGCATTCTATTTTCCCAATTGTTCTTCTCCTTCCTACGTATTACCTAGTTCCTATAACTGTAATTCTGCATTTCTCCACCCCTCTATCATTACTGACTTCATCACGTACCTGCTCACAAACATCCTCTTTTTCCTTCATCAAAAAAGAATTCTCCTTTTCTCTTTCTCTATGTGGGTGCTAACTCCATTAAGGCCGTTTTTTATTAACATCAAATAGTTGCGGGTTGCGACACCATATTTTATTTAATTTCTCCAAGTTTTAAAAAGGTCCTGTTTTTCATAGCGTGTTCAGTAGTATCGTGACAGACACAGCTAAAGTTAGAATCTTCAACCCCGATATTAAAACAAGCCTTTGTACTGGCACATTGACACATTGAATCATAAGAAGGCACAACCTGTAAATATATATCAAACCTAAACGTATGCATTTACTGAAGTCTGAGACACTTTAAAAAGTACTCTGAATGGAAGAAAATGCAGTTCAAACAGTGTTTTCTACCGAAAATTCGACTTTCATTCTTTTGGCATTAAAAAATGAATATCCTACAATTTTTTGGCATAATATGCATTAGCAGAATGTTTATTACATAACCCATGAGTCAGGCATTGGAAATAATAACTTATACTTTATAGAAATGAGCTTGTTTGCGCCTGCGCCAAGGGAAAATTGTACACGCGAATGCTCGTCATTTTAGTGATGCAACACAATTTAAATCAAATTTTAATGCTAGGAGGTCATAGTATGAGTATTAAGCTTTATAAATAACAAAAAACGATTTTGAAAAGCACTTATTTTTTTAAAATAATCTTTCCATGATTAATAATTTTCTTTTAAAAAAAATCCCAATTATTCGTTTTTGTGATAAATCCATGTGTAAAAAACAAGCTGCATCCCTTGCCTATCATTTTGGACACATTAACTCACACGCCTAAGCGCATAAGCCCAACTTGAAACGCGTCACATTTTTGCGCCACTTTCATTTAAAAGGACGGTTCTGCAAAATTCCACCCGTGTTCAACTGGGAAGGTGCTGGCTGAATGAACATTTCTATCAAATATACTGCAGCTGAAAAGTTTGCCTATGAACATCTAATACAATGCATCTAAGGAAAATGCTGTAAATTTATTTACTTTTGCAAAAATAGATAATTTCGTTTTTGGGGCCTGATTTATATCTATTGAATGTGTTTCTAATTTTATCCTTTAAGCATTTAACGGCAGTTTTGTATATGTGCACAATTGCTCATTCTATAAATTAAAGAGCACCATATAGCTATTTTAGCACGTCACATGGTTCGTTTCTGGATTTCTTTTTTAAGTTTCTACTTGATATTAATTAACCAACAATTTACTTAACAGACTGGAAACATCAGAAGACCCACAAACACATATTGAGCTCATTTCAGACATAAACAGAAAGGGGTTAAACAGACAATACAGCGCGCTTTAGCCATTTTCCATAAATAGCGCCGTCGCAATTTACTTACAGAAGTTGCACTAATGATAAAAAAAACCAGACATTTAAACACACAGTTGACTTACAAATCAATACGCATGACAGAAAGAAAGAACAGCTCACAGACTATACTTGAAACAAACCATTTGCAAATACTAGTTGTAGGTCATATTTACAAGCAACGCTTTTCAATAGTGTTCCAAAAGGCTGCATAAACAGCCCCACAGACAGATGCATGTCCAAGAAGTAGTGAATGCGCTCAATTCACTAGCTTTGCCTAGCAGAACACCACACAAAATCGTTCTGCATATCTTCATTCATGAAACTGCGCCGAACGAAGGATCCTTGTTTTGTATTATGTCATATTTTAATTCCCTGGGGATACAAAATCACCAAGGAAGAAATATGTTTTTAAATTTAACCTATTTAGATATTTCCCACACTATGGTACCTTTCAAAACAAAAAGCAACACATTTTTCCATGTGAGCTTACAAACAGGCATGCCAAAAATACTGCGGAAAACGCAAGTATTATAATCAAAACCAAATGGAGAAATATCTCCTCATTACCTGCCTACACAAATTGCAATTCGCATATCCAAACCTATACAAACCAAAAGCTACATTTCCAAATTTGCTAAGATCAGGCATCTTATAGCTCACTAATCTAGCTTCAAACTTCAAGGGGTTATCTCTACCAATACACTCGCAAATATGCGAGACCCTCGGTTTTGGTAATTGCAATGACCAAATCAGAAACCAAGAAACCAACCCCTCGGCTTTGGTAATTGCGATAACCAAATTAAAGACCCAAAGAACCAAAGGACTGGGAGCGACCCACTTATACTTAATTCTTATTCTTAATAATCAAAAGGTTATCCAAATTCTAATTGTCAAGTTCTACATGACCAAACGTCTTCTATAATACTCACCCCAGAGGGTTCTTTTTCTCACCTTTTGAGTGACATCATGTGGAGGATCAAAATCAGGAAGAGCAGAAATATACCGGGCTACATAATCAAAGAATCTCCAGAATCCCTGTGCACAGAGTACCTTCTTGGTAGAATCCCGTTCTGTCCTCCTCAGTAGATTTCAGTCTCCTGACAAGATCACTCCCACAGAAAGTCACTTCTCTGATGAGGCCGCGCTGGTGGGCGCCAACTGAAGTACTCCAATTTTTGAGACCCCAGAGGTGCTAGGCGTAGCACCCTATGACTTCGAGTACTTCCTGATGTGGTATTATAGAATTCTGCATATCTTGATAATATAACAAAGAACTTGGCAACAGAAGCTGAAATATGAAAAGACATCTTTATTAAACTCAAATGAGTGAGACTACGTCGCACAGAAGCCTTAGCAACTGAATGAGGCAGTCTGCAGAACAGAAACCAGTCTCCTCTTTTATGGAGAATGTTACGCTCTGGGCAACACCGCCCTTCTCTTGCAGTTGGTCATTCACATGTATACATTGCAAACGAAAAGGCAGAGTCATGATGACCATCCCACATTCCAGTTAAGCCAGCCCGTAATTATTTACCCAGCAAGGCTCCAGTGGCGGTGCGTGCATCGGGGGCGTAGCCCCCCCGCCCGTAGCTCCATCGGCATTTCCAAACTTATTTAAACTCAAGACGCCGAGGGAGAACCAACTGACAATCATGTAAGTCAGCATGACGTTGGACCGCCCACCCCCTTCAGAGTCTGAAGGGGGTGGGCGGTCCGGCGTCATGTTGACTAACATGATTGTCAGAGTAGACCAGGGGCAACAGGCAGCAGCACAAGTGCGCATGAGTGGGGACGGAGGGCGAATTTTCACCCGTGCCCAGTCATGCGCACTTGTGTTTGCACTGGCTTGCGCATGCCCATTAGGAGCCCCTCGGTCTCCTAATGGGCAGGCGGCGGGCGTAGCGTAAGCTGTGCCGTCAGCCAATCCTGGCGCTGCTGGCAGCGCCAGGATTGGCTGAGAGGGGTTGGCAGGCCCCTCCAGTCCTGTTCGTTAAGGCGCCCAGGGGAGCAGTCGAGCAGAGGTCTGAGAGGTGGCGTGGACCGGCTGTGACTCAGGTAAGTTTTTTGCTTACTATATTTAATTGTTTCCTCAGCCAACACGACTATGTATCCTGGGGCTTGTAGGACAATGTTTACAATTGAAAATCGTTATTTGTCAATGTGCCCGCCTTTAAAGCGTCCCAGGATATCTCATCTTATTTAATGTTTCTGTTAAATGAGCACAGGCGCTCTACTTTGTAGCCTAAATGTTTGGAGATGGAGTATTTCCAAGGGCATTTTAGTAGAGGGTTCAGTTCTTACAGCGACATTATTAATTGACATATCTCAGTTGATCCTGACTCGCGTCGCGTTCTAATATGTAATGTACAATCAGAGAAGCTTGCAGGGGTGAGCAGGAAGTGTCTTCAGATAGGTTGCTTCCCCTTATAATTTGTGGGATTCCCGTCTGATCTTTGATTGTTATTCGTGAAAATAATAGAGGCAACATAAACCGGGGTTGTAGCCTCGTAAAAGCCAAAATGTAAAAGAAAATCTACCAAAGTTATCCATTTCAAGTTACGTCAATGAGTATTCCTGAAAATAAAAATATATATTTGAGGCTGATGTATGTTTTTGGGGCAAAAAGGTGAGCTTATCTCACTTATAACGGGCTAACAAGTATCGAGCAATGTAGTCACCTCGCCAGAAAACTAAATTGCGTTGCCTTCCAGAACTGCCTATCTGGACTATGAGAGACATGACAGGTGCATATTATAGGGTACTCGTGTCAAGGCACAAAGACAGGGGCTCGAGCTAAACTCGTGAGTCACTATTATGGGGAAATGAAAGCGGAGGTGAACTGGCAGATGAGCATTAAGATAGCTGTTCTCTGAGGAGGAGAAATATTTAGTATTGTTGGCAAAAAACTGTTCCTTTCAATATAATCACTGTTTTACAAGCATGGGCAAACATTTGTAGCTTTAAAATATGGACGTTTCCGAATTTATTTTCTTAACTTTCAACGCCACAGTAAGTGGAAATGTTTTAAATGCCATGGTGTTGGAGAGAGAAAAAAACAGAATAAAAGTTTTCTTAATAATCTTTGATTGGAAATAGGCTGTGGTGGGCTGTCACTAAACTCCAGTAAAGATATGTCCGTCCATTTAGAGAGTAAGTTGTCCCAGAAGCAGCTTTTGTGAGCAATCAAAAATGTATGAGTTAAATGCTAAAGTGTACACCAAGATACCTTCATCATCTAATCTCTTTGTAGCAAATACCTCAAGACTGGGATCTGCAGTACCAACAAGTTGAAGATAGTGGATTTTAAGGTCACTAAGAAGCCCATGAAAGTAAAAAAAAAATATTCCAGATTAGCTACATTTAATACCGGTGGATTCCTGTTGTAGTCATTCGAAAGATGGCAGGATTTTTTTCTATAACAGTCAGCGTTTTCGGTCATCACAATATTTTTCAGCCATATTCTCTATTACCAAATTTGTAGTGTAGAGTTCTGCTCTTTCGCTGTCGTCATTGGCCAAAAACAATAGAAGATGTGTGATCATTGCACTGCATTCATAAAAGTAGACTACTCTTGAATTAATCCAATAAAAATCAATAAAAAGAAGAGCAATAACTATTAATGAGAACTATGGTTCAAGCATTCTTTTGCATGATGGCACATGTCTAATGCAGTGCTTAATTCATAATGTTAGCAATATGTGTAGAACAGTAGGCACTGTTTATAGGCATGGAGCACTGTGCACAACAATGGCATCCACCACAGAACATATGCCTCCATGTATCTGACTTAGATTTCTGGAAGGGTGGAAGGAAGGATGGAAGGATAGCTAGATGCATATGTGGATATAGTGATGGGTGGATGTGTGGAAGGATGTATGTATAAAAGTGTGAAAGGGTGGATGAAGGGATGGTGGCTGAATGGATATGTGGGTAGAAAGATGAAGAGATTGTCAGATGAATAGACAGAAGGGTGAAAGGATGGATGGAAGGAGTATGAAGGGGTGAAGGGAAGGGTTCCTGCTTATTTACCTTTACTGCTCGTTGCGATTAAAGATTTGGTTCAAGAGGGGGATATTTTAATTTTCTAGCTATTTCATTGTACTATGAGTTATGACACTGTATTCAAATTTAAACCCTAGTGTTTGTAAACCCCAAACACAAAAGTGCAAGAACCTGTAAACAACCATTTGCACTACATTTTTAGTCTTTGCACCGTAATCTGAAGGAGGCTCACAATGGCATATGTAGGTGGAAATTGGTGTGCAGGTCTATGCACTATTAATTATTGGAAAGTATACTTCCCACATCCAGTGTTATTTGAAAGTAAGGTGCACGTTGCTTTTTGCATAGTTCAGGATTTTTTTACTGACAGGGATGCATAGATTGCATGGTCCAATTTTTCCTCAAAATGTCTAGATTATACAGTTCACATCGGTGATGGTGCCAATTAGGCAACTTTTTATCTGCTTAGTTTAAGTCATGAAGGGCGTATGGTAGGTTGGTTACATTTGTCTCACTTTCTTGAGGTAATTGGACTAATTGTAAACTAACATTTCCACTAACCGTTGTAGAAATAACATTTACACCAAAAGACAGAGGAAAAAAACAAATTTTGACTCCAGTTTATTGAAATATTGATGCAACATAGCACTAGTGTAATCCATGTAAACTAAACATTTTGGTTTTAAATTGCTCCAGTGCAGTCTTTGTGATACAGCTGGATACCGTGCGTTTTCACCCAGGAATAAAGGGCCATGAACATTTTAAAAAGATTTGGTTGGTAGAACTTGTGTGTTACTGAAATGTCTTACTAAATGAAATAACAATTAATATTCGAGAATATATAAGGTTGAAAGCTCTTTTGGTGCTCTACAAATGCATTTCTATCTCGCACACAGCAATTATTCTTTGTTTGGCCACCAACTAGATACAGAAGTCATTTTAGCTGCAGAACAATTCACCAAAATAAAAGAGTTGTGGCGCTGAGCGAATAGTCAGGTTGGATTAAATCTCCAAGCACAGGAAATCGCCTCTCACATTCTGCTTGTTAATGTTCAGAGCTAATCCAGGTTAGAAATGCCACCGACTTCCAGCTGAGGCCTGCAGCTGTGAATATAAGGTACAGGGCAGATGTGCCCTTCCTTTCTTCCATTTAATGACTGCCGAGTGAAAGTTGAAAGTCAGAAACTTAAAGTCAAGAATTTAGAATATTGTGTAGTGCACAACAGAGTTTCCAACTAATCTGGTGTAGGCAACTGTATATTAATGGAAAATGCAAACTATAAGGTAGAATATAGCTTCTTTTTTTGCAGTTTTGTATAGCGCAACCTTGGCCCAAGGGTATTAGAGGCATTACGGATTTTTTTAAAAGCACAGTTAATATGTGGTGTAAAAGCCACCGTTCCCCCCCCCCCCCCCCCGCACCCTCCTTTTTCAGTTCGGGCTCGCTCGCTTCGCTCGCTGTACTAGGATATCATTTTCCGCCTCACCACTTTAAAAATCCACCAGCCGCCACTGCAAGGCTCAGATCCCACATCAGATATCGATAGGCCCCAATAAACATGAGCATCTCCTGTTTTGGGAAACAAGCCATAAAGCAGGAACAGTCAGGTGTGAAAGAGATTAGCCGGAGGCTTGTGTAGGATGAAAAGACTTTATGGTGTGTCAAGCCCTGATGCTAATCACAGGTGGCCAGAGGACGGGGAACTCGTGAGACCAGTTTGACCTGGGGTGGCAGAGCCAAGCTGCCCAGGTCACAGAAAAGTCAAAGAAAGGCACATGTGCTCTAAAAGGCCCGTTTTCGCTTCATGCTATATAGCCTATGTGAGGGCAACCATAAGATGGCCACCGCTACAAAATGGAACCCACGGAGTCAATGTATAATAACGTATACATAGTGCATTCATAGCTAAAACGTTACACAAAGCACTTGTACATACCGCATTGACCATTCGCGGTTCGCTAATACCGGGATAGACAGGGGTAGGGCCCTGCCTCCTACGCGGTCCCAAATTTTAAAGTACGACACTATTCATCAACAAATTGTGATATCTCCGGTATATGGTAAGTGGTCAACACTGCCAGTTCACAGTACTTGCCTTCGGGATCACAACAGGCCACATTGTTACCAAATTTCTCACTGTTGTGGCCACTCACCTCTGATGGGAGGGTGACAACATATTTCCTTATCTAGACTAGTGGCCGATCAAGAGCAGCTGGCAAAACTGCGTTGCACACACTCAAACCTACTCCATCTCTTACAACACCTAGAGTTACAGTCCGTATAAAGAAACCCTGTCTACAATCTCAGAAATTCCAACACTTCCTAGGATTAGTATTAAATGGCTTCATGGGGGAAAGGTTACACCTATAAACTGAGGGGGGTGGTGTTTCCATAGCTGCTGCCTCTTTTTCAGTTTACTTGCCCAAAGTCAATAACTGTAGTAAACCTGCTCGGTATGATGGCATCATGCATTGCAATTGTACCGCACACCAGGTTACACATGCATAGTCTCCAGCAGTGCCTTGTTTGTCAATGGTCACAAGTGGAAGGTCTGCTAATAGATATAGTTGCATATGTTCATACAAATTTTCCTATAGACACATAATGGGATAAAACCTTTGATACATCTGGCCCATAGTGTTGATAAAGGCCAGTAATCCGCGGTCTCTGCACTGGTGAAAGCCCAGTAATCTGTTTCCGCAGGTGACGGTTACCACTGACGTTTCGCTCATAGGATGAGGCCCCCATTTGGGTAATATAACTGTACAAGGCATGTGCAATTCTCTTCAGCAGACTAAGCACATCAACTACCTCAACTACCTCAAACTCCTAACATTTTCGCTGGCTCCCAAAGCCTTCTATCCACTTGTACGGAACAAGGTAGTTTATATAAGGGCCAACAGTATGACTGCAATTCACTACATATAAAAACAGGGAGGCACACAATCACTTGTGCTGTCCTCTTTAGCTCAACATATTTGGAACGGAGCTGTCCGTCACAACACAGACCTCCTAGCACATCTCCAAAGAGTTAGCGGACATGCTAAGCAAGACACATCAACAAGTATACGAGTGGGACTCTAACCAAGTCTTTCACAAGTGGGGGGGGGGATCTTCAACAGTTGACCTTTTCACCAAACATGAAAACACAAAATGCCAGAGTGTTGCTTCCAGTTACCCACACCCAGAGTCCATCAGCAATTCACAATAGATTAACTAGTCAGGGATATTTACGTATGCTCTTCCAGTTTTCCTACTCATCCCATATATGGTCAGAAAGATGCAGGCAAGTCAGTCCCTATAACGCTCATTCTAGTGGCCCCAAAATGGGGCAGACAAACATGGAACTGAGCCCCATTAGACATATCCATGTCCCCACATGAGAAACTTGCCATCAGATCGGACCATCTCACTCAAAACCAGAGGCTAATAATATATCCCTGGAGGAGCTTAGCGCGTGATCAAGATGGCCGCGTGAGCCTAGAGCTCCCGAGACCCTCGCTCCCTCCGGCATCTATCCTGATTAATATCCTGTAATTGATGCTCGGACTATTGGAGGGGAGCTGCTGCTGAGGCGGGAGCTGCTGTCCGGGTCGAAATCGCCCACCGGAGACCGAAGTTATACCGCCTGGAAGTTTGGGGCCTACTCCCCGCACGGTGCCCGGGACTTGCGTTGGCACAGTGCCCGTGCCCTAATTGAACAACAGCGGCCTGGTCGGGGACGGGTCGGCGGAGGGGAGGTGATTTCACTTTCGCTTTCGCCTTCCAGTCTCCAGGGCGCCCGGGACGGGGCGTGCGCGGCGCCAGCCATTGGTGGCATGCCTATTTACCCTGTACGGGCCAGGAGATTGTCTACACGGCAGATTGCGATGTCGACCAAATCGGACGCCGAAAAGCAGAAGCCCAAGAACACCAGGCGGGGCATCTACACCCAGACTAATAACATGGACCGCTATGCCCATCAGAGGGGGTCCCCGGGCGGATCGGGCCCGACGTCGGAAGCCTCGAAGGACGCGGCATCCCCCTCCACAGAATTAACCCTGCAGGACATCATGGGAGCCATCGAAGGGATGAAGTCCTCGATTGGGCAGCAATTTGAGACCCTGGCACAAAAAGTAGATGCCATATCGATTGATGTCAATCTGGTTCGGGCTGACCTTGGGAAAACTAATGAGCGGGTTCAGTCCTTGGACCTCAAGACTGCTGGCCTCCTGGGCGATGTCTCCAGCCTTCAGCAGGAAGTCCGTGCTCTCCGGACAGCAAATGATCACTTCGCCCGACGGTTGGAAGACTTCGAAGGCCGTGCAAGGCGCAACAACGTGCGCATCATTGGGGTCCCGGAAAATTCGGAGGAGCAGTCGGTGGACCTGTTCGTGGAGGACCTGGTGGTGAACCATCTGGCACCCAAAGGCCTTAGCAAGTTCTTTACCGTCGAACGGGCCCATAGAGTTCCTGGCGGGAGGCCCAAGGTGGGGGCCCCACCAAGGCCGATTGTCGCCAGGATCTTTAACTTCAGGGATCGAGATGCCATTCTACAAGCATCGCGGATGGCCGGCCCGCTGCCATTCCAGAACACTACTGTAAGCTTCTATCCGGACTTCACCCAGATGGTGCAAAAGCAGCGGCAAGGCTTCATGGCGGTCAAGAGAAGACTACGTGAGATGGGACTAAAATATGCCATGCTTTTTCCGGCAAGGTTGCGGGTGGTGTTCGAAGAGCGAACTTTCTTTTTTGAGTCACCCGACATGGTCGGAGACTGGCTGGACACTCTGCCCCAAGGACGGCCTGGCGCGGAACGCTCTGGTGGCGCAGATGGTGGTGGTGACGAACTTTGAACCAGGACTTAAGTACCATGACTCCGGTCCCTCCGGGAGGTTGATAGTCCGGGGGGTGGCGGGGGCAGTAGGGGAGCTTTTTCCTCCTCTGGGGTTCTTTCCGTAGACTAGTTTCTATAAGGGGCGACAGGCACACTGCAAGTTGGGGGGCACTTTAGAGCTTACGCAGGGGTGCAGGGTGGGTGGGGTTTGTTGTTGGGGTTGTTGTTGTTTTTGGTTCTGCAAGGCGTCAAGATGCAAGCTCCTGTGACTCGGGTCGGGTTCCACGCGGGTGGTGGTGGTCTCCTTACATGTTGGGATGGGGGGTAGGGGCCTTACAATACTCAGTTGGAATGTAAATGGCCTGGGGGATCGTATTAAGCGTGGGATTGTCCTGCAATTTCTGAAGAGATGTGCCCCTGATATTGTCCTCTTGCAAGAGACGCATTTGATTGGTAACACGTGCTATGCACTCAATCGTAAAGGCTATAAATTTGTTGCACATTCCGGGTTCTCCTCGGGTTCCAGAGGGGCGGGTATACTAGTCAGGTCCTCTCTGCCATTTGAGGTTGATTCCACTACTGTAGACGATAGGGGGCGCTTCGCGGCAGTAGCGGGACGGTGGGAGGGCAGGACGCTGGTCCTGGTGTCGGTTTATGTCCCCCCTGCACTGCAGCCCTCTACACTAGCGGACTTAGAGAGGACATTACTGGATCTCCCAGAGGGAATGTTGGTGGTGGGTGGTGACTTTAATGCGGTCGGCTCCGGCCTGCTTGACAGGCACCCGCAGAGGATTTCGGGGGGGGCTCAGAAGTGGCTCCCTGATTTCATAGATACCCTAGGGCTGGTTGATTGTTGGAGAATGTTGCATCCCACACAACAACAGTACACTTTCCACTCAGGTGCGCATGGCAGTCTCTCCAGAATTGATTATGTCCTTACTCTGGCCGCGCACGCTTCCCTTGTCTCTGAGGCCAGGCACATGGCACGAGGTATTTCTGACCATTCTCCGGTGTGGATCTGTATGGATGTTGTCAGAGGAGTCGGTGGTAGGGTGGCCCCAATTAACCCGTGGCATCTTAAAGACCCTGTGACTCGTAGTGAGGTACTTAAGGCGATCGACCGTTATTTCCAAGAAAACCTCGGTTCGGTCACGTCGGCGGTGTCCTTGTGGGAAGCATTCAAAACAGTGATTAGGGGTGAGGCCCTCTCCTTGATAACAGCGGCCAAGCGTCGGAGAGACGCGGAGGTCGCCCAGCTGGAGGCGGAGATCGCAGACCTAGAGTTGGCCCTGGAGGGGGAGGTTACGGCGGAGGCGCTGCACAAACTGAGCCTTAAACAATCGGAGTACAGGGCCCTCGTGACTGACGCAGCCAAGGCTCTGAGTAGGGAACAGCGGGGCCGTCTGTATGACGTCGGGGACAAGGCCGGGAAGTTGATCGCGTGGCTAGATAAGAAGGAGAGGGTCAATCGAGTTGTGCCGGACCTAGTGACGGAGGATGGCGTCACGGTCACGGAGCCGGACGGCATAGTCCAGTGCTTTGCGGATCACTTCCGCACGGTCTATACATCCGTGTCGGACAGGCCAGTGGAGGATTCATGTGCGCTCCTCCGCGATCTCGCCCTGCCTTGCCTCTCCGACGTGGACAGGGACGATCTTGATGGCGACATCACGGTTGATGAGATTGCGGGGGCGATCCGTTCTTTGCGCCCGGGCAAGGCCTCGGGCCCGAATGGTCTGCCCATTGAGCTCTACAAACTCCGGCCGGACAAGATCGCTCCGCATTTACGAGCCATGTTTGTGGAGGCGCGGGAGACGGGTTGCCTCCCGCTCGACCAGCGCCTGGCAACGATCGTGGCCATCCATAAAGACGGCAAGCCTAGAAACAGGTGCAGTTCATACAGGCCGATCTCGCTCCTTAATGCGGAGCCGAAGATCCTTGCCAAAATCCTCGCAAACCGGCTAGTCAGGGTGGTCGGTGACCTGATCCACCCCGACCAATCGGGATTCATCCCGCATCGCAATACTGCGCTGAATCTTAGGCGCATTCATGGTGTGATCGCAAGGGTCGGGACGATGCGGGAACCGGCCATGGTGGCTGCGCTCGACGCAACGATGGCATTCGACACGGTTGAGTGGGCATACTTGTGGGCCACGCTCGCGAAGTTCGGCTTCGGGCCCGGATTTGTGGGCTGGGTGAGGCTCCTATACGAAGGACCCCTCGCAAAAGTCGCAGTTAACGGGAGGGCCTCCAGTCCCTTCGACTTGGGAAGGGGTACCAGGCAGGGTTGTCCCCTCTCGCCGCTGTTGTTCGCTCTCGCCCTTGAGCCGCTAGCGGCATGGATACGGTGGCACCCAGACGTGAGGGGGATTCGCTGGTCCCCCGACCACGAGGACCGTATTTCCCTCTATGCCGACGACATTCTGCTCTATCTCACCTCACCCCGGAAGTCCCTTATAGTAGTCTGCGATATCTTGACTTCCTTCGGGAGGAACTCGGGGCTCACCATCAACTGGGGTAAGTCCTATCTGTACGCCCTGTGTGGTGACGTTCCGGTTCCCCCGCGGAATTGCCCGATCCAGATCGCCCGGGAGGGTTTTCTGTATCTTGGGATCTATATTTCGGCCGACCCCACGGTACGGTATGAGCGAGACCTGCTCCCTCCGTTGGCGCGCCTGCGGCGGGACGTGGCAGGCTGGAAGCGGCTGCCGCTCTCCCTCCTCGGCCGTGCGGCGCTATTTAAAATGATGTCTCTTCCCCGCTTTCTCTATGCCCTGCAGAACACCCAGGAGCTGGTTCCGGCCAGTTACTTTCGGGAGGTTGAGAGTCTACAGCGTTCGCTGCTGTGGGACGGCCGCCCGCGTATAGCGATAGCAAAATTAACTCTCCCTTGGTACGACGGGGGTATCGCGCTTCCCGACATCCGGAGATACTATTGGGCCTCCCAACTGAGCGCGATCAATCACGGAGTCTACGGTCCTGCGCTTAGCCCCGGCTTTGCTATAGACCGGTGGTTGCTGCGGGGAGGTGGCTACTATAGAGCGCTTTATTCGAGGCCCCCGGTTGGGTCTCTCACGGGGCCGACCGGGGTGGCGGTGCACGTGTGGAAGACAGTCACGAACTCCCTGGGGTGGAAGGATAGACTCACACTGGCCACTCCGTTGTTCGACTCGGACCTGCTGGGGAAACTCTGGCATTCTAAGGGTTTCGACAAATGGGACCTGATTGGTATCTCCAGGGTGGGGGACATGCTTACCAAGGGGCGGATTAAGTCATTTCAAGAGCTGCAGACGGAATATGTGCTTGAGGGCACGGAATACTTCCGGTACGCGCAGGTACGCCATGCGCTGCAGTCGGTCCTCGTCGAGGGGGAGAAGGTGCCTGAATCCTCTCCGCTGGAGGATCGGATCTTGGACGGCCATGTGCCGGAGTGCACGATCTCTCTCATTTACAAGAAACTGGTGAACGTTCGTACCGATCTCCTCCTGGGGGTGCGGGACCAGTGGACTAGAGACGGTCTTGAGCTGGACGATGAGGACTGGCAGTACGCTGTCTCCTCCCCGAAAGAGGTCGCCATCCCCGCCAGGCTGCGGCTGGTCCAGCTTAAGGTACTCCACAGAGTCTACGTTACTGGCCCCCGGTTGGTCCACATGGGTTTCTCCAAAGACGGGCTGTGTAAGAGGGGCTGCGGGATGGTGGGCACCTTTCTGCACATAGTATGGGAGTGTGGTGTGATTGCGGAATTGTGGAAGCGGATTCACGTTGTGATGCAGGAGGTCACGGGTATTGTGTTGCACTCAGAGGCGCGGCGCTGTCTTCTGAATGTGTGGGGCCCTACAGACTACGATGCTGCGCAGACTCAATGGGTGACCCTTGGTAATATGGTGGCCAAGTGGGATATTGCAAGATTGTGGGGATCCCCTAACCCGCCCACCCTGGATGCATGGAAGGACAACATGGACTGGTGCATGTTTCGAGAGAAAACGGTGTATTGTGCACGGGGGAGGCCCAAGAAATGGCATAAGGTGTGGGGAGGTTGGAACCAGTATAGGGGGTACATCTGCTTGCCTCCTGCCACTGACCTACCAGAGGAGCACCTTTCCCCCTAGCCTCACTTCCGACTTGAGTTTTGCAGATGAAATCTGATGGAATGTTAGTGCCTCTGCCTCTCCCTCCCCTCCACACTTGAGGGCTGATCTGATGTTGGATATGGGGCCGCCTCATCGGTGGGAACTGACGCGAACACATGAAGTACATTGCCTTGCTTGTTATGTTTTACTTTTAAAATTGAAACCTTGTTCCTCTCCTGCATGACAGCTATAGAAGACTGCACATGTTGATTGACGAGCTGCCGAACCTCCGGGTTGTCGGCTGAATAGCTGTGTATCTGCAATATCCGAATAAAGGTTTTTGAAAAAAAAAAAAATAATAATAATATATCCCTACCCCAGGAAGCTGAATCTTACAATTTGCCCCCCGGGATCTTAGAGTTCGAATACTTGTATCTTCCAGATGAGTGTACGGCTCTTCTGTACGAAGCACGCAGCCCTACCAAAAGAGTGTGCTACGCAGCCAAATGAAAGTGCTTTAGTTATTACTGTCTTGCAAATCAATTAGACCTTGTAAAAGTAACTGTTCAGGACATCGTTTTCTACCTTATACATTTTCAAAAAGAAGGATTGGCGTACATCTCTACATGACTTAACATAGCAGTAGCTGCATTAATGCAAAAGAACACTCTATTCCTTTTTTACAATTCCAGTAATCAAAGCCTTTATTGGGTGTCTTAAAAGGGCTATACCCCCTAAAACATCTCCAGCACCTGTGTGGAATTTAAATGTAGTCTTCACCTCCCTCACACAACCACCTTTTAAATCACTGCATTCAGTGGACTTTCTGTTTCTTTCATGGAAAGTAGTCTACTTGAATAATGAGTGCATGTAACTCACAAACTCATCTTAGCTACCAAGAACATAGAGACAGAATTGTCCTGTGGAGTAACTTTTTTACACAAAGGGCTTTCTCCTTTCTGCTTGAATCGGTATATCGAGTTTCCAATTTTCTCCCTAAAACCTGCCTCTGTTGCATAGAGAGTTTTTAACGCACACATTAGATATTGAGAGCACACGTACTGTACTGACAGAACAAAACTAGTTAGCGTTTTGTTGCCTATGCAACACCACAGAAAGGACAAGCAATTTCCAAAGTGGGTATTGCAAGACTGCATTGTAAAACGCATCCAGACCAGTTATGCTAAAGGTAAGCAAGTGCTTTCGGAACCTCCTAGAGCGCACTACATGGAAGAAGCTGGCTACCATGACTTTTTTGGGGTAACATTCCCCTAGCTGACATATGCAAGCCAGCAACACTGTCAACACCACACATGTTGACTAAACGTAACTGTGTGAATATATTACCTGCCAACAAGCTGTGGCTGGACAAAAAGTATTAAGAACATCTATACCACACATGCTACGAACAGAATGTTACTTATTCTGTAAGCATCTGTTATCAGCATGATGTGCTGTATATTTACAGGCACCCTGTCTCCTCCCCATAAGTGGGCAATGATGGCATGTGTTTCCTTTTTCACTCAACAGATAAAATCCACAGGGCATATATTTACATATACATAAATCTTTAATCACTACATTAAGTTCGCTCATCCACCCTTATGAATGGAGAACAATCGGGGGTGTGAGCGAAAACCATGTGCAATGTGGGCTAAGGAAAGAGACCCTCTACATCTGTGACTTGAAACTTCATCGAAGAGAAATAACTTGTAATGTCAGAGCCCAGCACCAGTTGACTGGAGTATGCAAAGCTTGTGAATCTAATACACTACACACTACTAATAGATGCTTACAGTGTAAGTACAATATTCGATTTGTAAAGTGTTTATTGTCCCATTTAATGTTTTAGAGAGAGAAGAAAGATAACCCCAACCGTGGCAACATTAATCCACGCAAGATTCGTACTCGGAAGGAGGAATGGGAGAAACTGAAAATGGGCAAAGAGTTTGTGGAACCGAAGGAGAAGAACGCCCCTCCGGGGTACGTCACGTTGAGCAGAGTGATATCGCCACTGCACTGAAAGGGGAGGGGGACAGGATGAAATGAGTGTGTGGCCTGAAGGGTGTATGTCACCCTTGCAGTGCAGTTAGAGGGAGGGGAAAATTATGTCACTGTTGCAGAATATGTGTTGCACAAGCTTGCGTGTTGTTGTTCTGAAGCAGGTGGTCACTTTTTCATCCCTGCGTTCAATCCTCAATTGTCTAGAACGTCTCGCCTCATGGACAGTAAAACCCTCCTGTTCCTGTATGTCTTATATATTAAGCTCTTCAGAGTCCCAGTGCACCCCACGTTAACATTTAACAGCCTCACTTTAGTGGTTTTACCTTCGCAGCACTTCTGTCGCTGTGGACAGCTCTACCTTCATATTCCCAGTTTTCTCTTATATGGAACTCTTCATATTTCCAGATCTCCTTAGGTAATGGCTCTTCCTCGTTAACTCTTCCTCCGTTGAGTTATTGAAGCCCTTCTCCAATAGTTCATTTTGTGCTATTACCAGTGCTCCCTTCCCTGGCAGTACCTTACATGTGACTATTAACACTCACACATTCGGTGCCCTGTTTCTCCTGTTTAGTTAATTATTGAATGATAATATATGATCACTGCTGTGAACTGAATTTCTAACTTTGATTATAGAATAATTCCAATAAACTTATATAATGTGTGTAGTGCCAACTTTTGCAGCGTGAATCTTTTCTGGATTCACATGCTGTGCATTATTCTGCCATCTAGTGGTTTGGTCCAGAAGTGTTGATTTTCCTTTTTTTTCCCCTCTTCTTGTTGGGCGTCAACCTGCCACCATTTGATGTCCCCTTGTGATGTTGTCGTGCTTCCTCCTGGGTGCTCCCACCTTTGGTCGCCATCTTCAGATTCATTTTTCCCACAGTTAGGTCTGGATTGATGCGTAAGGAGCTCCAAACTTTGGAGAGAAGAATCCATGAAAATCAGGGAAAAATCTTCGAAAATCTACAGTACGGTGATTCAAGGTACCGGACATCGAATCAAGGTGCCGGAGGGTGCTGAGAGGGAAAGAACCTCATTGACAACCGGAAAACAATATGCGTGCAGGGGGCTCCCTGTGCGTGGTGATAAAACTAAAGTTTTGCCAGAATTGCCATCACTAGTTCACCCAGAAGGACCAACATCCAGTCTGCAACCTCTGCTTACCGGTAGATCACCGAAGTGAAGATTGCAACGTGTGTCCGGCAGTCAACCGGAAGACCCTGAGTGTAAGGGAGAGACAGAGAATAGCAAGCTATAACATGCAGGGGCAGAGCACCGTACCATTGCTACGGGACCTGGGCCTCTCCAGCGAGGAGAAGGACAATGTCGCAGAAGGGCCAGAAGGCGACACAGAGATGGACATTGAAGTCTTCGAGATCGAAAAGAAAGCTTTGAGAGGTAAGATAACCATTGTGCTTGAAGAAACTGTATGAGTCTCAAAAGACAGACTCAAGGGCCTCGGAGTCAAAGCACTCTACGTCCGCAGTTGCGTTGGAGAAAAACATACTGTATAATCCTTAAACAAGGACTCCGTAATGGCAAAGACCCTCAAAAGATCCAAGAAGTCAAGAGACGTCAAGGAATGGAAGGATGCATCAACGTCGAAACCTTGAAATCTGATAAACATGGCCGTGAAAAAAAAAAAAAGGCTTAAAGTCTTGACACCGAAACACACGCGTCGGAGGTCGATAAGAAAAGTAAAAGACTTGAAGCCGCAATGGTGAGTATTTTACAGCAAAAGAAAGATTTCAACCAAGCATGAAACAATTCAAGATATCGCCAAAGACCTCGATGGGAATCGAGAAAAGCGTCTAGAATTTATAGCTTCCATTGACCCCCGAACCTCTAGAGGAGCAGGAAGCGGAGTTTTTTCGAAGAACAAACTTGCATAGGATCAGAAACCTGGGAGGTCCAAGATTACTATTGTAAGACCTCGACACAGATTCCCCAGAGGAGGCTTTCAACACCTACCCTTCAAGGCCTTCTCCACCAGATGATACTGGTATGTACAACCAAGTCATTAAAAAGGCAGCAGATACCCATGGAGTACAACTCGAGGAAGAAAAACCCCAGTCATGTTATTTGCTGGAAACTCCAATGCCTACACAATTAAGGAACCAATTACTTCCTTTGCTGCCAAGTATGCTAGACCAGGGAAAGGAGGCATTTAAGGAGCCTACCACATCTAAGGCAGTCACACCTAGAGGGGAGAAAAAATACAAACACTCCTCCAAAGATCCTAATTACATCAAGCGGTCGGTGACTGCTGACTCATTCATAACAGCCACAGCCAGGAAGAGGGCTAATGTACCATGAACTATTGGGCCACCACCATAAAAGGATAGCAAGAGAATGGACCTTATGGGCAGAAAGGTCGAGAGCAGTGCGGCGAACCAATGGCGCATCGCCGATTCTAATGCGTTGCTCAACCGACACACATACCAGCACTGGTAGGAAATAGGTGAGCTACTAAAGCACCTTCCAGAACAATGCCAAAAGAGAGCAAGCCACTTCATAGAGGAGGGGAAGAATATAGCAAATACCTGCTTAAAATCATCCCTAGATGCCGCAGAAACATCAAGCAGGCAAATGAAGATCGGTATCACAGAAGAAGACATTCATGGCTACGAATCGAAGGATTCAAGACAAAGGTGCAAAACAACATACTGAATGCTCCTTTCGATGGAGAACTGCTCTTTGGAAGTGCGGTGGACAACACGCTAAACCAATTAAAAAAGGAGACTGAGACAGCAAGATCTATGGGTGCTCTACAATTCAGAGGTGGCATGCGAAGAGGAGCCACCTCCTCAAGATGGTTAGGGGGAACCATCACCCCACAACCGAGCATCAAACATATCAACAGGCTTACCAAGGGGGAAACCAAATGCAACAACAGGGACAGCAACAAGGTTGGCAATACCAGCAAGAAAGATAGTCCTTTTGAGGACTCCCCCCCCCCCCCCCCCCGTACAAGAGGCCTCCCGCAAAGGTGGGGAGGGCTCACAACAACCAAATGATTGCACTCAAAACACAATATACACACCCAAGAAAAATCAGGGAGTGTGCCCACAAAGGGAGCAAGATGGCAAAAGAGAAACAACCAGTTCCTCCACCATTCTACACCAGTAGGAGGCAGGCTAAAAAAATTCCTCCACAAATGGAGAAAGATCACTTCAGACAAATGAATCTATCTTGAACATAATGCAGTACGGTTATTGCATAGAACTAATCAAACCACCTCCAGAGGCCTTAAGGATGAAGGTACATTCAAAAGGGGAAAATATTCAGCTACTCCAAGAAGTACAAGTACTTCGGTCAAAGACAACTATAGAGCTAGTGCCACACAAAGAAATAAACTGGGGCAATTACTCCACATACTTCCTAACTCCAAAGATAGACCCAACGCTGCGTTCTATCTTAGATCTGTGGTTTCTCAACAAATTTATAAAGGCTCAAGATAACAACCTGCAGGAAGTGATACCACAGCTACAAAAAGGGGACTACATGGCCACTGTAGGCTTAAAGGACTCCTATTTGCAAATCTCCATGAACAACAAGCACAAAACATTCTTAAGATTAGTGTTCAACAACACACACTAGCATTTCAGAGTGCTAGCATTCGGTTTAAAGTTTGCACCAAGGGGTATTCACAAAGTGCCTAGCAGCAGTGGTCGCTTACCTGAGAAGGCAGGGCATCCATGTATACCCGTACTGACTAATAAGGGCAAACTCGTACAGAGCCTGCAAACAACATATGCATCAAGTAATGCGTTCACTAGACCAGCTCGGTTTCTTCATACACAAGGAGAAGTCTTCCCTGAGCCAGATCAAGTAAAGGTGTTCTTGGGAGCAAAAATAAGTGCGGTCTTCGAGATGGTGTTCCCAAACGAAAAACAAACAAACAACAGCTCTACAGAAGGAAACACAGCTATACCGGATGGGGCAAGCTCTGACAGTGGGGAAGCTGCTTGGGATGATGGCCTCATGAATTCACTTAATCCCCAACATTCGCATACACAAGACCATTCCCAGAATGGCTTTAAGCACAATAGTCACAAGCAACTGGGAGTTGGGAAGATGTAGTGGTTGTCACACAAAGGATACAGAAGGAGAAAGCATGATGGAACAAGACAAACATATCACAAGGGAGACTTTTTACAATACCAACACCAACGGTGACCATAACTACAGATGCCTCCCAGATTGGATGGGGAGCTCACATGAACAACCTCAAAGTAAGGGGATTGTGAACAGAGCAGGATGCAATACAACAGATCAAAATCCTGGAATTAAAAAACAGTGTTCCTTACCTTAAAAGCCTTTCAGAAAGAGCTCTATGGGAAGACAATTCTGATACAAACAGACAACCCAACCACCATGTTCTACATACACAAACAAGGGGGAACAGAGGCAGTTCCACTTTCAACTCTAGCGCAGCAACTGTGGAGATGTGCAACCCTACGGAAGATAAACATGGTAGCAATACACCTACCAGGGAAGGACTATGTAGAAGCGGACAGACTAAGCAGGCAAGCTTCTTGGTCCCACAAGTGGGAACTGAATCAATCAGAACTCAAGAAGATCTTTCACAAATTGGGGACTCCAGAAATCAACCTCTTCGCAACACCATGCAATGCCAAGCTTCAACCCTGCTAACAGTCCCTAGGGAATGCGCTATGGATAGACTGGTCAGGGATACTTGCTTCCTCCCCCCCTCCCCCTCCCGATACCACTACTTCACAGAGTGATTAAGAAGTGCAAGATCAGCCACATGAAGATGATTCACATTGCCCCGCAATGGGCGAGACAGACCTGGTTCTCAGAAATAGGTATCTCAAGACACAATTCACAAATTGCCAAACAGACAGGACTTGTTAACTATGTAAAAGTGAATGGTGCTCCACCCATAACTGGAAACCTTAAGCCTTGCAGCATGGCTCCTGAGGACTTGGAGTTTGGGCACCTAAAGCTACCAGAAGGCGCAATGGCAATCCTAAGGGAGGCAAGAAAGCCGGCCACTAGGAAATGTTATATGGCAAAATGGAAAAGATACTCTCTATGGTGCCTCAAAGAAGGACTTCACACAAAGTACAGAGCTAAAGTACTTAACACATCTACTGCACAGTAAGCTAACCTATCCATTGCTAAAGGTTCACCTAGCAGCAATTTTAGCATATACACGGGGCCACACAGGAAAGAGGTTCTTCACTTCACAGGTGGTCAACAGGTTCCTAGACGGAGCCAAAATGTATCCCCCGCCCCCACCCAAAAGAGGGTGCCGGCACCTCCATGGAATCTTAAATATGGTACACGCTCAGCTAATAAAAGCACCATTTGAGCCGCTCCACAAGGCCACACCACAAATGCTCACATTAAAAACTGCATTTTTAGTTACAATAACATCATTACATAGAGTGAGTTGCAGGCACGAACGTTACAGGAACCCTACTTCCAAATACATAATGACAGAATAGTCATGAAAACAGATCAACACTTCATGCCAAAGGTGATATCACAATTCCACATAAATCACACCAGACAGATACCAAGTTTCTTCCCAAAACCAAAGATGCAGGCAGAAAAAGCATTACACACTCAAGACGCTAGAAGAGCAGTGATGTATTACTTTGAAAGAACAAAAGAATACAGAAAGACAAAACAACTTTGTATCATTTGCAAACAGTTTCCTTAGAAAACCAGTGACCAAGAACACAATCGCAAGATGGATAGCACAAACCATACAATTCTGGCACAAACAGGCAGGAGAAATATTACAAAGGGGCTCATTCAGCAAAAAAGAAAGGAGCAACTATCGCCTTTCTAGCCAACACACCACTTTAAGATTGGCTAGGCTACAATATCGTCTTCAGTGCACATGTTCACAAAGCACTACTTCATGGACATCCAAATGAATAAGGAAGCACAAGTAAGACAAAAGGTCTTGCAACATCTATTCACACACCAATGCTCATCTTCGAGCCATCCACCACAAACTGCTACAAAATCTATGCACAGCATGTGAATCCAGAAAAGATTCACGCTGCAAAACGTATAGCTTACCTGTCGGTGTAGTTTTGCAACTTGAAGAATTTTCTGGATTCACTAGCAAACCCACCCTCCTCCACCAAAGAAGATAAGCGGGTAGAAAAAATAATGAATCGGAAGATGGCGATCAAACGTCGGCGCTTCAAGAGGAAGCAAGACTAATTCACAAGGGGACACCAAATGATGGTATGTCGACGCCCAACAACAAGAAACTAAAAACAAGTAAATACAACAATTCCGGACCGAACCACTAGATGGCTGAATAATGCACAGCATGTGAAGCCAGAAAATTCTTCAAGGTGCAAAACTATATAGACTGGTAAGAAACGATACAATTTAGATGGCCTGCCTTTGCTTGAAATGAAAATACCATGAGAAAACTTGAATACTCAGAGTACAAATTCTGTTTTTGCTCACTCATTGCGATCCCAATTTTTTCTACGCAAATCTTTTCTGGATTCACATGTAATGCATTATTCCACCCTCTAGTGGTTGGTTTCGGAATTTTCTTTTGTAGTCTCATCTCTCCTCTCCACCACTTCCACATGCCTCGTCAAGTCTTCAACCATTTGGTGCTATGTCCCTCCTTCTGTGACGTTAGATGCATCCTCTGGAAACCCTTCAACGTAGACACCATCTTAGTCATCTTCTTCTGATTCTTTTTTTCTGCCATTGGGTCTGCAAGCAAAGGGCAGAGTTCCAGAGTTTGGGAAGACGCTGCATCACTGAAGATCATTTTCATCAACGAAAACAGAGAATACTCTCAAATCACAGGGATCACAACAAACGTCGTTTTGGTAAGGAGAAAACACAGGAGAACAGGGAAGAGGTGAGAAGCCATCAAAACCCCATGGGTTGGAGAATAAGTAAGGAGTATGGCGCACACCCCCTTTAGATTTTGTGTGAATTGCTCTCACAAATACGCACCGAAGGACAGCCTGTCTTACAAAGGACCGTTGTTCAGAAGTCTGCTCAAAGTATGCAGACTTTTTGCAAGAAACAATCCGAGCAAGACGGAGGCAAATGTGGGCACATTACCCCATCCTCAGGGAAAGCAGGAGTTTTTAAGAGAATTTGGTTTATCGAATGAGGAAGAAGACCCACTTGAGAAAACTGAAGAGGCCTGAGAAGAAGAACTTTAAGAAGTAATCAAGATCCTGTCAGAAAAAAGGCACAAAAAGATGCCTTGGGACAGCAACACAAAATGCAAGACAACACCAAGGGCATTCAGTGGCAGACTATCTTTGACTCGAAGCATGCAAAAGCAGCATCAAGGAAAAATGTCTTGACACTGACCTCGAAAACCTGCTTAACACTGGTACATAAGAAGGGCTTGACACCCACCTCCAAGATTGGTTTAACATAGATGACGAAGAATGGTTCACTACTGGCACAGAAAAGCCAATTGACATAGACCTCAAAGAAGTGAAGCAAAGAGTTAAAACTCTGTTGAACAAAAACACCTCGGGATTGAGACATGATGAGACCAAACTGGAAGCACTCATTCATAAGAAGAGAGTTTGATGACTCTCTAAAGATCTATAGAATTTTACTCAGAGTGAGGAGGAATAAGCGGAACCAGAAACTCCACTGACCTTGGAGCTGCAGCAGGAGAGTATCTGCTTGAGATTTGAAGAGGAGAAAAAACAAATCCAAGAGTAACAATCACCACAGACAGCAGAGTCTAAGGAGGATTGGCAGGACAACTATGTCGACTCTCCAAATGAGTGGTCTTACCCATCTAACACCCACCCACCAGCCAACATTATTGCATGCAACCAACGCGGTCATTGGGTAAGCTACAGATACTTTTGAGGTACATCGGGAAGAGTAGCAAAAAGAAGCATGCTTCCTTCTAGAGATATTACTGCAAGACCAAAAGAGGAATCATTTCCTCCTGATGTTACTAAGTATCGTGGACCATGGTGGAGACAGGCCTTCAGAGAGCCAGCATCAGATAAGTGCAAGTGCTGTTTTCCACCAAGGACCCCGCTTACGTCCAGGACAATGTGTCAGAAGATTCTGTAATTGTGTTACTGGCTCGCCAAAGAGCCTACAACCTAACCTCCACAGTTCCTCCACCAGACAAGGAAAGCAAGAGGGTAGACATGGTGGGAGAAAGATGAAGAGGTTGGCTGTGGTGCAGTGGCATATTGACAGCTCAAATGCCTTGATCGATCTGTACACGCATCAGCAGTGAGACTAAATGCAGGAACACATGCAACACCTGCCAGAGGTGTACAGAAGGAGGGCGAATAGTTTGTTACAGGAGGGCAAAACAATTGCAAACACCTGCCTCAAATCTGCATTCGACGCAGACGACACAGCCAGTAGGCATCATGTACTGTTACTACCCTATGCAGATATGCTTGGCTTTCAGTTTTCGGATTAAAAAGGGGTACAATCCGCAACAATGAACATGCCCTTCACAGGAGACCGCTTCTTTGGGAAGACAGTTGACAAAGTGCTACAGCGAATAATTACAGATAACTACTTCCAGGACCATGGGAGTGTTGATTTATAGAAAGGACCATCTCGAGGGAATATGGCACAAGAAAGAGCACCCACAAGGGGATGGCATGCAGCTAAATACCAGACATACAGCCTTCAAACAACAAAGCACTGTCACAACGGCAATATGCCAGATGGGTTGGAGCGAGGGAACTCTTAGATCAGTGACTCCGTTAGGAGGACTCGTGAACAAATCACAAGTGGGAGGAACGGTGGAAGAATTTCAAGAGGAATCAAGACAGCTCACCTCCAACAAACGGATACTGAATATCATAAGATATAGCTATTGCATAGAACTGACAAAACATCTTCCACAATTCCATAAAAACAAAAGAGAATCAAAAAGGGAAGACTAGTCACTTTGACAGGAGGTAGAAGAGCTGTTAAGAAAAGGGGCTACAAAATGTGTGCCAGCTCCACTTACTTTCTGGTGCCAAACCTGGAGAACACATTAACACTAATAGTAGATGTAAGGACGCTCTACAGGTCATTCAAGACAGAAATTCAACATGACAACCCCACAGGAGGTCATTCCACTTATAGGAAAGAGAAGGTGCATGGCAAGTAAAGATATTAAGGACACACAAAAAGTTCCTCAGATTGGTGGTAGACTAGACAACCTATCAATTCACGGTATTACAATTTGGAATTAAATCGGCACCACAAGTATTTACAAAATGTCTACCCTTAGTGGCAGCACACCTCAGTCAAAGGGGAATGAACGAGTACCCGTGTCTGGACGACTGGCTTATAAAGGCAAGCATGTTCAACCAATGCAGGAATAATATAAACCGTGTCATAAAGACATTACTTGGAGTTTTATATCAACTATGAAAAATCATCAGCTCTACTAGAGAGGGAATCTATTATTCTGGGCAAAATTCTAAATTCAGACGAATGCCTTTCCAGGGGAGAAGAGGGTCAAGGCAATGGTAGGCCAAGGTGACCTCCACCAGAAGGAGCAAAGTCTGACAGTGAGGAAAGTGGTGAAAATGATGGTCATGATGGCCTAATGTATTCCCCGAATACCAAATGCAAGACTGGGCATGAAACCACTACAAGAATGGCTGCAACAACAATGGTCACAGGCAGCCAGGAGGTTGGACGATTAAGTTGCTGTTACAAAGTTGAGAAGGAAATACAGTAGTGGAAAGTCTTGAAACCCCCAACTCCCTCAGGGACCATTGCATCAGGCGCATTCCACACGGGATGGGTAGCTCCCAAGCTAAACCAAAACATCACGGGTATAGGGAGCCCCATAGAAGTAGTACAACCCATAAATGTGTTGCAATTCAAGACATTACGTCTAGCACTAAAGGCCTTCCAGAAACACCTGATGGGTGGAACAGGGCTAATCCAAACCTCAACAAAAGGGGGTGGAGGTTGAGGGGGAAACAAAGCCACACCCCTAATCAAAACTAGCACAAGGAATATGGAAATGGATGATAGAGAACTAAATATTGATTGAATTGTCAAATCTTCTTGTGTTCCTTTCAGCACTAATCCTCTATAGTAGATCCCCACAACAACTCAAATACTTGGTTGTCCCTCCGTGTGATTTTAATTTCTTTTTGTCGTTCTTTGCTCTCTTCTTGTGGCTGTTGACCCCCTCAAACTCCACCTGTAACAGGGCTCATGTTTGACTTCAGTCCCTTCCATCCACTGACACTGCACTCTGGTGGTCTCTTCCTCTCACACTTGGGCACTGCACTCAGGAATCTGTTGGGTCCACCGAGTGCTGGCACTCTCTCTTCCCCCTAGGCTGTCAGCACCTCTTTAGTTTAACAGGCACAGTTTTATCGGTTGTAACGGATTACATTTTTATATCCCTATATTTGAATAGGTAATGATAATTGGCTTTACAATTCTTTTCTTATAGTTGTTTCCATCCTCTTTTTGATTTCATGTGGGTGGGCATTTAAGGAAAGGTGGTTTGGAGAGGATGGCTATTTTAACTTGAAGTGTAGGTTGTACTAAATCGCTCTCCTTTCCTGCCTCTGTTTGGAATTCTAGAGATTGTATTGGCATGCCAAAGCTTGATTCAACTGCTTTTTTCATCAGCCACACTGTCATAATCTTTTCTTTGCTCTACCAACTTTTAGCCCTCCTAGGTAAATTGACAAGAGTCTTTGTGGAAGTGTTTATTTAGAAAATAAGCCATGTATCTCTTTGGCTGACCACCTGTCCTCCTTCACACTTCTCAATATGGATAGTAATGCTTTCACCATCCTTCTTCCCTTTTCCTGGGCATTAGATGTTCATGCGTTCTTTATGGTTTCTTTGTGATCTCATGCGCTTCTTTTTATGTTCTCCCCTAAGGCTGTCCTGCATAGATGTATATCCTAGTCTTCAAAGATGTTTGACCAGTTTCATAGTTTCATGCCTATACTGATGGTGGGTAAGGCACAGGCACGTCTTGCACAGAACTCCTATTTTCACCAGCCCTCCTGCTGCTCCTGCTCTGTGCCTCTATTTCTAAAACTTAGTAGGAAATAAACTACTGGAAGCCATCGGCGTGGTGGAAGGCTGGAGGTGTTTGCTATTCAAAAAGTTCAAAATTCTACTAATTTAAAGTGGAGTCTGTGTCCCATTGCATTGTGAGATTTAAGCTGACTTACAGGTGTGTCTGCAGAACCCTTGGGACCTGTGCCTGCCCAGTGTATGTTTGATGGCACATGTGTTTTTTGTATTTGCAGTTCTTCAGGCCTGGTTTACCAAAACGGCTCAGTGAGCTCCGGGGACAGTATGGATATAAACCACTATCCTCCACCTCTGCAGTACGACATGGCTTCACTGGGATCTCCGGCTCTTCCAGATGATGCATTGCCACCGCCACCCATGGAGTTTGGGCAAGTTAAATATTTACTACACACCGTAGGGAAACCTCTCTTATTTTAGGGGGCTATATATAAAACAAAACTTGAGTGTTTTCAGTGTAGTCCTTCATCGACAATGGCAGGTGCCAACATTTAGTCTTCATTCTTGTCAGTGACCAACCTCGTGTTTCATTCGGACAATCTGGTCACCCTAAGTTTGTACACATGAGAATCTACACCTGAGCAGGCCACAAACTTTCTGGATACCGGTAATTAATGGTTTACTTTTACTGGTGGAAAAAATCGTGCGAAATTAAGGACCAGCTTTTCTTGCTATTTGTATCCTTATCATTTCTTTCACCCAACCCATCCTTTTTGTGGTTTTGCAACCTAGTTTTTGTTCTCTTGCAGGTACCATTGTATCCCATACTTTCACATGTACCTTAGGTTCTACTTTCATATTATGGGTTTGTCCTGCCTGTGAAGCATTGCACTCCCTCCATGCTTTTTGACTAGATGTGTTACTACCTTACAAAGCTGACGTCGGGGGACTTTTTCTTTGTGTGCACTTACATATCAAGTGTCTTTTAGCACTACATGGACACGCGTGGCTGTTCTCCTTCTGTTCAGAACCTCTTTCTCTTTTTTTTCTGATTGCTTCAGTTCACCTCTTGTCCCCCTTTTTTAGGTCTCGCCTAGCGAAGCAGCGCATGCCGGTTTGGTGGGCAAAGGGGGACAGGACATGTGCACGAGCCCAGAAGACAGCACAATCATCAAAGACAGCAGGCGTGCGAGGACAGGAGATGTGCACGGGTACGACTTGGCTCGCTTTCACTTTTTCCGCGCTCAAAGCATGCCCCTCCTGCACTCGTGACAGAGTGCTGCGTTTGAAACCAAGGACGCTTTCAGGCTTCTTTCTGCTTTGGCAATGGAGGCAACTTGTGTCATAAAGCGCATACGGCGGCCGCACAACTCTATTATCACGTGCGCCGCCAAAATGCTTTTTTTTCCAAATTGGAGGACAGAGCGTAACGCGTGGCCGCAGTAGCGCAAGTTCAGGACGTTCAGGGGCCGTGCTGTTGTCAGTGAAGTGAGTGTTAAGAATGTCTCCAATCGTGCCGTCACAAGAGCTCCACAGAACACATTTGACTTTCCTGATACGCGTCTCCTTTTCAGTCTTTGTATCCTAACTCGGGTTATTTTTTTCTGCGGGGGGGGGGGGTTGCAGCATCTGCTCCTTTTTAGGCAAATGCAATACTGTTAAAGGTTGTTAAACCTATTAATATGTCAAATATATGCCAGTTAGAGGTGGGCGAGCCACTGAAGATCAGTGGGGCTGTCACTTGGCTGTTACTGACTGTGCCGAGCTGGTGAGGTATCTGTTTCCTATCAGGGCCTGGGAAGGAGGGGTGGGGGCGGGGGCAAAGGGAGTTGGTTGAGGACGGGAGGGGGTGGGGCACTAGCTAAAGGTGACCGATGGCTGAGAACAGTTGTTTGGTGAAGGAGGGGGGAGTGTGGAGAGGTGAGTGAAATGGATGCGCAGATGTTGAAAGCGGAGGTGAGGTGGAGTGGGAGAGGGAGAGAGGGGCTGGAGGTGGCAGAGCGACATCCCTTGCTATGCATGGCTCCGTGAAGGCATATCGGGCAAGGCGGCCAGGCGATGCATAGCTGGAGAGGGAAAGTGAGAGCTGCAGGGGAGAGCGAGAGTCAGCATCGGGCGCAATTAACGATTTCATGTGCTTCATCGGCTGTTAGATATCGAGGGTCTGAGGGAAACAAAAGGCGCAGATGGAAGCTGCTTGTAGACTGGTCTGCGGAGGAGGGCCGTCAGTAAACAGATCTGTGAGGGTAGGTGACCCGTGGACAAATCTGTAAGGCAGGACTAGCTATAGACGGACCTAAAAAGGAAAGGTGGGGTTGGTGTGTGTTGTTGTTTACGGAAGGACTGTTTGTAACTTGGACTATAGGAGAGGGCTGTAGGCAGGCAAGTCTGTAAAGCAGAACAGTGGTCTTTTCACTGGTTTACAGCAGATGGTACTGTGTGAATCAGTGTTTGGTGGGGCACATTCTGCAATCTCATCTTAAGGTGGTGCATTCTAAACTAACCTTTAGGCGAGGGTGGTTTGTCCAGAAAATCACGTGTCAGCATACCTGTAGGGGAGGGCAATTTTGTTTGTGTGTAGAAAGAGTCCCATGGTGGATCCGTGTCTGTGGAAACTTTCCAAAAGAGGGCAGAAAGGGTCTGGTCTGAAAGGGACTGCGGCTGGGGCTGTTTCGTCTGTAAGGCAGTTCTTGATGGCTGCTATTTAGGGGTATTGTGTCTGCATACACCAAGGGATCTTTCGGAGATGGCTGTCTATAGACCGGACCCACAGTGTGGACGATTGTGTGTAAGCAAGTCTGTGGGGGAAACGGATACAAACGTGCAATACAATACCTCTCGCATTTGCGAAATTTTAAGCTATTGGCATTATAAAATGACAATGCCTTTTTAGGTCTCGCTGGCATTGCAGCGAGAAGCGCTGCCGCCAACGAGACTATTGTTGCCGTGTTTACTCCCAAGGGAGACAGACCTGGGCACGAGCCGATTCTGGTCTGGGCACGAGCCGATTCTGGTCTGTGAACGCGCTTCACAGTGGAACAGCTTGTTCCTATTGTTGGGTTCTATTTTTAGAGCTCTCGCTGGGTGCTCTTGCGTGCTGGCGTTGCCAGACGTGAACGTGCGACGGCGGCGAGGCGCTCCTGCGTCTGTGTGTGGAAACCCTTGCTGCCGGCCCAGGATGGCGCGGAATGTGCGCGAATAGGGACTATTATTGGCTCGCCCTCTGGAATCTACGTGGGATCTCGGCTGCTGCTACTTCGGAGGCGGTACAATGAGCAAAAAAATGGGGGCGACTAAGTTAGAGTGGGGGGGCACAGCTGAGCACAGTCCTTTCATTATTTAGGAGGTCTCAGCAGAGCTCTCGTTTGCGACGGAAACGTCAAATACTGCACATCTATATACATCCATCAACATTCACCCTCGTTTGGGAATTAACCATCACCTCTAAACAGCCATCCAGTCCACGCTCGTGGCAGAATTAATCTCGCTTACCATGCCCCCGCATTAACAATCCATCAACTGCTTCAAAACACCTCTGTAGTAGATCTTAAATAACGTTTTCAGAACCCACTTGTTCTATAGCACTACTGCAGAACTTAAATACCACCAAAAATCAATCCCACCCAAAAGCCCAATTGTCATAAGAAGTCGATTCAAAACACAAGCCACTACCAAAAACAATTTAACAAACGTAAATAAAAAACAAGCATTGAAAATGCAATAGGTCTCGCCTTTGATAATCCATTTGCTTTGCTAATGGTATTGTATAGCAAAGCAAATGGCTTTAACTTAATAAAAGGCGAGACCTATTGCATTTGTAATGCTTGTATTACTGGGAATTGGGGCCGTGGCAAGTGTCAACCAAAAGTAGAGTTATTTTGGAGGGCAGGTCGCAGACGCCCTCCTAGTACCAGCTTATAGTTGTTATTTTTCCCGAAAATACTGAGGTGTGAACACTGTCAGCACGACGTCCGTATAATAATGTTAAGTGATAAAGAGTTGAAAAACAAAATTACTTTTCCGCTGCAAGCATTGGCTACGCAAAACATTATTTTAACTGTTCAGTTTCACTTTCATTTTACTGTAAAAAGGCCTCGCGGAGAATTCGCTGCAATATTACGAATTTGCGCTCCCCCAGATAAGTACATCAGGAACAAACTAAAACCAATATCTATAGATTTAAATTTGGCTGTCTCCCCGAAACCTCCGCACTCCTCTATACAAAAAAAACGAAGGAAGGTAGTAATTAAAAAGGCCTTTTTGAGAAACCGAATTTCGTTTTTTCTTCGACTATGGGTCGATGTAATTTAAAAGGAGTATCACAACTGATACCCTTCCCGAACACCGTGTTATTAAATGCGCTGGCGTTGCAGCTCGCGCCCCGCATGCATGCGCCCCCCTCCCAACGCTGCACGGCCATGGCGCGCGGGCGGGCACTCACCTGTTCGGAGACGGCCCGGAAGAGGCACGAGGCGTCCTTGGCGGTCAGGTTGCGGTACAGCCCCAGAGAGCCGAGGAAGTCGTCCATGGTCACCTCGTTGAGGGACTTCTGCCCGAAGTACTTCTTCATTCCCCGCTGCATGGTGGCGGTTGGATACTGCGGGCTGGGTCTGTGCTCTGCGGCCGCCCCCTCTCACGGCCCTTAATCAGGGCTCAGGGGCTGCACATGAGGGCAGGAACTTCGCACCTGCGCGCACGACGCGCCGCGGCCTCTGCGCCCACAGGCCTGCCCGGTGAGCGTCCGACCTCCCGGGCAGAAAGCATGTTGTCTGTTTTGCAGCCAGACAAACGTGCACAAACCCACCTTTTTACAAAGTTGCAAACCTCGGATGTTTTTGTGCTCCAAAGAAGGCACGTCAAGACGTTTGTTTATCAAGCACTCATTTGAATGTCTTTGAAACGAGGACTGCAAGGCATTAGTCTTTAAACTGTGACGTATGCTGGTTAACAGTCTATATGGACCGATTTTTGTCACACCTGCTCACTCACCCCCATCATACCTGTGTGTGGCCTCTTCGCCGTTCCAACAGGCCCAGTACCTGTGGTGGTATAATTTAGCGTTCTCCAGCCGGAACTTTACCATACTCGAAATATTGTTAAATTCCATTGCCTTCTATTAATTACCCACCCAGCAAATTCACAACGTCCCCTTAATTAGCCCTGATTTAACTTAAGTGGAACAAGTCTCTGATTCCCCCCCCCTCCCCCAGCAAACCTTATTGGACACATTCTTTATATGGTGTAGCTTGACTGTGCAGCTTTCAGACAATTATGTAGCCATCACTAGCGAGGGGCTATGGCTCCGTCCACACGTTGGAAGCCAGGAGTACATGTTTGGTAGGGCACAAGTTTTGTGTTTCCGCAAAAAAAAATACTTACGCTCCATACAGCTGGCATTATATTGTTTATTTATCTTGCTGCCTCATCTTGAACTTTGATGGGCATACACATGACATTGGAATGCTATTAAAGTGTCTTAGACAAATAGAAAATTAATTTAGTTTTTCTCTGGCAGCAGCAGTGATGACAGAAGGACTGTCATTATCCTACATGGAGTTTAGGTGTGGCTTGGCAGTGCCAATATCATCTGACATTCTTACCTACACCAATATTACCTAAGCCAGTAGGTAGTTAGAATTACGATGTAGTTTCTATAGGAAGAGCGTTTTTTCATTTGCCAATAACTTTGGCATCGTTTGATGAATCCTCCCGAAATTTTTAAAGCTAGTTTAACACTCCCTTCAGCTGCTGTCTTGAAAGTTTTGTGGTGCTCCTTCAAGTGGGGGGGGCTGAGAAAAGGGAGGAGAGCCCCCGAAATGCATTTTCCCTGTATTACTTTCCATATTATTGATACACGGCTACAGACCAAACGGCTGAACAGAATGACACCAAATTTGGCAGAAAGGTAGATGTCGGTTCAGGGAAGAGCCTGTTTGTGATAATGTCAGAGGCAGCTACTCCGCTAAGGCGGAGGAGCATCACCCACTGCTTTTAAGTTCTTACCAATCACAACGCTGCAAGTTGTGATTAGTCAGGGGAGCCTGGGTGCTTCCTGTTTGGTGGAGTCCTGACACGGAGGAGAGACATGGTGGCGATTAGGTAAGTTATTTTAATTTTTTTATACGTCTCACCTGCCCCTGCCCCGCCACCCCTGAACGATGCCGTCCGCCACTGAATTTGGTGTAAATCCATTCAGTAGTTGTGGAGTTAATTTAACCCCTTCGACACTTGTGACGGAGCGGTTCCGTCACGTGCGTCGGTTGCGCTGTGCGCATGACGGAACCGCTCCGTCATGGCCCCGCCCGCGCACGGAATCTTCAGCGCGGTGCGGAAATCCGCGCCGCGCTGAAGGGGTTAAAATAAAATCCAATTCTATATATAGGGACGCAGGGTATATGCGATACTGCCTGATCTCATGATGAGATCTAATTGGCTGCCAACAATTAAAACCAGGCAGTATTGGAAGCCATCTTGTGGCTCAGGTTGAACCGAGTCACAGAAATTTTTTTGCAAAAAAAGAAAAGGGGGCAGGGTAGAAACACCCTGATCCCCTAGGCCTCCTGAGGGTGTGGGGGTCCCACAGGAACCTGCAGGGCCCCCCCAAAAAAATTCAGCTGAAGTGCTGCTGGATCCACGGTTCGCGCTGAAAATTTAAAAAAGAAAGGAGGGGGATCGCACAGCCTCCCCCTCCTCCTGGGGCTCATTGTGAGGCAGCTGACAGAGTATAGAAAGTATAACTAGACCAGCCAAGTCGCCCCTACGGTTTCTCCTATAAATCAAAGTTCCCTCTCCTTGCAGCAGGATCCATGCTTCATTCATCTACAGGAATCACAGAGGTCCTACCCTAGTTAGTGCCTTGTTACCTTTACCCACCCTGGGCCCTAGCTGTGGGTCGTATTAGGTCGATCTGTCGCCTGTGATCTTTTGCAGCTGTCGTTTGCTGCCCCGAATTGTCTGCTCCACTTCAACTTTAAAACTGAGTCACACACGCGCATGTTTGATTCGGTTGAAATGTAATTTTTTAGGTCTCGTCTGAGCCAGCGCTTTAGCGCTGCTCTTGCGAGAGCTTTTGTAAAAGGGGGATTTGGAAGTGCAAACCAGTGCTTTCAGGCCGCCAACTACAGTGCATGTGCGCTGGGCGAGTGCACCATTTGGCAGCCTGTGATCATTTCGCGGCCGCTTTGATATTCTCAGTGAGGTGAGCCACACGGCCACTTAGAACATCAAAGCGGCCGCGAAAGCGCACACCATTTGCCACCCCCTCCCTTATCCCACTTCCTGCTTGTTGTACCTTGTATCCCTCTATACTTCTCTCTCTACCTCACCTTACCTCTCTCTGTCGTCACCTTGCTCTAATTCTCCTGTCTTTCTACTTGTTCACTCTCTAATGCACCCCTCCGTGCACCCCACCCCTCTCTAAAAAATTCCTATTCCTTCTATTTCCATTTTCCTCACTCTAAAATCCTACCTCTCCTACTATTTCTCCCTCGTCCTGCCTCTCTGTACCTTCGTTCTGGCTAACACACTTTTCTCTCTTTATCTCAGCCTCTCCCTTCTTCGCCTATCTCCCTACACACATCTACCATCCTACCCACCTGTTGCCACCCCTAGCCACCCCTATCCATCTCTACCCACCCCACCCATCTCTCCCTCTTTTCTACCTCTACTTTATCCATCTCGTTATAGTTATCTCTTTTTTCCAAAACCTTCTTATTACATTTTACGAAACAGTACAAAGCATCCTATTGAATGCAGGATTACGAGTATGCTATGAGAGTATACAAGGGATTCCATCTAACATTACAATATGATATAATGCAGACGTAGGAAATTGTATACAGTTATAACTGACTGTGGAAATCCTGATGCCGGTGTTCTCTTAGCCGCTGCATCCTTCACAGATGCCTCCCCCCGCAAGCAACCCCCCAGCAGAGCGGGATGTCACCGTCTAGTCAGAGAAATAGGCACATAGAAAGAGGAGCGAAGGGGCAAGCGAGGGAATAGAATAAACAGACAGAGATTACATGTCATTTTAAGGAATGGTCAAAAGCCTCCGATCGGTGCTTTGATTGTCACTGCTGGAGCTTGAATGAATGCACTGAAGTATCTGGGCTCAAATCTACAATTTCACGTATTATGTGCACACGCCCACTAAATATCCGCCAAGCCACCTTTGCGTTTTTCCTGCAATGGGAGGGGCAAGCTCGTTAGACACTGAATGTGTAACACAACAAATCTTGATACACGCCCAAAAATAAATTATTCAATCAATGTTTTATCGTTCTTTCTTTTGGTATTATTTGTCTGGTCGACGCCAAGCACTTTTAGGTTTCGGCTGTTCTTAACGTTCCCTCGCATGAGGCTGTTAGTACAAGTATATATTGTTCGCCATCAGTAGGTTTTTAATTAGCTGGAAGTGGATAAAACATTTAAAATTGTTTCATGAGGGGGCGGGGGGAGGAGGGGGATTGAAAAATGTGCGTTTCTGTTGCCTCCAAGAACCCTTAAAGTGGCAGTATCTGTGCTTTATTTGATTGAATTCAACAGTGTTGGAAAAATATTTAGAAAGTATCCAATTCTTATCATAAAATGCATACCATATCCATCAATGCTAAAAAGTTGAAGCGTAAAAAGCTCCTGCCACGTTTTTAAAAATGTATATCATTCCTACATTTAACCCACACATACTGCATCTGTGTGAGTCAGTTTTCATTGGCACATTTCCAATTCAAGGTTAATGTAAACCTATCTGGGTAATTTTCGGCTGCTTGGGAAGCTTACTAAAGTGGATCTACAATTTCTGAACAATTTGACATTATGTTAAGCAATGTAGAACAGTAGCCGTTCTGTTTAAAAAAGGTGGCGTTGTGCTCAGAGGTCTGGGTCTCAGCTATAAATAGGGCAAAAAAATGAAAATGTCCTCATCTCTACTTTAGGCCTGTGGTGACCTTTGGCTGCAATCATTCAAGATGGCAGCCGTCATGCTGCTCTGCATTTTCATTGGTGTGGGCCTTTTGGTGCAAATGTCCAGCAACAGTCAGGTCTAGTAGCCATTACAGTACACTGCAAAAACTTTGTTTTGATGCATGTCGTCAGCTGAGATAAACAAGCATTGGCCAAGCCAATAGGTCTCGCCTTTAATAGGCGAGTGCTGACGTAATGGCTTTACCAATGTGGTACTGCCATTAAATGTAATGGAACTGAATCTACATTCAAAGGAAGTCATACTAGGCTTTGCCATGATTCAAGTCGAGCAAGATCAGAAGTAAGCAGTTACTGCTTAACTCACTGGAACATCTTGCAAACATTCAGTCATTTTGGTAGTTCAGTGTTCCTTTTTCAATAGAAACACCCAACACCATCAGCCTTTTTAGGAGCAACATTGCAATAGCGATACATGGAATGGATAGCTTGGGAATCATAGATTGTGAGAAGTTGGCCTGGCATATGCTGTTCCTAGTTATAGGGACACCTTGCACCAGTCCAATTCGACTCTTATTGATGATAGGTTTAAGACAACCTTTAAAGAAAGCTATCCTAGTGGTAGCTGTGGAGAGCAATTACAACAGAAGAACACTGTTCCTATGGTCGGGTGCAAATAGTCACCCAGGCCTATCAAATAAAAGAAAAAGAAAAACCCAGAAAAAGGTAAGACCCCAGGTATAGTGCGTGAACCTACTAGAGAAGTGGGAAGAACATGTCCTTGTACTTGTTGCCCTCACACACCCCGTAGGATGTCATGCTTCATCATCGGGCAGGTGCTCCTCGTTGGGCCGGTGCTGCAATTCCCAACGTGTCCCCCGAAGGGTCGCTTTGTCGGAGATCTTTTAAGGACTGCCGGATGGTGCATGTGGGTGTGCGAGGAAAGTGGGTGCTCTATATAAGGTGCATAGAAACGTGCAAGATAATTAAAAGCTGGCCAGGGAGTTTCATACAGCATGTGTAGAAATGATGAAACCCTTTTTATGAAATTCCTTTTTAGGAATATTGTCCTAAAGGGCATAGTATGTTCTCATGTAAAGGGTCTAATAGGTTGACATGTTTCACGCCTTTATTGCCATACAGGTCATTGGCGTTTCTTCAGGACCAAAACAACAATTAGAGTGAAGTGCACGTGATATCCAAATTTAAAATATAGGTACCCTCTCAAAGTTTCAGGGCTGACAAGTAGGACTGTGTGATGGCTACAACCCATTGGTTGTGAACGCTCCTGATGTTAACCTAGGGGAAGAAACACAGGAAAGAAGACAAATTATGATCATCAGACTGGCTTGATGAATCATGGTGTGCCACGGTCGTGTGCACACAACCCACATCCACAAAGACACATAAGGCAAAAGGGCAGAATGTACTCCTATAAAACATCCAAGGAGGTGACTCAGCTACTGTAGGGTGTACTAACACATATCGGGTGTCTACTCTGTACTCACGATACTGGTCGGGGACCGGCTCCCATTTTTAAGACCCGTCCATCCATCCGCCAATGGTGCATTACTCCTGGCGGGAAAGCGGGCTAGATATACTCAGGGAAGTCGGAACCCGATTGAAATCCCCTTCCGGGGTGTCCGGGTGAGCTCCCAAGTCATGCGCATGCGTGAGATGCTATCAAGGATGCGCATGCGTCAACCAGGGAGACTACAACCGGTGACAAGGTATCGGCGTTCTAGTTAAAAAATGCATGTATAATGACATTGGCTCTCACCAGGCAGTTGTCGGGACACAGAAATTAGTGTGCAATAATACCCGCTTACCCACAAGAGATGCTGGTGTAGCTGGGCCAGTATCTCTGCAAACGAGTCAAACAGAGTCCCGTAAGGTAGCCCACACCCGTAGCTAAAATACCTCAAACAGCGCCGAAGGTAGGGAAGTAGATATCCCAAAACAAGCCAATTGAATGAAGGCATGAATCTATGTATAAAAATTAATATATAAAAAAATTATACGCCCACAATATGGGACCAAAATGCCTAGTGTGTGAAAGGAAAAATGAAAAGCAGAAAGAGAGAAGATAGAGGTCCCTCGGCACAACTGCCGTGCTATCACTATCCAAACAAAAGATGGGGACCCAGGAGCTGATTATGGTCCAGTGTTCACGCTCCTCATGCCTAGCAATTACAACAAAAGAACACTGTTCCTATGGTCGGGTGCAAATAGTCACCCAGGCCTATCAAATAAAAGAAAAAGAAAAACCCAGAAAAAGGTAAGACCCCAGGTATAGTGCGTGAACCTACTAGAGAAGTGGGAAGAACATGTCCTTGTACTTGTTGCCCTCACACACCCCGTAGGATGTCATGCTTCATCATCGGGCAGGTGCTCCTCGTTGGGCCGGCGCTGCAATTCCCAACGGGTCCCCCGAAGGGTCGCTTTGTCGGAGATCTTTTAAGGACTGCCGGATGGTGCATGTGGGTGTGCGAGGAAAGTGGGTGCTCTATATAAGATGCATAGTAACGTGCAAGATAATTAAAAGCTGGCCAGGGAGTTTCATACAGCATGTGTAGAAATGATGAAACCCTAGGCAGTATAAAAAGGAATATTGTCCTAAAGGGCATAGTATGTCCTCATGTAAAGGGTCTAATAGGTCGACATGTTTCACGCCTTTATTGCCATACAGGTCATTGGCGTTTCTTCAGGACCAAAACAACAATTAGAGTGAAGTGCACGTGATATCCAAATTTAAAATATAGGTACCCTCTCAAAGTTTCAGGGATGACAAGTAGGACTGTGTGATGGCTACAACCCATTGGTTGTGAACGCTCCTGATGTTAACCTAGGGGAAGAAACACAGGAAAGAAGACAAATTATGATCATCAGACTGGCTTGATGTATCATAGTGTGCCACGGTCGTGTGCACACAACCCACATCCACAAAGACACATAAGGCAAAAGGGCAGAATGTACTCCTATAAAACATCCAAGGTTGTATAGTAGTACATTCTGCCCTTTTGCCTTATGTGTCTTTGTGGATGTGGGTTGTGTGCACACGACCGTGGCACACCATGATACATCAAGCCAGTCTGATGATCATAATTTGTCTTCTTTCCTGTGTTTCTTCCCCTAGGTTAACATCAGGAGCGTTCACAACCAATGGGTTGTAGCCATCACACAGTCCTACTTGTCAGCCCTGAAACTTTGAGAGGGTACCTATATTTTAAATTTGGATATCACGTGCACTTCACTCTAATTGTTGTTTTGGTCCTGAAGAAACGCCAATGACCTGTATGGCAATAAAGGCGTGAAACATGTCGACCTATTAGACCCTTTACATGAGGACATACTATGCCCTTTAGGACAATATTCCTTTTTATGCTACCTAGGGTTTCATCATTTCTACACATGCTGTATGAAACTCCCTGGCCAGCTTTTAATTATCTTGCACGTTACTATGCACCTTATATAGAGCACCCACTTTCCTCGCACACCCACATGCACCATCCGGCAGTCCTTAAAAGATCTCCGACAAAGCGACCCTTCGGGGGACCCGTTGGGAATTGCAGCGCCGGCCCAACGAGGAGCACCTGCCCGATGATGAAGCATGACATCCTACGGGGTGTGTGAGGGCAACAAGTACAAGGACATGTTCTTCCCACTTCTCTAGTAGGTTCACGCACTATACCTGGGGTCTTACCTTTTTCTGGGTTTTTCTTTTTCTTTTATTTGATAGGCCTGGGTGACTATTTGCACCCGACCATAGGAACAGTGTTCTTTTGTTGTAATTGCTAGGCATGAGGAGCGTGAACACTGGACCATAATCAGCTCCTGGGTCCCCATCTTTTGTTTGGATAGTGATAGCACAGCAGTTGTGCCGAGGGACCTCTATCTTCTCTCTTTCTGCTTTTCATTTTTCCTTTCACACACTAGGCATTTTGGTCCCATATTGTGGGCGTATAATTTTTTTATATATTAATTTTTATACATAGATTCATGCCTTCATTCAATTGGCTTGTTTTGGGATATCTACTTCCCTACCTTCGGCGCTGTTTGAGGTATTTTAGCTACGGGTGTGGGCTACCTTACGGGACTCTGTTTGACTCGTTTGCAGAGATACTGGCCCAGCTACACCAGCATCTCTTGTGGGTAGCGGGTATTATTGCACACTAATTTCTGTGTCCCGACACCTGCCTGGTGAGAGCCAATGTCATTATACATGCATTTTTCAACTAGAACGCCGATACCTTGTCACCGGTTGTAGTCTCCCTGGTTGACGCATGCGCATCCTTGATAGCATCTCATGCATGCGCATGACTTGGGAGCTCACCCGGACACCCCGGAAGGGGATTTCAATCGGGTTCCGACTTCCCTGAGTATATCTAGCCCGCTTTCCCGCCAGGAGTAATGCACCATTGGCGGATGGATGGACGGGTCTTAAAGATGGGAGCCGGTCCCCGACCAGTATTGTGAGTACAGAGTAGACACCCGATATGTGTTAGTACACCCTACAGTAGCTGAGTCACCTCCTTGGATGTTTTATAGGAGTACATTCTGCCCTTTTGCCTTATGTGTCTTTGTGGATGTGGGTTGTGTGCACACGACCGTGGCACACCATGATACATCAAGCCAGTCTGATGATCATAATTTGTCGTCTTTCCTGTGTTTCTTCCCCTAGGTTAACATCAGGAGCGTTCACAACCAATGGGTTGTAGCCATCACACAGTCCTACTTGTCAGCCCTGAAACTTTGAGAGGGTACCTATATTTTAAATTTGGATATCACGTGCACTTCACTCTAATTGTTGTTTTGGTCCTGAAGAAACGCCAATGACCTGTATGGCAATAAAGGCGTGAAACATGTCGACCTATTAGACCCTTTACATGAGGACATACTATGCCCTTTAGGACAATATTCCTTTTTATGCTGCCTAGGGTTTCATCATTTCTACACATGCTGTATGAAACTCCCTGGCCAGCTTTGAATTATCTTGCACGTTACTATGCACCTTATATAGAGCACCCACTTTCCTCGCACACCCACATGCACCATCCGGCAGTCCTTAAAAGATCTCCGACAAAGCGACCCTTCGGGGGACCCGTTGGGAATTGCTGCGCCGGCCCAACGAGGAGCACCTGCCCGATGATGAAGCATGACATCCTACGGGGTGTGTGAGGGCAACAAGTACAAGGACATGTTCTTCCCACTTCTCTAGTAGGTTCACGCACTATACCTGGGGTCTTACCTTTTTCTGGGTTTTTCTTTTTCTTTTATTTGATAGGCCTGGGTGACTATTTGCACCCGACCATAGGAACAGTGTTCTTTTGTTGTAATTTCTAGGCATGAGGAGCGTGAACACTGGACCATAATCAGCTCCTGGGTCCCCATCTTTTGTTTGGATAGCTGTGGAGAGCAGCCTTCAGGCTAAGTCTTGAAGGAGTGTTAAGCTTATTGTTTTACCATAATAACCTCTTGAATAACCAAATGAAAGAGTAGCCCACACAGGTATATATATAAAATATATGTGTGAGAAGTTGGCCTGTCATATGCTGGTCACTAGTTAAAGTGGCCACCTTGCACCAGTCCAATTCGACTCTTATTGATGATAGGTAAAGACAACCTTTTAGAAAGCTATCCTAGTGGTAGCTGTGGAGAGCAGCCTTCAGGCTAAGTCTTGAAGGAGTGTTAAGCTTATTGTTTTACCATAATAACCTCTTGAATAACCAAATGAAAGAGTAGTCCACACAGGTATATATATAAAATATATGTATTTATTCTAGACAGAATCCCACAGACACTTTATGTGACTAGTGGCAAAGTTACATTCCAAACAAGCATTTATAAACACAATAAATAGCACAGAAATCAATGGGCCCCAGGGGGGGACCAAACCATATACTAAAATAGTGGTATAAGAACCGCGACAATTCTACAGGCAATGCCTAGGGCATTCAGGATCGCTTGCCCCTTCAGAATCTACCCACAGTTAAGAGGAAGGGGACACACGGGAGACACGTGCAGTGCAAAGAGCTGCTATCGGGATCGCAATGTTAGCCTATGGAGAATGTCGCGGTTGAATATTTAAAGTTTAAAGACACTTCTAGCAGTAGTACAAAGTTAAGGCTTGAGACTTAAGGCTTTGGAGAGCCCACCACCACGGGAGTACTGAAGTACCACTGTTACCTGCCCCAGGGAAGCCGGGTGCATAGGTCGTTTCTCGTGTCGGGTCGCGGGCTGATTTTCAATGGAAAAGTAGTCCAAACTGCTGCTAGCTGAAAGCGTCGATGAAGTCATGAAGATTGAAGATGTAAAAAAGGTAAAGATGAACCTGAAAGCAGAGGGGACAGAGTCTGGGTCACGGCACAGTGACCAGGGGGCTCACAGCAAGGAGCCCTTCGATGTCGGGTGCTTCAGGTGAGGAAGGTGCAGCTGGGTTCTGTAGTCACGGGCTCCGGGAGGCTTCAAGGAAGGCCAGCTTCTGGAGGGCGACTGTCCCACGTCGGATGAGGGTCGCTGCGGTGTTAGTGTCCCGATTGGATCCACTAAGCCTTGGCAACCGCAACCCACGCAAGACGGACAAAGCAGCTGCTGGTGCAGACCCACGAGGTCTGAGGGTGCTCTCCTTTGGAGGGAGCGCAGAGCGGGCCTGGAGCAACCAGGGGAACTCTTGGAAATGAAGATTGTCCACCGCCAGGGCCCACAAGTCGAGAGACAAGGGACTGCGGAAGGCAGCAAAATGGAAAGCGTAAAAGGGCTCCCACGGGCCACCGGAGCGGACTAGGGAGCTGAGATTTGGCACGGATGCTGCTTGAAGGTTGGCTCAGAATTGGGCCAAAGCACAACTTCCCCACTCGTCGGGGTCGTGTGCTATGCAAGAGGTGGCCGGGGTCTCGGGGTATGCAGGGATCTCGGCACCCACGTGGTCCACGGTGCTCAGGCTTGCTGGGCACGCTCACAGGACTCTGGGATGCTCTGGAAACCCACCTCAAGGTTGATGGACGGTGTCGAAGTTCGTGAGAGCAGCGAAGTTCCAACCGGGTATCTTGCAGTCTTTTAGGTGCCTGCCAAGCAGGGGGATAACTCCTTTATCCCAAGGGAGATTCCTTCAGTCAGATGGGCAGCAGCTCGTCGAAGGTCAGTTCTGTAAAGTTCTGGACGAATCTAAGGCTCTGGGGCCACGTTATTCCCATATATCCCCAAGATTAGGGGATGGTCCCAAATAGAGCCTACCAATCAGAGTAGAGGCGGGAAAGGGTGGCTACACCCACTCCCCTTTGTGTGTTTCCCGCCTGGGCGAGGGGCAGGCTGCCCCTGAACCGGTTCCAGGCAGTGTATGCAGAATTGGGGCTCTGCAGCTGCCTACGTGCAACTCTGAAAGGACATTTGGTGAACCCACCCTGTTCCAATCCACATATCCTGTCTGGGGAGGTGCTGGCACCTCCCTGCCACAGGAGCCCTATTGTCCAGATGGCGAGGCTGGGGTTTTCCCCAGCAACAGCCAGCCAGAGTCGTGTAGGTGGCGGACAGTAGCCATTTTGTGGTACATGTGCACTTTTAAATTGGTGTCTAAATTCTGCCGCTTTTCCCATATCGCCCCTCTAGCAGGGGGGAATCGTACCCTTATGCCCATGGCTGGACTGGGGGTATGATTCCTACATGTTTGACACCAAACACGATATGGTTCTGTGTAGCCATTCTCAAGTTATCGTGATGACGCGATTTACTTATAATGCGGTTAAGAGTATATGGTATGGCTACACTGCAAACAACCCAGTAACGATTTTACAAAGGTTGCAGAGAGGCCCTAATCACGTAGGGGTCCCCCCTCACACATACCTCAGCACCCAGCCCTGTAGGATTACCAGGGCCTGCCATAGGGGTGACCTATGAGAGTATATGTGTTGTAATGGTGTGGGATATAGGGTACCTACATCCCTGTAAGGGGTGCTAGCACCACCTTACCCAGACTACAGTAGTGGTCTGGTGGTGTCAGTTTGTATGGCTGTCCCAGGGTGGCACAATAAGTGCTGCAGCCCTGGTAGGCCTACTGAGGGGTCCATGACCTGGTGTAACGCCCTGAACGTCTCAGGATCGTTTAACAGACACGATAATGAGGACGCAACCACTTGTGAAGGGTTAGTTATTTTAATGAAGGCAAAAATACTACAAAGAATAAACAAAAGTTATAGTCACTGGAATCCTCCAGGCTAAGTACGTTACCAGCCCACAGCACGGATGGTCCTAACCGTCCTCTGCATACACGCCGATCCCGGCGTATGCCAACAGAGGGCAGAAATGAAATGACCGACAATGCCAATCGGTAGGCTGTGAGGGGCACGAAGAGTGTTGGGGAGAATCGAGGAGTCAGGGAAACACCCAGCCGGGGTCTCTACCTGAAGGGAGCAGCCGCTCAACCTCTTCCTCAGACTGCACCGGGACGCGGAGTCACCTCCTGGTGATGCGTCACCGATACCCCAATCTACAGCAAGAAGACTGAACCGAGAGCAGCCGCTCGATCGATCCTGTGGACTTCCGAGTCTGTAACGCGGCAAACACCTCCTGGTGTGCGTTACAGCTGGCAGTCCCTGTATCTCTGGTCGGGCTGGGAGTTACGACTCCAACCAGCAAAAGCGCCACTGCGCTTTGACTCAGCCGAGTCAAAAAAGCGAAGCTCAATGGTAGACCGGTAGAGTTTCCGGGTCCTTCACAGGTGACGATGGGACAAGACACGGCCCAGGGAGTAACGACTCGACCTACCTCCGTTCTTGCCTTACTGGAGCACCACTCCGGAACACTGCTCTTCACGAAGCAGGTACGTCGGTGTAAACACAATATCCGACAGCCTTGTACCTCCCGGTTCCTCCCTTTATAGGGCGTGTTTTCCTTGAGTTATGTAACAGCTCTCCTGTTTACATAAGGGCGTGTTTTCCTTGAGTTATGTAACAGCTCTCCTGTTTACATAAGGGCGTGTTTTCCTTGAGTTATGTAACAGCTCTCCTGTTTACATAAGGGCGTGTTTTCCTTGAGTTATGTAACAGCTCTCCTGTTTACATAAGGGCGTGTTTTCCTTGTGTTATGTAACAGCTCTCCTGTTTACATAACCTCTCAACCGCTAAGCATCCTGGGAGATGTAGTCCGTTTTCGCTGGTTACCGTTTTCCTCCCCTCGCATGACAGGAATTCTTGACAGTACATCCTCCCTCTCAGCGGCTCCCCACGGGTCCAGCGCTGGCAGGAAAACACCGATGGAACAAGGAGACCAAGCGCGGGGCATGAACCCCTTCAGCCGGTTCCCATGATTGCTCCTCCGGGCCATAGCCTTTCCACGCAACCAGGTACCACAGCTTCCCCGTGCGCCATTTGGACGCCCGTATGCCCGACACTTCATACTCCACCTCCGACTCCACGCATACCGGCCTAGGTGTCCCAGACGGCTTGGAGGGTGCTGGTTTGAGCAAAGACACATGAAAGACAGGGTGTATCCGTAATGACTGGGGCAAGCACACCTTCACGTTCACGGGACCCATACACTTGGTAATTCGATAGGGGCCCATGTACTTGGGATGGAACACACTGTTCTTTCGAAACCTCATGTTTCTTGTGGATATCCAGACGTAGTCTCCAGTGCGGTACAGTGGCCCGGGCCTTCTCTTCCTGTCTGCCGCAGCCTTGTATCTTCTCTTGGCCTCTATTAGGACAGCCCTTGAGCGCACCAACGTGTCTTTAATGTGTGCCACCCTGTCCGCTGTGGCGGGAATCCTGTCCTCTCTGAACGGATGTAAAAATGGCAAGAACCTGGGATGTTGGCCATAGTTGCTATAGAACGGAGATGACTGTGTGGAGCTGTGAGTGGCGTTGTTATAGGCTATCTCTGCAACCCATAGCAAGTCGACCCATTCTTCCCTGCCCTGGTCCACAAAACATCGCAGATACTGTTTGAGCGTTTGGTTCAGGCGCTCGGTTTGGCCGTCCGTTTGAGGGTGGTAGCTGGTGGACAGGGCGGTCTTAACATGCAGCGCAGTGCACCAAGTTTTCCAGATTTGCACAGTAAACTGCGACCCCCGGTCCGACACGATCACCCCAGGTAATCCATGCAGTCGTACCACATTCTTTAGGAGTAGTGACGCCAATTCCCCGGCCGTAGGGACTCTCTTGCAGGGGATGAAGTGCCCCATTTTTGTCAAGTAATCCACCACCACCAGTATTGCCGTCATCCCCTGGTCTACCGGTAGGCCCACCACGAAGTCCAGTGATATGCTATCCCATGGTCTATCCGGGGTAGGAAGTGGATGTAAGAGCCCTTGGGTTCGGCCATGGTCGGTCTTCATGGTAGCACACGTAGGACACTCCTGTCCCCACCTCCTGACATCCACTCTCATGGTTGGCCACCAGAAATGCCGTCCCATGCTAGCCACCGTTTTTTCAAAGCCCAAATGACCTGCGCATGGAGAGTCATGGCACCAGATGAAAGCTTGTTTCCTTAGCCTAGGCGTGGGTATCAAAAGGCACCTGTCCTTCAGGGGTATCCCGTCCTTCAGCTGCCATTCTCTGTGACTGCGGAGCCACCTCCGCCATGTGAATGACCTGATCCCTCTCTTTATCCCCCTCAGGAAAGTATCCGGTTGGATAACCCCCAATACCATCCTCGGGGAAATGATGGAATGCTCGGTCGCAGGTAATGGTTCCTTAACTGCAGATTGACGGGACAGGGCGTCCGCCTTCCGGTTTTCCGTCCCCGGCCGATACGTGATGCGGAAGTTGAACCCCGCAAAGAAGATCATCCACCGCAGCTGCCTGGGAGAAAGGTGTCTTGTGGCCGTCATGAACTGTAGGTTCCGATGGTCCGTGTACACCGATACCACATGTCTTGCCCCCATCAACCAATGCCTCCATTCGGTGAAGGCGTCCTTGATTGCGAGAAGCTCCTTCTCCGCAATATGGTAGTTGCGTTCGGCGTCGTTGAGTTTGCGGGACATGTACGCAACGGGATGAAGCACCCCTGTGTCGTGGTTGCGTTGGGACAAGATAGCCCCCAGCGCCACATCCGACGCGTCTGCTTCCACCACGTAGGGAAGATCCGGATCGGGGTGAGCCAACACCGGCGCCTTACCAAAGGCGCTTTTCAGGGCCTCAAAGGCTTTGCTCGCTTCAGGGGACCAGACAAACTCCTTGGACTTCCTCAGTAGCTGTGTGATTGGGGCCACCAATCCTGAAAATCCATCTATAAACCGCCTGTAAAAGTTGGCGAAGCCAATGAAACTTTGGACGTCCTTCACGCTTTGGGGCACCGGCCATTCTTTCACCGCCTTGATCTTTCGTTCTGCCATCTCCTGTCCCTCTGGACTCAGCATCACTCTGAGGAATTCCACGGATGTGACGTGGAAGTCACACTTGCTGAGTTTACAAAACAGCATGTTGTCCCTCAGCTTTTGGAGCACAGCTTTGACTTGGTGAACGTGCTCCTCCACACTGGACGAATAGATGAGGATGTCGTCGATATATACGACCACGTAGATATCCAACTCCTCTCTGAATACCTCATTCAAAAAGTACTGAAAGTCTGCCGGGGCGTTGCACAGACCGAACGGCATGACGAGGTACTCAAAAAGGCCGAACCTGGTCTTAAAGGCGGTCTTCCACTCGTCTCCGTCCCTCATGCGCACCAGATGGTATGCCCCTTTCAAATCCAACTTGGTGTAGATACGAGCTTTCTTGACCTGAATCCACCATGGCCACAACGGGTATCCACTGGTCATGCACTCCCACGTGCACCGTGATAAACAGGTGTCGTTGTCCCTTAGTGACCGAGTTGGAAAGTGAAGGGATGGATGAGTGACTCCGAGATGCCCCTTCTTTGGTCTGGGAGTCCTCTAGTTTTCCGCCGGTATGTCCACCACGGCTGTTACCGACCGGTTGGCCCGATAACGTGACGTCTTCGGTTTGGCAGGGCATTCACGTACGTAGTGGCCTTTTTTGCCACAATATAGGCACAATCCTTGTTTACGGCGTGACTCTTTCTCCGTGGCTGTGAGGCTCGCTCGTATTGCGCCGATGTCCATGGGTTCTCCCTTGGATGCGGTGGAAGTTTCAGGACTTCCCACCGTCACATAGGATGGAAGGGATTTTCCTTTTCTCCCATGATCCCCCTTTCTTTCACTCAGCCTATGTTCCAGCCGTAATACCAGGTTGATAAGGCCCTCACATGTCTGGGGTTGAGGGTCAATATAAGCCATCGCGTCCTTGAGCTCATCGCACAGCCCTTGATGGAAGAGCGCCGTCTGTTTAGCAACAGGCCACTTGGTTTCCGCAACCAGCCTTCGGAACGCGTTGAGATACTGCACCAGGTTGTTGGATCCCTGTCTCAACTCAAGCATTTCACGGTCCGCCGTGTACGAGTCCGCCCTTCTGTCGAATACCTTCAGGAATTCCTCGCGAAAAGCACCCCAATCACATAAGATGGGGTCGTCCCTGCTCACCAGAGGTACGGCCCATTGTGCCGCGTTTCCAGCCAAATAGGAAATAAGGAAAGCCACCCGAGCCTGACTCGTGGGGAACGCCTTTGGTTTGCACGATAAATGTAGCGCCACTTGTGTGAGGAATACCTGCACTGTGTTAGGATCCCCACTGTACCTCTCTGGTGTTGCCAAGGGGATGGCTACCGGCCTTTCCACTACTACTGCAGGGGTCTGGTTCGTGAGGGAGGCGCTGGGCGTGAGCGGGTCCAATTGGATAGCATCCAGTCTGGCTTTTACATCGGCTGTTTCTTGCCTAGAGGCAGCCACTTCAATTTGCACGGTCGCTAAAGCAGCCAGCACATCATCCAGTGTTGCCATGTCTGTTATCGACCGGGAGACAGTTAGTGTTATTAAGGTCGGATATTTTGTAACGCCCTGAACGTCTCAGGATCGTTTAACAGACACGATAATGAGGACGCAACCACTTGTGAAGGGTTAGTTATTTTAATGAAGGCAAAAATACTACAAAGAATAAACAAAAGTTATAGTCACTGGAATCCTCCAGGCTAAGTACGTTACCAGCCCACAGCACGGATGGTCCTAACCGTCCTCTGCATACACGCCGATCCCGGCGTATGCCAACAGAGGGCAGAAATGAAATGGCCGACAATGCCAATCGGTAGGCTGTGAGGGGCACGAAGAGTGTTGGGGAGAATCGAGGAGTCAGGGAAACACCCAGCCGGGGTCTCTACCTGAAGGGAGCAGCCGCTCAACCTCTTCCTCAGACTGCACCGGGACGCGGAGTCACCTCCTGGTGATGCGTCACCGATACCCCAATCTACAGCAAGAAGACTGAACCGAGAGCAGCCGCTCGATCGATCCTGTGGACTTCCGAGTCTGTAACGCGGCAAACACCTCCTGGTGTGCGTTACAGCTGGCAGTCCCTGTATCTCTGGTCGGGCTGGGAGTTACGACTCCAACCAGCAAAAGCGCCACTGCGCTTTGACTCAGCCGAGTCAAAAAAGCGAAGCTCAATGGTAGACCGGTAGAGTTTCCGGGTCCTTCACAGGTGACGATGGGACAAGACACGGCCCAGGGAGTAACGACTCGACCTACCTCCGTTCTTGCCTTACTGGAGCACCACTCCGGAACACTGCTCTTCACGAAGCAGGTACGTCGGTGTAAACACAATATCCGACAGCCTTGTACCTCCCGGTTCCTTCCTTTATAGGGCGTGTTTTCCTTGAGTTATGTAACAGCTCTCCTGTTTACATAAGGGCGTGTTTTCCTTGAGTTATTTAACAGCTCTCCTGTTTACATAAGGGCGTGTTTTCCTTGGGTTATGTAACACCTGGGTACCTAGGGTACCATCTACAAGGGACTGGCCGGGCACCCTCAGCATCCAATTGGTTGGTACCTAGGGTACTCACATCAGTTTTAGGGAGAAAGCAGATATGCTGGGGTCCTGGATAGCAGGATCCCAGCCAGAGTAGTCAAAAACCACTCAAATACCAGGCAAAAAGTTGGGGGCAACCATTAGTCAGATTCCACTCTCCTACAATATGTATTTATTCTAGACAGAATCCCACAGTCACTTTATGTGTCTAGTGGCAAAGTTACACTTCAAACAAGCATTTATAAACACAATAAATAGCACAGAAATCAATGGGCCCCGGGGGGGACCAAACCATATACTAAAATAGTGGTATAAGAACCACGACAATTCTGCAGGCAATGCCTAGGGCATTCAGGATCGCTTGCCCCTTTAGAATCCACCCACAGTTATGAGAAAGGGGACCCACGGGAGACGCGTACAGTGCAAAGAGCTGCTATCGGGATCTCAATGTTAGCCTATGGAGAATGTCGCGGTTTGAAATAAACAGATTAGAAATACTTCTAGCAGGAGTACAAAGTTAAAACTTTAGACTTAAGCTTTTGAGATGCCCACAACCCCGAGAGTACCGAGGTACCACTGTTACCTGCCCCGGGGAAGCCGGGTGCATACGTCGTTTCTGCTGTCGGGTCTCGGGCTGATTTTCAATGGGAAAATAGACAAAAGTTCTGCTAGCCAAAAGCGTCGATGATGCCGTGAAGATCAAAGATGTGAAGAATGTAGAGAAGAACCTGAAAGCAGAGGGGACAGATTCTGGGTCATTGCAAAGTGACCAGGAAGCTCAATGCAAGGAGCCCTTCGATGTCGGGTGCTTCAGGTGAGAGATGCTGTTGCTTGGATCTGCAGCCACGGGCTCCGGGAGGCTTCAAGGAAGGCCAGCTTCCGGAGGGCGACTGTCCCACGTCGGATGAGGGTCGCTGCGGTGCTAGTGTCCGGATTTGATCCACTAGTCCTTAGCAACCGCAACCCATGACGAATAAACAAATCAGCTACAGTGCAGACCCACGAGGTCTGGGAGAGGTCTCCTTCGAGGAAACGGTAGAGCAGGCCTGGAGCAACCAGGGGAACTCTTGTTTTCAAAGATAGACCTCCGCTAGGGCCCACATGTCGAGAGACAAGGGACCGCGGGAGGCGGCAATTTGGAGTGCGTAAAAGGGCACCCACGGGCAACCGGAGGGGGCTAGGGCGCTGGTCTTTGGCACAATTGCTGTAGAGTGGTTGGCTCATAAACGGGCCAAAGCACAACTTCCCCACTGGTCAGGGTTGTGTGCTATACAAGAAGAGGCCGGGGTCTCGGGGTATAGGGGATCTCGGCACCCACGCGGTCCACGGTGCCCAAACGCGTTGAGCACACTCACTGGCCTCTGGGATGTGCTGGAAACCTACCTCAAGGGTTCTGGAAGTCGTCGAAGATCGTGAGAGCAGCGAAGATCCAACCGGGTCACTTGCAGTGTTTGAGGTGCCTGCCAAGCAGGGGGATAACTTCTTTATCCCAAGGGAGATTTCTTCTGTCAGCTGGGCAGCAGCTCGTCGAAGGTCGGTTCTGTAAAGTTCCAAATTAATCTGAGGCTCTGGGGCCACGTTATTCACCTTTATCCCCAAGATTAGGGGAGTGTCCAGAGTAGTGTCCACCAATGGCTGGTGAGACGGGAAAGGGTGGCTACACCCTCTCCCCTTTGTGTGTTTCCCGCCTGGGCGAGGGGCAGGATGTCCCTGAACCAGTTCCAAGCGGTGTATGCAGAATTAGGTCTCTGCAGCTGCCTACGTGCAACTTTGAAAGGACATTTGGTGCACCCACCCTGTTCCAATCCACATTATCCTGTCTGGGGAGATGCTAGTACCTCCCTGTCACAGGAGCTCTATTGTCCAGCTGGCGAGGCTGGGGTTTTCACCAGCAACAGCCAGCCAGGGTCGTGTAGGTGGCGGGCAGTAGCCATTTTGTGTAACTTGTGCACTTTTAAATTGGTGTCTAAATTCTACCGCTTTTCCCATATCGCCCTTCTAGCAAGGGGGAATCGTACCCTCATGCCCATGGCTGGACTGGGGGTAGGATTCCTACATGTTTGACACCAAACACAATATGGTTCTGTGTAGCCATTCTCAAGTTATCGTGATGACGCGATTTACTTATAATGCGGTTAAGAGTATATGGTATGGCTACACTGCAAACAACCCAGTAACGATTTTACGAAGGTTGTAGAGAGGCCCTACTAATGTAGGGGTCCCCCCTCACACATACCTCAGCACCCTGCCCTGTAGGATTAGCAGGGCCTGCTATAGGGGTGACCTATGAGAGTATATGTGTTGTAATGGGGTGGGATATAGGGTACTTATATCCCTGTAAGGTGTGCTACAACCACCTTACCCAGACTACAGTAGTGGTCTGGTGGTGTCAGTTTGTATGGCTGTCCCAGGGTGGCACAATAAGTGCTGCAGCCCTGGTATGTATGTATGTATGTTTGTTCTTATATAGCGCTCGACTTACCCTTGGGCATCTCGGCGCTTGCATTGGGAACCCGTCCTGGCTTTTTCCCTGTGAGATAACCCGTACTTGGCATCCCCAAGGTGAAAGCCAGGCATCCCGCCGCGGGGGGGGGCCATAGTGGAGATTAAGCAAGCTATTGCCCAGAGTTGCAGAGTGTGAACCCATGATTCGAGTAGGCACCAAAGTGAGAATTATCGAGTCCGTGGACACTTGGGCTCAGACCCTGCCGCGTCGGGAATTGAACCCTGGTCCCGGGTCTGACCTCTGCTTCAGGGTATGCCTCCTCTAACCAGTGAGCCACACTTCTCCACAAGAAGGGGACCCATGCCCTGGGTACCTAGAGTACCATCTACTAGGGACTGGTAGGGCATGCCCAGCATCCAATTAGGTTTGTACCTAGAGTACTCACATCAGTTTTAGGGAGAAAACCGATAGGCTGGGGTCCTGGATAGCAGGATCCCAGCCAAACTAGTCAGAAACCACTCAAATACCAGGCAAAACGTTGGGGGCAACCATTAGTCAGATTCCACTCTCCTACATAACCCCCCCCCCCCCAAACGAAAGGAGACAAGGCTAACCTTGTCCAGATAAGCCTTTATTTCCTGAGTGGCCATATAAGGAAGAACCTGCACTAGCATGGTTGCTCCCTGTCTCATGGTCCACTTGGGAAATTCTACCCCAAGGGGTTCTAGAGTTTCTCCAAAGTCTAGGGAAATTACCTGTATTGGTTTTTGGGTCAGAGGTGGGCTGGTGGGGTGTCTGAGTCTGGAAGTAAGGCCCTACTTGGGTTGGTCTCAACCTCCTCAGATCACTGGCCACTATGGAAGCCTTTCTGCCCATGACTGTGTCATATCTGGCCCTAAGGGTCAACCTCTGGCTTCCTACAGCTGGGGGTCGGATCCCTTTGGCTGGAATAGTGGAGGGCACTGGAAGGTTTGGGGCAACTATGCCCCAGGTTTCCCTGTGCTCAACAACATCCATTTGAGGGGTACCTATACCTAGGGGTAAGGGGGATCCCTCAGTTTGTAGAGGAATATTCACCTGGCTGAAACTACTCTGCTGGGTGTCCCTAATCTGCTGCTGAGGGGGTTCCTCTGGACAGGGGCCCATTAAGGGTCCACTGACCTCCCTGACCTCTGCAGCCCTGGGCTGACTGAGGCAGGATAGAGAGGGGCAGGATACCTGCTCCAGACTGGGTACCACCTTGGAAGGGTCCCCTGCCATCAGAGAGGTGGGCAGGCCAGGCCTGTCCACTTCTGGGGCAGTTACTTCACAAGGGGCAGGATCAGTTCCCTGAGAAACTTGACCCTTACTTTTAGTCTGGTGGGGAGAGGACTGTTCCTCTTCCCCTATGCTCTCTGTTTGGGTAGAGTGATCCATAGTTTCAGGCTTCACTCTTTTTACTTTCTCCTGGGGTGGAGGTGAGGCCCTCAGGGTCTCATCCACTCTCTCAGGGATTCCTACCATTTTCAAATGGGCCTTGTGGTCAACCTCAGCCCAGGCTGAGATTTCCAGATCATTCCCCAGTAGACAATCTACAGGCAAGTTTGGGGACACTGCCACTCTCTTTGGGCCAGTGACCCCTCCCCAGCTGAGATTTACCACTGCCATGGGATGGTCTGTCCTAATTCCATCTATATTGGTCACCTGGTAGCTAAACCCAGGTAAACGCTGTTCTAGGGGCACTAGTCTCTTGGTCACCATGGTGACACTGGCCCCTGTGTCCTTATAGGCCACAGCCTTCTGACCATTGATCATGGGCTCTTGTCTGTACCTGCCCAGAATACTGGGGCTCATGGTAAAGTTGGCAAACCCCATGCCACCATCACAGACTAGAGTTGCTTGTGCAGGGGACCTGGTTAGGCCAGGGTCCACCTGCGTTCCCCAAGAAAACCCAACTAAGTTTTTGGGTGCACTCCCACCACCTGGGGGATTACTACTAGTAGCAACAGGAGGTGTTGGAGCTGTAACTGGAGGAACATTTTCTTTATTGCCATTCTTTGGACAACTGGAGTCAGTTTTCCAGTGGCCAGGCTTCTGACACACATGGCAATATGGTTTCTTTTTTGATGAGGAAGGATTTTGGGACCCACCCCCAGCACTGGGTTTTTGTGGCTCTTCAGGGGACTTTTCTGTTTTATTATCCCCACCTTTCTCTTTGGGTTTGGTAGAATCTTTCTTCTGGTCACCACCTTGGTTCTTGGGCCTGATCCTGGCTCTGACCCATTTGTCTGCCTTCTTTCCCAATTCTTGGGGAGAGGTCAGATCAGAGTCCACCAGGTGCTGGTGTAAGAGTTGGTTATGACAATTATTAAGAATCTGCTCCCTCATTATGAGATTATACAATCCTTTGTAATCATTAACTTTACTGCCATTTAACCAACCTTCCAATGCCTTGGTAGCACAATCAACAAAGTCTACCCAATCCTGATCCTGTGCTTTTTGGGTGTCTCTGAACTTAAGTCTGTATTGATCAGTGGTTAAGCCAAACCCATCTATTAAAGCATCTCTCAGGATATAGTAATCATCAGCATCCTCTTCTCTTACAGTGAGGAGCTTGTCTCTTCCTTTGTCTGCAAAGGAGAGCCACAGGATTGCTGCCCACTGCTCTACTGGGACCCTTTGTACTTTACAGGCCCTCTCAAGAGCAGAGATCCATTTGTGGATATCATCCCCTGTCTTACAGGGGGGCACAATCTTGTGGAGGTTCCTATTGTCAGGGACTTTCTCTCTAACTCTAGGGGTTTCATTACTGCCACCAGGGGTCTCTAGACCCCACTTTCTTGAAGCTTTCTGAAGCTCCAGGGCTTCCCTGTCCAATGCTAACTGTTCTCTTTTAAGCTGTAGCTTAGCCTGCTCAAATTTGATCAGTCTGCATTTCCTCTCATGAGAGGATTCTCTTCTCTGAGAAGAGGCAGAGGACCCTTTGGATCTCCCAGAATGGTTGGATCCCACTGAGGGGGATCTGTTCCTTCTTGGATTCACCACTCTCCCTTTAGGGATGGAGGGACTGCCACCTGCGCCATCACCTCCATGTTGTGAGTGGTTTGTTTCTTCCAGGTCAGGATCTTCATCCTCTTCCTGGTCCTCATCAGAGTCCACTCTGGGAGTGTCCTCTTCTGATGGATGCCCACCCAACCTGTCTACCCCACCAGACCCTATAGTCTGCATAAAGTCTGCTATGAGCAGGATTTCCCTGAGACGTTGGGTATTGGCACCTTTGTTTGTCTTAAGTTTCCTAAGGGTGCACATCTCCCTGAGCTCAGCAAAGGAGAGATGATCATACTTGTCGACTGGGACCCTTTGGGGTCGTTCCAGAGCCTTATGGGCACCTGAACCTAAAGACATTTTCTAGTGTAGTGATAGTGGTGTATCTACCTACACTAAGTGTGGCCTACTGAACCCTCTCTTGAGTTGTAGTCAAGGTGTGCTAGACCCTCTACACACAACTCTAAGTTCAGTAGAACTTATTGTATTCTAGCTTGAATTTATATGTACCTTTGGTACCAAGTGGCTTTCACTTTAGAAATTCAATTTGTTATCTGGTAAAACAATGGCAAGCTTGAATCCAACCGCTGCACACCAATGTGAGAAGTTGGCCTGGCATATGCTGTTCCTAGTTATAGGGACACCTTGCACCAGTCCAATTCCACTCTTATTGATGATAGGTTTAAGACAACCTTTAAAGAAAGCTATCCTAGTGGTAGCTGTGGGGAGCAGCCTTCAGGCTAAGTCTTGAAGGAGTGTTAAGCTTATTGTTTTACCATAATAACCTCTTGAATAAACAAATGAAAGAGTAGCCCACACAGGTATATATATAAAATATATGTATTTATTCTAGACAGAATCCCACAGTCACTTTATGTGGCTAGTGGCAAAGTTACACTTCATACAAGCATTTTTAAACACAATAAATAGTACAGAAATCAATGGCCCCAGGGGGGGACCAAACCATATACTAAAATAGTGGTAAAAGAACCACGACAATTCTACAGGCAATGCCTAGGGCATTCAGGATCGCTTGCCCCTTTAGAATCCACCCACAGTTATGAGGAAGGGGACCCACGGGAGAAGCGTGCAGTGCAAAGAGCTGCTATCGGGATCTCAATGTTAGCCTATGGAGAATGTCGCGGTTTGAAATAAACAGATTAGAAATACTTCTAGCAGGAGTACAAAGTTAAAACTTTAGACTTAAGCTTTTGAGATGCCCACAACCCCGAGAGTACCGAGGTACCACTGTTACCTGCCCCAGGGAAGCCGGGTGCATAGGTCGTTTCTGCTGTCGGGTCGCGGGCTGATTTTCAATGGGAAAATAGTCAAAAGTTCTGCTAGCCAAAAGCGTCGATGATGCCGTGAAGATCAAAGATGTGAAGAATGTAGAGAAGAACCTGAAAGCAGAGGGGACAGAGTCTGGGTCACGGCAAAGTGACCAGGAGGCTCAAAGCAAGGAGCCCTTCGATGTCGGGTGCTTCAGGTGAGAGATGCTGTTGCTTGGATCTGCAGCCACGGGCTCCGGGAGGCTTCAAGGAAGGCCAGCTTCCGGAGGGCGACTGTCCCACGTCGGATGAGGGTTGCTGCCGTGTTAGTGTCCAGATTGGATCCACTAAGCCTTGGCAACCGCAACCCACGAAGAATAAACAAATCAGCTACAGTGCAGACCCACGAGGTCTGGGAGAGGTCTCCTTCGAGGAGACGGTAGAGCAGGCCTGGAGCAACCAGGGGAACTCTTGTTTTCAAAGATAGACCTCCGCTAGGGCCCACAAGTCGAGAGACAAGGGACTGCGGGAGGCGGCAATTTGGAGTGCGTAAAAGGGCACCCACGGGCCACCGGAGGGGGCTAGGGCACTGGTCTTTGGCACAATTGCTGTAGAGTCGTTGGCTCGTAAACGGGCCAAAGCACAACTTCCCCACTGGTCAGGGTCGTGTGCTATGCAAGAAGAGGCCGGGGTCTCGGGGTATTGGGGATCTCGGCACCCAGGCGGTCCACGGTGCCCAAACGCGTTGAGCACACACACTGGCCTCTGGGATGCGCTGGAAACCCACCTCAAGGGTTCTGGAAGTCGTCGAAGTTCGTGAGAGCAGCGAAGTTCCAACCGGGTCACTGTGGTAAATAATTTAATTACCGGGACTTAGTTTGATACGGAAAATTAATAAAAATAGCTCAGTAAAATAAGAGGCAGAATCCGTGGTATAAGAGGTTCGGAATGGGCTTTATTCCAATGGACAATTCGAATTGTGGTCCTCAGGTTCCATCACCACGGGGGTTCAGGAAGTGAAGTACAATACATTATTGACAAGTAATCACTTTTATAGAATGGACATTACAATGAAACAGATGCAGGAGGCGTAACAATTGATAGTAGAGATAAAACCATACATGCGTAACTAAAAGGGGCGTAATTGGGCGTAACAAAGAAACGTCATTGGTTGTGATGTCATAATGGGTGGTTCCATAAAAGAATTTCACAATGTCAGCAGAAATACTTGGCAGAGATGCGCGCGCAGCAGCATGACGTGTGATTGACGTGCAACTAGGGGGTGAAGGGGACTTGACATTTAGCTCTACATGTGGAGACAAAAAGTCTGGGAGGTCAAGTCAACCTAATCCCAAATCATATCTAACATCCTATGTTTAAAGAACTATGTTATCCACAAAGGAAGGACTCTTGGACAAAATCTATTCTATACTGACTGTGTGTGCGTGCACAAGCGTCTAAGTGTCTATATGAGATGCAAGGGGCAGAAATCTTCCATGGTAACAGGGCTATGAATTACTTGCATAAAGACAGAGAAGCCGGGCCCTTTGTTCAGTAGCAGAAAGAAATGTTTACTTAAACTACTAGACAGGAATGCATCGGATGAGGAACGGAACAGATAACTTGAAGGTGAAATACAGTTTTTGGCAGGCAAGCAGACCGGCCGAGTCAGGCACCGTTAGCCGCACAGAGAGTAGGACAAAGTTCATGGATACAGATGCGAGCTCAAGCTGGAGCTGTCAGAGGCAGAAAGCAGGAAAAGGCTTGATGGCAGAATCAGGGCCTACTCGCCTGAACTGCAAAATGGAGTAACTGAGCCATATAAAGTCGGTGGCCTTTTGTACTTAGGAATCGAATATCCAGCCCATTCATGGCGGATCTGAAAGAGGACATGTTGACGGTGGACGCACATGTGTTTGCGTCTTTATAACTGGAACCGGAGGGAACATACATGTACTTGTAGTATGCACATGAAACCGTAGGGGTCCAAGATAGGGGACATAATTGATCAGAGAAATCCACATTTCCACATTCCCTCCTTGTCCCCTACTTGCCCTTAAGAGATATCAATCTTCATTAATCCATTGATCTGTTCATATAGCATCATTTGTTCTTCTTTCTTCCTTCGGGATCTTGAGTGAAAACCTTGATGTGGAATACACGATGTGGCACACAGACCACAAATCGCTGGTCCACATTGCAGGCATAAGCAACAACTGAATAGTATGAGAAGGCCAATACCTAGGAGGGATAGAACTCTCCATCCCCAGGCTGACAACACGCTCCAAAACCACCCGGACCAAGTCCAAGTGCCTGGATTCTGGTGTATCTGGCTCACGATTTTATGAAGGCGAGTTATAGCTTTATATACAGATGGCGAATTTTCTGGTATGAATACGCAGCAGCTTGATCCGATGACCCTACAAGCTCCGCCCCTATCGGCCAGGATGACGTCAAGGACAAGACGATTTTGAAGAACAACAATCCTCATCGCAGACTGCTCCTCTGTCAAGTTGCCTAAGGCGGAAATAGTTTCATTCACTACGGCTTCAAGAGTCCTAGTTAATCTACGTATTAGCTTACTATTGGTAACTGTACCTATATAGGGAAAGAGGCCTTTATTAAAATCTACATACTTTTCCCATGCCGTCTCAGTGTAATCGACAATTGGGAGATCTCTCCGTTCTCTATTGTGTACTAAATGAATATTTCTATGGTAATCAGGAGGAGCTAGGAAAACAGGTGGCAAAAGGAACCCGATGTAACAGGTACCATCCCAATCTAGAGGCAGACGTATATATGCAGTCTGACCACATACGAAGTAGGAATGGCGAGAAGCTCTAAATGAAGACTTGCCTTGATCACTGAATTCTATTACAGTAGTGCATCTACTATGGCCCATATGTATGGAACCATTCTTTCTTACACACAATTCACCCTTAACTGGAAACACTGACATGGCAGGCAAAATTGGTGCAGCTTCGGATTCAACATTCAGGATCATGAGATTAAGTGTAAAATTACCTAATCCATATACTTCATTTTCTAGATCAGTTCCTGTTCTTTTGGGATGACCCTCCTTGTCAGGGTAGCAGACTTTGAGTAAAACTAGGTTCAGGTTTCCCCATACCCAATTGTCTTGATAAACTACTGAGTTTGAATCTAAGGAATTGATTAAACTAAACCATGCTCCACAGGAGCCATTGTGTGTAAACGGATATGGAAAGAGGGGCAGAACTCCCTTATAATTCTGATAGGGAGGGAGTCGGCCACATATCCAACAATTGATAGCATTACTAGTCTGATGGGAATGATGTAACATACTAATGAAAGTGTTATTGCGCAGCGCAAATCTATAAGACAACTCATGCGGGGGTAATTCACTAAAAGAATGTTCAGCAGTAACATTGTAAACATGTTTAGAAATAGGATGATATATGTGCAACAATATACTTGCAGTGATTATTATAAGACTTAAGAAAAACAAAATTAATAACGTCACTGTGCAATGGCTACGCAGTGATTTACAATACGCATGTCGTTTCAACATTTTTCGGTTTCTTTCTCTATTCAGGTATAGGGGATACATGTCAGAGACAAATTCAACCGCTTCACCTTGGAGAGGACTTAAACAATCAAATTGTCTGACTTATTAGACCGCAGTTTTAATTTGTATTGGTCCTTATCATTTAGTTCAACCAAAGGAAGCTTTGAGTCAATAGGTGAGGACACACGAGGTGTGACATTTACATCCGATGGTAGTCCATGAAATTTCTTGATATGACTTGAATGCACCCAGCCTTTCCGGCCTTCGATCTTCACGGCTGTCCTTGTAGTAAGCAGTACTAGTTGCGGCGATTTCCACCTAGGATCCAGCTGAGTCTTTCGGTCAAAGTTCCTCACTAATACCAGATCTCCGGGAATTATGTCATGGGGTTTCACCTCAGTGTTGTCAGGAAAGGCTGCAGCTACCTGTGAACGACAAGATTGTAGTGCAGACATCAAGGAAGCCAGGTAATCTGTCAGCATATTACAGTCAACATCAGTTATTTTACGGGGTATGGGCGTCCCCCACATATTTGGTGGTCTGCCAAAGATCACCTCATAAGGGGATAGCCCTGTTCGAGAGTGCGCTACCATTCTCATGTAAAAGAGTGCAACTGGTAAAGCTACTACCCAATCGACACCTTTCTCTCTACATATTTTGGACAATCTGATTTTCAGAGTTTGATTATGTCGTTCCACGAGACCTGCTGCCTCGGGGTGTCGGACACAATGAAACTTCCATTGATATCCTAGCAAAAGTGAAACATGTTTCATCAGTTCGGATGAGAACGGCTGGCCGTTATCTGAATAGACAACACGTGGTAAACCGTACCGTGGGAAGAACTCTCGAACTAGCTGTTTGGCAGTAGTCGGGGCAGTGTAATCTGAAACTGGGTAGGCTTCGGTCCAACGGGAAAGAGCGCAGACAACTACGAGAACATATTTGAATCCTCGACATCGTTCCATCTGGATATAATCCATCTGGAGGACTTCAAAAGGGTGATCAGGAGGCTGAAATCCACCCTGTTCTACGGGAATGCTTTTACCTGGGTTAAACTGACAACATATCATACAGGTACGGACTTTTTGCTTAGCTGCTGCTCGTAAATGTTTGTTGAACCAAATGTGTTGAATGCTGTCTAGCATAGCTTTCTCTCCTAGATGCGCTGGACTGTGTATTGTATTTATGATAACTTGGACCATAGAGTCAGGAAGAAACCATACAGATTTCTCCTTCGTCATCCATCCCTGGTCCGTTTGGATCCCTCCTAATTCAGTCCATTTCTTTATTTCGTCTGGTGTAGCATGTGTCTGTATATCAATTACGTCAAGAGCGGGATCCTTAATCGTCATACAATGTGTTGGTGTCGGGACTATTGTCTTTGTCATGTCAGTTGTGTGAGTTTGAGCAGTCTGTTTAGCTGTTCTGTCAGCTAAATCATTGCCTTGAGAAATGACATCAGTAACTTTCGTATGCGCTTTGCATTTCATAATTGATATAGCAGTGGGCAGATGAATTGCGTCTAACAGAGCATGAATGAGGGATCCGTGCTGAATGTGGGCACCGTGAGAAGTTAAATAACCTCTCTCTCGCCACAGCACGCCGAAGTCATGTACAACTCCGAATGCATAACGTGAATCAGTGTATATGTTGACTTTCTTATTTGTGGCTTGAATACAGGCTTGTGTCAGAGCAATAAGCTCTGCTGCTTGAGCTGACAAGGTATTTATACAGTTTGTTTCAATGACTTCAGTGTCTGTTGTGACTGCATACGCGGCCACTAAATCTCCTGTACTTGTTCTCATACATGAACCGTCTACATACAACGTCAGGTCTGGATCTGACAATGGGACATCTGTCAAGTCTTGTCTGGGTTTCGTCGTGATAGTAATAACTTCAATACAATCATGAGCTAGTGGGTCTATTCCGATTACGGGTAAGAGTGTGGCAGGATTCAATGTATTACAGCGTCTGATTTCTATATGTGGCTGAAACAATGTTAATTCATAACCTGTGAGTCTTGCTATGGTCAAGTGTTGCGTTTGCGTTCGATTCACAAGAACCTCTACTGCATGTGGTACTTGTACTGTCAATGGATGTCCTAACACTATGGCATCGCTTTGTCTGATTGCTAAAGCTGTTGCTGCCACTGATTTCAGGCACGCAGGCAAAGCCTGGGCTACGGGATCTAATGTACTAGAGAAATAGGCACATGGTTTGCGTGATCCTGCTTGTTCCTGAGTGAGTACTGACAAGGCAGTACCTTTGCGTTCTGTAACAAAGAGTGTAAAATGTTTATGGTAACATGGTGTTGCTAAAACAGGTGCTTGACATAGAGCTTTCTTTAAGCTTTCAAAAGCTTGTGTATGTTCCTGAGTCCAAGGGAGGACAGTCGATGTGGCCGCCTCCTGTGTTGTCAACTGAATGAGTGGTTTTGCTAAAAATGCATATTGAGGGATCCACTGCCTACAATATGAAGTGAGGCCTATAAAAGCCCGCACCTCCTTTTGTGTCTTGGGTATTGGCATGTTAGCAATTAACTGAATGCGGTCGGGTGTAAGCTGCCTTCCCTCCTTGGACAGCGAGTGTCCAAGATAAACAACTCGCTGGACACAGAATTGCAGCTTAGAAGGGGACACCTTGTGCCCCTTTTCGGCTAGAAATTGTAAAACCGTCAGTGATGCTTTTTCACATTCAGGTTCGCTTCGGGCGGTGATCAGCAGATCATCGACATATTGAAGCAGTGCAGTGTTGACTGGCATGTGTATACTGTCAAGTTCTCGTTTCAGTGCTTGGCTATAGATGCTGGGGCTTTCTGTAAATCCTTGAGGTGCGCGTGTGAATTTAAAACTTCGTCCATTTAAACTAAATCCGAACAAGTATTGGCTTTCCGGATCTATTGGGACGCTGAAAAAGGCATTCTTGAGATCAATTACAGTAAAGAACGTTGCTTTTGAATCAATGGCTGTCAGTAATGACGAGATGTCTGGGACCACAGGGAATTGTGGCACAATGCATTTGTTTAATTCGCGCAGGTCAATAACTAATCGATATACTGGCGGGGCCTTTGGATCAGTTCGTTTAAGAATCGGAATTATCGGGGAATTGCATACATTGGAGTCGGTTTCCACAACCACTCCTTGGGCAATAAGCTCGTCAATGATTTGCAGTAAGGCCACTACAGCATCTGGTGGTAACTTGTATTGTCGCATTCGTGGTAGTACCACTCCTGCCTTTAGTGTGACTCGATATGGTGTAATGTTCATGCAACCAACATCTGTAGGGCCTTGTGCCCATAAATGTACAGGTAAATTCTGGAGTCGGTGATCCATGTCTCTGGACACATAGTGCCCTTTGAAATCACGTAAAAACAATCTTACTCCTTCCGGAGAACAGCATATTATAGCTCCTAGAGCTTTCAATGTTTTTATACCTAACAGGTTTTCTGGACATGATTTAGTAAGCAATAAATCTGTAGTTCGTGTCAAGGGTCCAATCGTAAGTGGAAGAGGCTGTGATACTTCATTAACAATAGGTTTTCCTGAAAAACCAAGGGAAATATTCTGTGAGCCTGAGAGGGGTGCCCCTGGAACTTCACTACGTTTTATGGTCGTACGACTTGCCCCTGTATCAAGCAAAATTTTTCTATCTTGGCCTAATAATTCACTGTGCACATAAGGTCCTTCTTGATCTACAGGGACCTCGATAAGGGGTAAGTCGACTTCCCTCTCTAGGCTGGTTCATGCGTATCGTTGATACTCGGGATAGTCATACTGTGCGGTCTGGTACATTTGTCGTGTCGTGGTTTGTGTGGCAGCAACAGGCAGCGATGGTGCAGCTGGCACAAACTGTATAGACTGTTGCGGAGCTGGCATGGACTGTGCATGCTGCGGGGCTCCTTGTTCATTCTGATCCTGTCTAGGTGGCCGTGGTCTTTCTTTTGTAATACCTGTGGCGATATTACGTTTTAAGACTGGACAATCGTGTATGTAATGACCTGGCTGTTTACAATAGTTGCATGTACCTTTTACAGGAACTGCTGAATCACCGGACTGTGTCACACCCTTTTTATGACCGTCAGTTGGAACTGTCTGGGAGACTAGCATTTTCATTTTCGTGTCTTTCATGCGTCTTTGTTCATGTTCTTGTTCCTCTCTAATTCTGTTGTGATGATACTGTAACATTTGTAACATTTGTGATGGGGTGTTACCTTGCCAGGTACTTTCAAATTTCAATACTCTGCTCTTTACTTGGGGCAAGGAATTTTCAACTAATTTTGTCACAAACAGATGTGGATATGACTCACTACTTGCTTTTATGCCACTATTTATACCAAAACATTTTTCGAATCGGGCATAGAAATCACTGGTGTCTTCATCTTGTTTTTGTTTACAGGCTGAGATTGCACCCCAATCTTCCTTTTTCGTAGTTAATAAACGTGGCAGTACCTGTACTAGTAACCCTGGTAGCATTTTAGTCTTTTCCCCAAGCCCTAAACCTGGACCTCGGGCCTTTTCTTCATTTTCTAATGCTGTCCAATCTATCTTTTGATCTCCCACCTCCCACTCTTTTTCCTTGAGTTTTTCATAAATGCCAGCAGGCATTAATACCTTTAATATTGTCATAATGTCGGGATAGGTATATTCTCCCATGAGTAACATGTCTTTAATTTCTCGGTGGAAACCCGCTGGGTCTTTGTCATGACTGGGTACCACTTTCTTCATTTCTAACAATTCTATTTTAGATATGGGCGTATATACAAATACGCGTTTAAACTGATTGTCCTCGCCTTTTATTGGGTGCACTTCTCGTAAGGGATTCTGTCTATCCATGTAATACGTCGTTCTTTCCTTGATGGGCAGTGAGACATGTTCTGGGCATACAAAAAGAATGTACTGCTTTCTGGATTCTAGTATTTCTCTAATTAACTTAGTACCTGAACCTCTCCATCTATTCTTGAGTAATTCAGTTAATATATCAGGTAAGGGACCAGGATCGGAATGTTGGCTCTTATATAATATAAGGAGTTGTTGAATCATGTAAATCCCAGCTAAACGCTGTTCATCTGGGGTGAGGTTCAAAAACGTGTGTGCTACTGTATCATCACCATATTTTCCGGGACTGTCAACCCAGTGAACGGCTGACCTGGCTAATTCTTGTTCATCCATAGAATCGAGTAGGTGATAACCCCTTCGTTCAGGGTCATATCTACAATCTACAAGAAGTTCCTTAAGCGTGCGGGAATTTATAAGTTTGGGCGTACGTGGATGTGCTGATTCTTGAAAGGTAAGTTTATTTATTCTGGGTGGCGTAGAAAAAACGTTGGTAGCACCTCCGGTAGCCCCATCTGGGGTACTGGGCGCGAAAGGATTCGTTGAACGTGATACAGCAACCATAGGTGGGGGTACAGCTGTAGAAACGGCTGTGGGAACAGATGTAGAAACAGATGTGCTTGCCGGAACTTGTGTCGGAATTTGTTGTTGCAGAGGTACAGACACAGGGTCTTGGCGTTGAACCCCCCCGGCAGACGGTCTATGTGGTGCGGGGTTAGCATACTCGGGAGCTGCGTCGTCTAAATATGAGGAAAGGAAAACATCTTCTGCGGTTCTGGGATGCCCTTTAGGGTGTACTTTTATTGGAAACAATGGGGGTGGCAAGTCTTTTGGTATTTCCGGAGTAGCCTTAGGTAACCCTTCGGCCAGAAGGGGATACATACCATTCATAAGGGCATTTCTTTGTCTGTCTACTTGTTCTGATTTTACTCGTGTACCTTCTTCAATTAACAGATTTTCTCGGACTTTATTTGAATTCTCCTTACTTTTCTCTTCCTGTCTGAGTGCTTTTTCTGTACGTCTATGGGATTCTTTACGCCATAACTCAACGGCGTCTTTCTGTGACTGTCTAGCTTTCCTTTTCCATAACTCTTCCTCTACTTTCATGATGCACTCTGCATCCCAGGTCCCAGCTGCGGGCCACCTCTGACTTTCTGGTAATTCCTTGGTGTAGTCTACCCATAAATCAAGAAATAATATGGCGTCTAAGCCATGTTTGTGATACATGAAGTACCCTGGAGTGTCCCTAGGAGGAATAGGAACAGCTTCTTCGAGTACCCCTTTTCTAGTTGTGATCTGTCTTAATTTCGAAAAGAGCGGCATATTGACAACTGATCTGATACTTAATCTTGAACACACTTAATACAATAAACACAATGATGAACAGTCATTCATACCACAATATGCAAGACGTATTAACACATTTAACATTTAACATTTAATGAACAACAATGATGATGGTGATCTAAGAAACTAGTCACTAAGCATAATACTCGGCAATAACTAGATGCTTCTGAATTACATATTTGACATACTAGATATACTGCTAAACAGTACAGATACACTGCTGAAACAGTGCAGACCGGATTTGTGTACCCAAACCCGTCTTGACCGGCACAACCTATGTGCACGTCAGAACGCCTCCCCAGCAATGGTACTCACCGGGTAGCTCGGAACGGAAGGCCTCGGAACGGAACTGAACTGAACTGGACCGGACTGGACTCGACTCGAAAACTTCGGAACTTCGGAACATCGGAACCTCGGAACTTCGGAACTTCGGAACTTCGGAACTTGGTGGGCCTCTGTATACCTCGGATTTTGCTCTCTCAGCTAGGCTCTGGTCGGGATACTTCGCACTTCTCACCGCCTCGTCTGGGTGTTGATCGCAGCCTCAGTCGCCCCCGCTTGACCGGAGGGAGATACAGGAAATCCTGCTGGTACGCGTTGTTGTCCGTCCAGCTGTGGCAGGAGACCGGGCCTGCAACGCACCGCCGGCGCGTGAGATGAGAAAGTGTCCCTGTTCGGGCGCCAATCATGTGGTAAATAATTTAATTACCGGGACTTAGTTTGATACGGAAAATTAATAAAAATAGCTCAGTAAAATAAGAGGCAGAATCCGTGGTATAAGAGGTTCGGAATGGGCTTTATTCCAATGGACAATTCGAATTGTGGTCCTCAGGTTCCATCACCACGGGGGTTCAGGAAGTGAAGTACAATACATTATTGACAAGTAATCACTTTTATAGAATGGACATTACAATGAAACAGATGCAGGAGGCGTAACAATTGATAGTAGAGATAAAACCATACATGCGTAACTAAAAGGGGCGTAATTGGGCGTAACAAAGAAACGTCATTGGTTGTGATGTCATAATGGGTGGTTCCATAAAAGAATTTCACAATGTCAGCAGAAATACTTGGCAGAGATGCGCGCGCAGCAGCATGACGTGTGATTGACGTGCAACTAGGGGGTGAAGGGGACTTGACATTTAGCTCTACATGTGGAGACAAAAAGTCTGGGAGGTCAAGTCAACCTAATCCCAAATCATATCTAACATCCTATGTTTAAAGAACTATGTTATCCACAAAGGAAGGACTCTTGGACAAAATCTATTCTATACTGACTGTGTGTGCGTGCACAAGCGTCTAAGTGTCTATATGAGATGCAAGGGGCAGAAATCTTCCATGGTAACAGGGCTATGAATTACTTGCATAAAGATAGAGAAGCCGGGCCCTTTGTTCAGTAGCAGAAAGAAATGTTTACTTAAACTACTAGACAGGAATGCATCGGATGAGGAACGGAACAGATAACTTGAAGGTGAAATACAGTTTTTGGCAGGCAAGCAGACCGGCCGAGTCAGGCACCGTTAGCCGCACAGAGAGTAGGACAAAGTTCATGGATACAGATGCAAGCTCAAGCTGGAGCTGTCAGAGGCAGAAAGCAGGAAAAGGCTTGATGGCAGAATCAGGGCCTACTCGCCTGAACTGCAAAATGGAGTAACTGAGCCATATAAAGTCGGTGGCCTTTTGTACTTAGGAATCGAATATCCAGCCCATTCATGGCGGATCTGAAAGAGGACATGTTGACGGTGGACGCACATGTGTTTGCGTCTTTATAACTGGAACCGGAGGGAACATACATGTACTTGTAGTATGCACATGAAACCGTTGGGGTCCAAGATAGGGGACATAATTGATCAGAGAAATCCACATTTCCACATCACTTGCAGTGTTTCAGGTGCCTGCCAAGCAGGGGGATAACTTCTTTATCCCAAAGAAGATTTCTTCTGTCAGCTGGGCAGCAGCTCGTCGAAGGTCGGTTCTGTAAAGTTCCAAATTAATCTGAGGCTCTGGGGCCACGTTATTCACCTTTATCCCCAAGATTAGGGGAGTGTCCAGAGTAGTGTCCACCAATGGCTGGTGAGGCGGGAAAGGGTGGCTACACCCTCTCCCCTTTGTGTGTTTCCCGCCTGGGCGAGGGGCAGGATGTCCCTGAACCAGTTCCAAGCGGTGTATGCAGAATTAGGTCTCTGCAGCTGCCTACGTGCAACTTTGAAAGGACATTTGGTGCACCCACCCTGTTCCAATCCACATTATCCTGTCTGGGGAGATGCTAGCACCTCCCTGTCACAGGAGCCCTATTGTCCAGCTGGCGAGGCTGGGGTTTTCCCCAGCAACAGCCAGCCAGGGTCGTGTAGGTGGCGGGCAGTAGCCATTTTGTGTAACTTGTGCACTTTTAAATTGGTGTCTAAATTCTACTGCTTTTCCCATATCGCCCTTCTAGCAAGGGGAATTGTACCCTCATGCCCATGGCTGGACTGGGGGTAGGATTCCTACATGTTTGACACCAAACACGATATGGTTCTGTGTAGCCATTCTCAAGTTATCGCGATATCGCAATAGACTTATAATGCGGTTTAGAGTATATGGTATGGCTACACTACAAACAACCCAGTAACGATTTTACGAAGGTTGTAGAGAGGCCCTACTCATGTAGGGGTCTCCCCTCACACATACCTCAGCACCCTGCCCTGTAGGATTACCAGGGCCTGCTATAGGGGTGACCTATGAGAGTATATGTGTTGTAATGGGGTGGGATATAGGGTACCTATATCCCTGTAAGGGGTGCTAGCACCACCTTACCCAGACTACAGTAGTGGTCTGGTGGTGTCAGTTTGTATGGCTGTCCCAGGGTGGCACAATAAGTGCTGGAGCCCTGGTAGGCCTACTGTGGGACCCATGCCCTGGGTACCTAGGGTACCATCTACAAGGGACTGGTAGGGCATGCCCTGCATCCAATTAGGTTTGTACCTAGAGTACTCACATAAGTTTTAGAGAGAAAGCAGATAGGCTGGGGTCCTGGATAGCAGGATCCCAGCCAGACTAGTCAAAAACCACTCAAATACCAGACAAAAAGTTGGGGGCAACCATTAGTCAGATTCCACTCTCCTACATAGATGATGCCCTTTAGAACAAAAATCGAGAATGACATCAAAAATCAGCAAAATGCAGTAAATGTACATGTCCAAATTGGTGAAAGGAAGAGACTGCTAATAACTAACTACATTACAAGCAGTCACTTGAGCGAGATCGGTTTAGTGTTTGCCGTATATGTGCCAAATGAAAACTTGCATTAATAATATAAAAAATGAAGTCTTAGCTTTTACTTATTACAAGAAATCAGCTGCACTTCGCAGTTGTGCAAATTCAGCTCGAGCAAGCCCTTATAAAATACCAACACTCTGTTAAACAACCTGCAGTGTAAGCAGAATACAGATTCTGACAACGGCGCAACCTTATTTCGATTGCAACATTGAATTCCAGAAAGTAATAATACTAAGCGCACAAGGCTGCAACAATTATAGGCGCCTTCTACCTTACTTACATTGCAACACACCATCTAAAAAGGCAATAAAGACAAACAAGCATTTGCAATGCAATAGGTCTCGCATTTACGTGAGTTTAAGCTATTGGCATTGTAAATGACAATGCCTTTTATTTATGTTTAAAAAACTAAAATAAAAGGCATTGTCATTTGCAATGTCAATAGCTCAAACTCGCGTAAATGCGAGACCTATTGCATTGCAAATGCTTGTATTTATCTGTTTTCAAAACCAACACAAAAAGGTTTGTCATTTACAATGCCAGTAGCTCAAAGTCTCGCAAATGCGAGACCTATTGCATTGCAAATCCTTGTTTTGTCTTCCGATTACTTGTGGTTCTCTCTGGTCTTCTGAATATTTTGTTCGAGGCATATGAGCTGTAGATCATATGCTTGTGCATAGATCGCCATCTAGTGTTGGGTCCGGATGTTTGCACTTTGTTTTACTTCGGCGAAGTCATTCCAGTCACGAGGTTGATGACTCCTCCCTTAGGTGATAATGCACTTGAGCATCAACTCCATTGTTAGATAGTTTTTTTCCGCCATCGGTTTCGGATGTGAATTGTTGCCCTCCTGTTTGGCACCGTACTTTGGGCCCCATTTGACGCGCAATCCACTACCTTGGATGGTATTGTTAATCGACATGTTTCCCCTTCTCCGCATATCATTTACTCTCAAACCTTTGGCTGGAACATTCGTGGAAGGCTTTTGGACATACCCGCGCCCGGATCCGTCGCAGCTGATGGAATGGACTCCATTCAAGTTATGTCCAAGATGTCGCACTAAGTTCCTGCACACCGACTTGCACGAGGTGTGCAACCTTAGCCTATCCCCGGAACACGATGAGAAAACCTGTGACACGTGCCAGTCGTTCCGTTCAAAGAAAATCCTCCGTGATCGCCGAGCTCGATGTCACGAAATGTACCAGCAAAGCGGCCCTGCAGCGTGACTCCTCACAGAAGAGTCCAATCAAGAAGAATCACAAGCGCAGGAAGCTGAGATGGATGAGGAGCACGTCTCCGTATCCGACGCTAACTCCGATGCCGAATACTTGACCCCGGCACAACAGACCGTGAGTAAAGAGCCTTCGTTCCCCTATCATCTCCTTTACAAGAAAAAGGCTCCGGTCCCGCCTCTGCCTCCAGGCCAAGGTCAGCACTGAGAAAAAGTTTCGAGCACCCTGCCTGCAGGCCCGGCGCCGAAGCACAAACAGCCTTCCTGTTCGGGCTCGACCCGTTCCCACGCTGGTGCAGACTCAAAACCTTCGGCGTCCAACCGAAACACCTTCTGGTCTCTGTTCCTCCGTTGCGGAAAGCGAAATCTTCGGAGCCGAAAACTTCGGAGCCGAAACTCTTGACGCCGAAATCAACTTCTAAAGAATGTACAGAGACTATAGAGTCGGACCGAATTCACACCTGATCCGAAACAAAAAGAAAACGCAATCCGCTTGGAAACTGGACAAATTCATGCCAAACTTCCGGAGTAAAGGAAAATGGGCTTAACATAGGACTACCACATTCCTTAGAAAAAGAAAACTGTGGCTCTTTACATTTCTGAAGACTTTCCTAATACACCTACACATTCCCCTACACCACCATCACCTGACCCACAGAATACAGCAGATGATGATAATGATGACTTAGATGACTACGCACCACAACATGTCCCTCAGGATCCTGATCCATGGGATCATTATAATGTCCCTCAGCCTGCTAATGACCCTGATTTGTATCCATCAGAGACCTTCCCTTCCAGATGATAACATTGGGTACATTGAGCTCATTAATAGTGCTGCTCAATACCATGGGGTATAAGGAGAATTTAGAAGAGGATTTTATAATCTGAAAGAAACACGTTAGTTAGATTCCTCACCTTAGAATATCCCCAGGCGTCAGACTTGATCCGGAAGATTTTTGTAGCAATACCCCTTGCGCGTCGCTAGGCGTCGTCTGCGGCTCCGCGTCCGTCATTGGGGTCGTGCGTCGGAATGACGTCGTCAGAGTACTTAGACGCCGCCCTCGCGCGCTGACGTCAGTTCTTTTTCCCGCGCCAGTAAGCGCCGATCAGGGAGAGCTACCCCTTTAGTCATTTTTGACTAACTTTTTGACTCTTTTTGGTCATTTGTCGACTCTGGTGCCGGTAGGATGCCTGGTTTCAAGGCCTGTGACTCCTGTCACCGACTGATGTCGGTGACTGATCACCATCGCCGGTGCCTGTACTGCTTAGGGCCCGAACATGACGCGGAGTCGTGTCCCGACTGTATGGCCCTGACCTCGAAAGCTAGGCGGGAGCGGTCCCGTAAGCTTCTCGAGCTTCGTCACTCGGCTCCGCGCCCCTCTCGGTCCCGGTCTAGGAGGAGGTCGAAGGACCGGACGCGGAGCCGCAGCCACCATCGCTCGTCTGGCTCGAAGTCCTCGGGTAAGTCCAAGCGATCCAAGAAGTCCAAGAGGCGACACCGCTCTTCGCACTCCCCTCACCAGTCGCGCGACTCGGGCGAGGGTCAGGGTGGTCCCACCCCCGCGGCTCCGTCGGAGCCGCAGGCGCCGCGCACGTCCCCATACCCTCCGGTCCCTGGGACTCACGCGACGCCGGCGGAGGTCAGTGCCTTCCTCTTGGCCATGAGGAGCCTGGCTCCGCCGTCGACGTCCGCCGGCGCGCCTTCGGCTCCGCGGACTCTACTGGGCGACCTTGCGTGCCGGTGGCTCCGGCCCCGACGCCGCAGGTCCCCGAGGGATCCAGGCCTGAATCCCAGTCGACGCCGGTCGACCTCGTCACGCCTCCTCCGCCGGCGTCGACACTGGTGCCACCTCCGACGCCGACTCCGGTCGACGTCGTTCCTCAGTTTAGCCCCTGTCCGGACCCGGCGCCGGTGCGGCGCCCTTCGATGCCGCATCCGATGCCGCTGGTGACACATTTTGTCTATCGTCCGGCTCCGATCATTCCTCCTGTTTACCAGGAATCGGATGACGGGGGCGACTGGGAGGGGTCCGAGGACCCTATGGCCGTTCAGGGCCAACTTTCTCAGGACTGGGCAGATGAACTGGGGGAGGCCAGTGGTCTAGATACCTCCCCAGACACTGGATTCATCTCTCCTCCGACTGTGGCTTCGGAGGAGGGTGCAGCTTTTTCTGTGGTGCTGCGCAAGGCAGCAGAAGCCCTTGGGCTTGAGTTGCCTGCCGTGGCTGTGAGGACCAACATCCTCACTGAGGTGCTTCAGTCTGCAGCAAGCTCCACTGAGCCTCTGCTGCAGTTCAATGAGGCCCTCATCAACGTTCTGCAGGGCACTTGGTCCAAGCCCTCCACAGTTCCCCCTGTGGATAGGAACGTTGCCAGGCACCACCGCCCTGCTCCGGGCGACCCCAGTTTTCTGTCCCAACACCCCACCCCCGAGAGTCTGGTTATCCAGGCCTCAACGTCCCAATCCTCCTTCCCGTCCGCTCCTCCGGACCGGGATTCCAAGAGACTAGAACAGTTCGGCAAGAAGCTGTTCTCTTCGCTCAGTTTGGGCCTGCGGACTTTGAACACCGCGTGTCTCTTGGACCGTTATTCCCACTCTCTGTGGGATGCTGTGGAGGACGTGCTGCCCCTGTGCCCGGAGGAGGCCCGGGCACGGCTTTCTCAAGCTCTCGCCGATGGGAGAGATGCAGCACGCCATGCTATCAGGTGTGGACTTGACACTACGGACTCGCTAGGTAGGGCGATTTCTACCACAGTGGCGCTTCGACGTCACCCCTGGCTGCGGTCCACATCCTTTTCAGGGGATGTCCAGAGCACTCTCATGGACATGCCCTTTGATGGCACTCGCCTTTTTGGTGAGAAAGCGGACAGTGCGCTGGCTAGCTTTAAGGACACCCGGGCTATGGCCAAGTCCATGGGCCTCTCGGCCCGCGGCCACAAACTTCCGCTTTTCGGTCCTTTCGTGGTCAAGGAAGGGGCACCTCCTCACGTCCGCCTAGCCACCGGCTGCAGAACCAGCCTGCACGCGGTCGCGGACGTGGATTCCGCCGAGGCGGTACTGAAAGACAACGTGCCGGTCAGTCCACATCCACCCCGGCAGCATCCGCCTCAAAGCCCTCCTAGTCCGAGCTTTCAGGCCCATTCCACCCCAGTGGGCGGCAGAGTTCGCCATCACCTGCTCCACTGGCGGTCCATCACTTCGGACAGGTGGGTGCTGCAAATCGTCCGAAGGGGCTACTCCCTCCCCTTCGAGACAACCCCTCCAGCCATGCCACCGCAGTACCACCGTATGTCGGAAGATCATTTGCATCTGCTGCGGGAGGAAGTTACAACAAACAAATGATGGACGGAATGCTGACAATGCAGACATTCTCCCCCAGTCAAGAGATCTGGGTTAAATCCATCGTTCTTTTGCCCACTACGCCACCCCAGTTCAGACATGGCCATATGCAAATCAGTCTTGACCCTGTGCCTCATGGGAACAGTCCAGCCCGAACTGCCAAGCCATGTCTTCCCTGGACTGGAATCAAGCATCCTAGGACCGGTTTCTGGCTATCAGCCGTCATCAGCCAGGATAGCTTGACTCCAGTGGCGTAGTGAGCACGGGTCCCACGTCTGGGAATACCCATCCCACTTAGGGCGAAAAGCGTTACAACAAACAAATGATGGACGGAATGCTGACAATGCAGACATTCTCCCCCAGTCAAGAGATCTGGGTTAAATCCATCGTTCTTTTGCCCACTACGCCACCCCAGTTCAGACATGGCCATATGCAAATCAGTCTTGACCCTGTGCCTCATGGGCACAGTCCAGCCCGAACTGCCAAGCCATGTCTTCCCTGGACCGGAATCAAGCATCCTAGGACCGGTTTCTGGCTATCAGCCGTCATCAGCCAGGATAGCTTGACTCCAGTGGCGTAGTGAGCACAGGTCCCACGTCTGGGAATACCCATCCCACTTAGGGCGAAAAGCGTTACAACAAACAAATGATGGACGGAATGCTGACAATGCAGACATTCTCCCCCAGTCAAGAGATCTGGGTTAAATCCATCGTTCTTTTGCCCACTACGCCACCCCAGTTCAGACATGGCCATATGCAAATCAGTCTTGACCCTGTGCCTCATGGGAACAGTCCAGCCCGAACTGCCAAGCCATGTCTTCCCTGGACCGGAATCAAGCATCCTAGGACCGGTTTCTGGCTATCAGCCGTCATCAGCCAGGATAGCTTGACTCCAGTGGCGTAGTGAGCACCGGTCCCACGTCTGGGAATACCCATCCCACTTAGGGCGAAAAGCGTTACAACAAACAAATGATGGATGGAATGCTGACAATGCAGACATTCTCCCCCAGTCAAGAGATCTGGGTTAAATCCATCGTTCTTTTGCCCACTACGCCACCCCAGTTCAGACATGGCCATATGCAAATCAGTCTTGACCCTGTGCCTCATGGGAACAGTCCAGCCCGAACTGCCAAGCCATGTCTTCCCTGGACCGGAATCAAGCATCCTAGGACCGGTTTCTGGCTATCAGCCGTCATCAGCCAGGATAGCTTGACTCCAGTAGCGTAGTGAGCACGGGTCCCACGTCTGGGAATACCCATCCCACTTAGGGCGAAAAGCGTTACAACAAACAAATGATGGACGGAATGCTGACAATGCAGACATTCTCCCCCAGTCAAGAGATCTGGGTTAAATCCATCGTTCTTTTGCCCACTACGCCACCCCAGTTCAGACATGGCCATATGCAAATCAGTCTTGACCCTGTGCCTCATGGGAACAGTCCAGCCCGAACTGCCAAGCCATGTCTTCCCTGGACCGGAATCAAGCATCCTATGACCGGTTTCTGGCTATCAGCCGTCATCAGCCAGGATAGCTTGACTCCAGTGGCGTAGTGAGCACGGGTCCCACGTCTGGGAATACCCATCCCACTTAGGGCGAAAAGCGTTACAACAAACAAATGATGGACGGAATGCTGACAATGCAGACATTCTCCCCCAGTCAAGAGATCTGGGTTAAATCCATCGTTCTTTTGCCCACTACGCCACACCAGTTCAGACATGGCCATATGCAAATCAGTCTTGACCCTGTGCCTCATGGGAACAGTCCAGCCGGAACTGCCAAGCCATGTCTTCCCTGGACCGGAATCAAGCATCCTAGGACCGGTTTCTGGCTATCAGCCGTCATCAGCCAGGATAGCTTGACTCCAGTGGCGTAGTGAGCACGGGTCCCACGTCTGGGAATACCCATCCCACTTAGGGCGAAAAGCGTTACAACAAACAAATGATGGACGGAATGCTGACAATGCAGACATTCTCCCCCAGTCAAGAGATCTGGGTTAAATCCATCGTTCTTTTGCCCACTACGCCACCCCAGTTCAGACATGGCCATATGCAAATCAGTCTTGACCCTGTGCCTCATGGGAACAGTCCAGCCCGAACTGCCAAGCCATGTCTTCCCTGGACCGGAATCAAGCATCCTAGGACAGGTTTCTGGCTATCAGCCAGGATAGCTTGACTCCAGTGGCGTAGTGAGCACGGGTCCCACGTCTGGGAATACCCATCCCACTTAGGGCAAAAAGCGTTACAACAAACAAATGATGGACGGAATGCTGACAATGCAGACATTCTCCCCCAGTCAAGAGATCTGGGTTAAATCCATCGTTCTTTTGTCCACTACGCCACCCCAGTTCAGACATGGCCATATGCAAATCAGTCTTGACCCTGTGCCTCATGGGAACAGTCCAGCCCGAACTGCCAAGCCATGTCTTCCCTGGACCGGAATCAAGCATCCTAGGACGGTTTCTGGCTATCAGCCGTCATCAGCCAGGATAGCTTGACTCCAGTGTCGTAGTGAGCACGGGTCCCACGTCTGGGAATACCCATCCCACTTAGGGCGAAAAGCGTTACAACAAACAAATGATGGATGGAATGCTGACAATGCAGACATTCTCCCCCAGTCAAGAGATCTGGGTTAAATCCATCGTTCTTTTGCCCACTACGCCACCCCAATTCAGACATGGCCATATGCAAATCAGTCTTGACCCTGTGCCTCATGGGAACAGTCCAGCCCGAACTGCCAAGCCATGTCTTCCCTGGACCGGAATCAAGCATCCTAGGACCGGTTTCTGGCTATCAGCCGTCATCAGCCAGGATAGCTTGACTCCAGTGGCGTAGTGAGCACGGGTCCCACGTCTGGGAATACCCATCCCACTTAGAGCGAAAAGCGTTACAACAAACAAATGATGGACGGAATGCTGACAATGCAGACATTCTCCCCCAGTCAAGAGATCTGGGTTAAATCCATCGTTCTTTTGCCCACTACGCCACCCCAGTTCAGACATGGCCATATGCAAATCAGTCTTGACCCTGTGCCTCATGGGAACAGTCCAGCCCGAACTGCCAAGCCATGTCTTCCCTGGACCGGAATCAAGCATCCTAGGACCGGTTTCTGGCTATCAGCCGTCATCAGCCAGGATAGCTTGACTCCAGTGGCGTAGTGAGCACGGGTCCCACGTCTGGGAATACCCATCCCACTTAGGGCGAAAAGCGTTACAACAAACAAATGATGGACGGAATGCTGACAATGCAGACATTCTCCCCCAGTCAAGAGATCTGGGTTAAATCCATCGTTCTTTTGCCCACTACGCCACACCAGTTCAGACATGGCCATATGCAAATCAGTCTTGACCCTGTGCCTCATGGGAACAGTCCAGCCGGAACTGCCAAGCCATGTCTTCCCTGGACCGGAATCAAGCATCCTAGGACCGGTTTCTGGCTATCAGCCGTCATCAGCCAGGATAGCTTGACTCCAGTGGCGTAGTGAGCACGGGTCCCACGTCTGGGAATACCCATCCCACTTAGGGCGAAAAGCGTTACAACAAACAAATGATGGACGGAATGCTGACAATGCAGACATTCTCCCCCAGTCAAGAGATCTGGGTTAAATCCATCGTTCTTTTGCCCACTACGCCACCCCAGTTCAGACATGGCCATATGCAAATCAGTCTTGACCCTGTGCCTCATGGGAACAGTCCAGCCCGAACTGCCAAGCCATGTCTTCCCTGGACCGGAATCAAGCATCCTAGGACAGGTTTCTGGCTATCAGCCAGGATAGCTTGACTCCAGTGGCGTAGTGAGCACGGGTCCCACGTCTGGGAATACCCATCCCACTTAGGGCAAAAAGCGTTACAACAAACAAATGATGGACGGAATGCTGACAATGCAGACATTCTCCCCCAGTCAAGAGATCTGGGTTAAATCCATCGTTCTTTTGTCCACTACGCCACCCCAGTTCAGACATGGCCATATGCAAATCAGTCTTGACCCTGTGCCTCATGGGAACAGTCCAGCCCGAACTGCCAAGCCATGTCTTCCCTGGACCGGAATCAAGCATCCTAGGACGGTTTCTGGCTATCAGCCGTCATCAGCCAGGATAGCTTGACTCCAGTGTCGTAGTGAGCACGGGTCCCACGTCTGGGAATACCCATCCCACTTAGGGCGAAAAGCGTTACAACAAACAAATGATGGACGGAATGCTGACAATGCAGACATTCTCCCCCAGTCAAGAGATCTGGGTTAAATCCATCGTTCTTTTGCCCACCACGCCACCCCAATTCAGACATGGCCATATGCAAATCAGTCTTGACCCTGTGCCTCATGGGAACAGTCCAGCCCGAACTGCCAAGCCATGTCTTCCCTGGACCGGAATCAAGCATCCTAGGACCGGTTTCTGGCTATCAGCCGTCATCAGCCAGGATAGCTTGACTCCAGTGGCGTAGTGAGCACGGGTCCCACGTCTGGGAATACCCATCCCACTTAGGGTGAAAAGCGTTAAAACAAACAAATGATGGACGGAATGCTGACAATGCAGACATTCTCCACCAGTCAAGAGATCTGGGTTAAATCCATCGTTCTTTTTGCCCACTACGCCACCCCAGTTCAGACATGGCCATATGCAAATCAGTCTTGGCCCTGTGCCTCATGGGAACAGTCCAGCCCGAACTGCCAAGCCATGTCTTCCCTGGACCGGAATCAAGCATCCTAGGACCGGTTTCTGGCTATCGGCCGTCATCAGCCAGGATAGCTTGACTCCAGTGGCGTAGTGAGCACGGGTCCCACGTCTGGGAATACCCATCCCACTTAGGGCGAAAAGCATTACAACAAACAAATGATGGATGGAATGCTGACAATGCAGACATTCTCCCCCAGTCAAGAGATCTGGGTTAAATCCATCGTTCTTTTGCCCACTACGCCACCCCAGTTCAGACATGGCCATATGCAAATCAGTCTTGACCCTGTGCCTCATGGGAACAGTCCAGCCCGAACTGCCAAGCCATGTCTTCCCTGGACCGGAATCAAGCATCCTAGGACCGGTTTCTGGCTATCAGCCGTCATCAGCCAGGATAGCTTGACTCCAGTAGCGTAGTGAGCACGGGTCCCACGTCTGGGAATACCCATCCCACTTAGGGCGAAAAGCGTTACAACAAACAAATGATGGACGGAATGCTGACAATGCAGACATTCTCCCCCAGTCAAGAGATCTGGGTTAAATCCATCGTTCTTTTGCCCACTACGCCACCCCAGTTCAGACATGGCCATATGCAAATCAGTCTTGACCCTGTGCCTCATGGGAACAGTCCAGCCCGAACTGCCAAGCCATGTCTTCCCTTGACCGGAATCAAGCATCCTAGGACCGGTTTCTGGCTATCAGCCGTCATCAGCCAGGATAGCTTGACTCCAGTGGCGTAGTGAGCACGGGTACCACGTCTGGGAATACCCATCCCACTTAGGGCGAAAAGCGTTACAACAAACAAATGATGAACGGAATGCTGACAATGCAGACATTCTCCCCCAGTCAAGAGATCTGGGTTAAATCCATCGTTCTTTTGCCCACTACACCACACCAGTTCAGACATGGCCATATGCAAATCAGTCTTGACCCTGTGCCTCATGGGAACAGTCCAGCCCGAACTGCCAAGTCATGTCTTCCCTGGACCGGAATCAAGCATCCTAGGACCGGTTTCTGGCTATCAGCCGTCATCAGCCAGGATAGCTTGACTCCAGTGGCGTAGTGAGCACGGGTCCCACGTCTGGGAATACCCATCCCACTTAGGGCAAAAAGCGTTACAACAAACAAATGATGGCCGGAATGCTGACAATGCAGACATTCTCCCCCAGTCAAGAGATCTGGGTTAAATCCATCGTTCTTTTGCCCACTACGCCACCCCAGTTCAGACATGGCCATATGCAAATCAGTCTTGACCCTGTGCCTCATGGGAACAGTCCAGCCCGAACTGCCAAGCCATGTCTTCCCTGGACCGGAATCAAACATCCTAGGACCGGTTTCTGGCTATCAGCCGTCATCAGCCAGGATAGCTTGACTCCAGTAGCGTAGTGAGCACGGGTCCCACGTCTGGGAATACCCATCCCACTTAGGGCGAAAAGCGTTACAACAAACAAATGATGGACGGAATGCTGACAATGCAGACATTCTCCCCCAGTCAAGAGATCTGGGTTAAATCCATTGTTCTTTTGCCCACTACGCCACCCCAGTTCAGACATGGCCATATGCAAATCAGTCTTGACCCTGTGCCTCATGGGAATAGTCCAGCCCGAACTGCCAAGCCATGTCTTCCCTGGACCGGAATCAAGCATCCTAGGACCGGTTTCTGGCTATCAGCCGTCATCAGCCAGGATAGCTTGACTCCAGTGGCGTAGTGAGCACGGGTCCCACGTCTGGGAATACCCATCCCACTTAGGGCGAAAAGCGTTACAACAAACAAATGATGGACGGAATGCTGACAATGCAGACATTCTCCCCCAGTCAAGAGATCTGGGTTAAATCCATCGTTTTTTTGCCCACTACACCACACCAGTTCAGACATGGCCATATGCAAATCAGTCTTGACCCTGTGCCTCATGGGAACAGTCCAGCCCGAACTGCCAAGTCATGTCTTCCCTGGACCGGAATCAAGCATCCTAGGACCGGTTTCTGGCTATCAGCCGTCATCAGGCAGGATAGCTTGACTCCAGTGGCGTAGTGAGCACGGGTCCCACGTCTGGGAATACCCATCCCACTTAGGGCGAAAAGCGTTACAACAAACAAATGATGGCCGGAATGCTGACAATGCAGACATTCTCCCCCAGTCAAGAGATCTGGGTTAAATCCATCGTTCTTTTGCCCACTACGCCACCCCAGTTCAGACATGGCCATATGCAAATCAGTCTTGACCCTGTGCCTCATGGGAACAGTCCAGCCCGAACTGCCAAGCCATGTCTTCCCTGGACCGGAATCAAGCATCCTAGGACCGGTTTCTGGCTATCAGCCGTCATCAGCCAGGATAGCTTGACTCCAGTGGCGTAGTGAGCACGGGTCCCACGTCTGGGAATACCCATCCCACTTAGGGCAAAAAGCGTTACAACAAACAAATGATGGACGGAATGCTGACAATGCAGACATTCTCCCCCAGTCCAGAGATCTGGGTTAAATCCATCATTCTTTTGCCCACTACGCCACCCCAGTTCAGACATGGCCATATGCAAATCAGTCTTGACCCTGTGCCTCATGGGAACAGTCCAGCCCGAACTGCCAAGCCATGTCTTCCCTGGACCGGAATCAAGCATCCTAGGACCGGTTTCTGGCTATCAGCCGTCATCAGCCAGGATAGCTTGACTCCAGTGGCGTAGTGAGCACGGGTCCCACGTCTGGGAATACCCATCCCACTTAGGGCGAAAAGCGTTACAACAAACAAATGATGGACGGAATGCTGACAATGCAGACATTCTCCCCCAGTCAAGAGATCTGGGTTAAATCCATCGTTCTTTTGCCCACTACGCCACCCCAGTTCAGACATGGCCATATGCAAATCAGTCTTGACCCTGTGCCTCATGGGAACAGTCCAGCCCGAACTGCCAAGCCATGTCTTCCCTGGACCGGAATCAAGCATCCTAGGACCGGTTTCTGGCTATCAGCCGTCATCAGCCAGGATAGCTTGACTCCAGTGGCGTAGTGAGCACGGGTCCCACGTCTGGGAATACCCATCCCACTTAGGGCAAAAAGCGTTACAACAAACAAATGATGGACGGAATGCTGACAATGCAGACATTCTCCCCCAGTCCAGAGATCTGGGTTAAATCCATCATTCTTTTGCCCACTACGCCACCCCAGTTCAGACATGGCCATATGCAAATCAGTCTTGACCCTGTGCCTCATGGGAACAGTCCAGCCCGAACTGCCAAGCCATGTCTTCCCTGGACCGGAATCAAGCATCCTAGGACCGGTTTCTGGCTATCAGCCGTCATCAGCCAGGATAGCTTGACTCCAGTGGCATAGTGAGCACGGGTCCCACGTCTGGGAATACCCATCCCACTTAGGGCGAAAAGCGTTACAACAAACAAATGATGGCCGGAATGCTGACAATGCAGACATTCTCCCCCAGTCAAGAGATCTGGGTTAAATCTATAGTTTTTTTGCCCACTACACCACACCAGTTCAGACATGGCCATATGCAAATCAGTCTTGACCCTGTGCCTCATGGGAACAGTCCAGCCCGAACTGCCAAGTCATGTCTTCCCTGGACCGGAATCAAGCATCCTAGGACCGGTTTCTGGCTATCAGCCGTCATCAGCCAGGATAGCTTGACTCCAGTGGCGTAGTGAGCACGGGTCCCACGTCTGGGAATACCCATCCCACTTAGGGCGAAAAGCGTTACAACAAACAAATGATGGCCGGAATGCTGACAATGCAGACATTCTCCCCCAGTCAAGAGATCTGGGTTAAATCCATCGTTCTTTTGCCCACTACGCCACCCCAGTTCAGACATGGCCATATGCAAATCAGTCTTGACCCTGTGCCTCATGGGAACAGTCCAGCCCGAACTGCCAAGCCATGTCTTCCCTGGACCGGAATCAAGCATCCTAGGACCGGTTTCTGGCTATCAGCCGTCATCAGCCAGGATAGCTTGACTCCAGTGGCGTAGTGAGCACGGGTCCCACGTCTGGGAATACCCATCCCACTTAGGGCAAAAAGCGTTACAACAAACAAATGATGGACGGAATGCTGACAATGCAGACATTCTCCCCCAGTCCAGAGATCTGGGTTAAATCCATCATTCTTTTGCCCACTACGCCACCCCAGTTCAGACATGGCCATATGCAAATCAGTCTTGACCCTGTGCCTCATGGGAACAGTCCAGCCCGAACTGCCAAGCCATGTCTTCCCTGGACCGGAATCAAGCATCCTAGGACCGGTTTCTGGCTATCAGCCGTCATCAGCCAGGATAGCTTGACTCCAGTGGCGTAGTGAGCACGGGTCCCACGTCTGGGAATACCCATCCCACTTAGGGCGAAAAGCGTTACAACAAACAAATGATGGACGGAATGCTGACAATGCAGACATTCTCCCCCAGTCAAGAGATCTGGGTTAAATCCATCGTTCTTTTGCCCACTACGCCACCCCAGTTCAGACATGGCCATATGCAAATCAGTCTTGACCCTGTGCCTCATGGGAACAGTCCAGCCCGAACTGCCAAGCCATGTCTTCCCTGGACCGGAATCAAGCATCCTAGGACCGGTTTCTGGCTATCAGCCGTCATCAGCCAGGATAGCTTGACTCCAGTGGCGTAGTGAGCACGGGTCCCACGTCTGGGAATACCCATCCCACTTAGGGCAAAAAGCGTTACAACAAACAAATGATGGACGGAATGCTGACAATGCAGACATTCTCCCCCAGTCCAGAGATCTGGGTTAAATCCATCATTCTTTTGCCCACTACGCCACCCCAGTTCAGACATGGCCATATGCAAATCAGTCTTGACCCTGTGCCTCATGGGAACAGTCCAGCCCGAACTGCCAAGCCATGTCTTCCCTGGACCGGAATCAAGCATCCTAGGACCGGTTTCTGGCTATCAGCCGTCATCAGCCAGGATAGCTTGACTCCAGTGGCGTAGTGAGCACGGGTCCCACGTCTGGGAATACCCATCCCACTTAGGGCGAAAAGCGTTACAACAAACAAATGATGGACGGAATGCTGACAATGCAGACATTCTCCCCCAGTCAAGAGATCTGGGTTAAATCCATCATTCTTTTGCCCACTACGCCACCCCAGTTCAGACATGGCCATATGCAAATCAGTCTTGACCCTGTGCCTCATGGGAACAGTCCAGCCCGAACTGCCAAGCCATGTCTTCCCTGGACCGGAATCAAGCATCCTAGGACCGGTTTCTGGCTATCAGCCGTCATCAGCCAGGATAGCTTGACTCCAGTGGCGTAGTGAGCACGGGTCCCACGTCTGGGAATACCCATCCCACTTAGGGCGAAAAGCGTTACAACAAACAAATGATGGACGGAATGCTGACAATGCAGACATTCTCCCCCAGTCAAGAGATCTGGGTTAAATCCATCGTTCTTTTGCCCACTACGCCACCCCAGTTCAGACATGGCCATATGCAAATCAGTCTTGACCCTGTGCCTCATGGGAACAGTCCAGCCTGAACTGCCAAGCCATGTCTTCCCTGGACCGGAATCAAGCATCCTAGGACGGTTTCTGGCTATCAGCCGTCATCAGCCAGGATAGCTTGACTCCAGTGGCGTAGTGAGCACGGGTCCCACGTCTGGGAATACCCATCCCACTTAGGGCGAAAAGCGTTACAACAAACAAATGATGGACGGAATGCTGACAATGCAGACATTCTCCCCCAGTCAAGAGATCTGGGTTAAATCCATCGTTCTTTTGCCCACTACGCCACCCCAGTTCAGACATGGCCATATGCAAATCAGTCTTGACCCTGTGCCTCATGGGAACAGTCCAGCCCGAACTGCCAAGCCATGTCTTCCCTGGACCGGAATCAAGCATCCTAGGACCGGTTTCTGGCTATCAGCCGTCATCAGCCAGGATAGCTTGACTCCAGTGGCGTAGTGAGCACGGGTCCCACGTCTGGGAATACCCATCCCACTTAGGGCGAAAAGCGTTACAACAAACAAATGATGGACGGAATGCTGACAATGCAGACATTCTCCACCAGTCAAGAGATCTGGGTTAAATCCATCATTCTTTTGCCCACTACGCCACCCCAGTTCAGACATGGCCATATGCAAATCAGTCTTGACCCCGTGCCTCATGGGAACAGTCCAGCCCGAACTGCCAAGCCATGTCTTCCCTGGACCGGAATCAAGCATCCTAGGACCGGTTTCTGGCTATCAGCCGTCATCAGCCAGGATAGCTTGACTCCAGTGGCGTAGTGAGCACGGGTCCCAAGTCTGGGAATACCCATCCCACTTAGGGCAAAAAGCGTTACAACAAACAAATGATGGACGGAATGCTGATAATGCAGACATTCTCCCCCAGTCAAGAGATCTGGGTTAAATCCATCGTTCTTTTGCCACCTACGCCACCCCAGTCCAGACATGGCCATATGCAAATCAGTCTTGACCCTGTGCCTCATGGGAACAGTCCAGCCCGAACTGCCAAGCCATGTCTTCCCTGGACCGGAATCAAGCATCCTAGGACCGGTTTCTGGCTATCAGCCGTCATCAGCAAGGATAGCTTGACTCCAGTGGCGTAGTGAGCACGGGTCCCACGTCTGGGAATACCCATCCCACTTAGGGCGAAAAGCGTTACAACAAACAAATGATGGACGGAATGCTGACAATGCAGACATTCTCCCCCAGTCAAAAGATCTGGGTTAAATCCATCGTTCTTTTGCCCACTACGCCACCCCAGTTCAGACATGGCCATATGCAAATCAGTCTTGACCCTGTGCCTCATGGGAACAGTCCAGCCCGAACTGCCAAGCCATGTCTTCCCTGGACCGGAATCAAGCATCCTAGGACCGGTTTCTGGCTATCAGCCGTCATCAGCCAGGATAGCTTGACTCCAGTGGCGTAGTGAGCACGGGTCCCACGTCTGGGAATACCCATCCCACTTAGGGCGAAAAGCGTTACAACAAACAAATGATGGACGGAATGCTGACAATGCAGACATTCTCCCCCAGTCAAGAGATCTGAGTTAAATCCATCGTTCTCTTGCCCACTACGCCACCTCAGTTCAGACATGGCCATATGCAAATCAGTCTTGACCCTGTGCCTCATGGGAACAGTCCAGCCCGAACTGCCAAGCCATGTCTTCCCTGGACCGGAATCAAGCATCCTAGGACCGGTTTCTGGCTATCAGCCGTCATCAGCCAGGATAGCCTGACTCCAGTGGCGTAGTGAGCACGGGTCCCACGTCTGGGAATACCCATCCCACTTAGGGCGAAAAGCGTTACAACAAACAAATGATGGACGGAATGCTGACAATGCAGACATTCTCCCCCAGTCAAGAGATCTGGGTTAAATCCATCGTTCTTTTGCCCACTACGCCACCCCAGTTCAGACATGGCCATATGCAAATCAGTCTTGACCCTGTGCCTCATGGGAACAGTCCAGCCCGAACTGCCAAGCCATGTCTTCCCTGGACGGGAATCAAGCATCCTAGGACCGGTTTCTGGCTATCAGCCGTCATCAGCCAGGATAGCTTGACTCCAGTGGTGTAGTGAGCACGGGTCCCACGTCTGGGAATACCCATCCCACTTAGGGCGAAAAGCGTTACAACAAACAAATGATGGACGGAATGCTGACAATGCAGACATTCTCCCCCAGTCAAGAGATCTGGGTTAAATCCATCGTTCTTTTGCCCACTACGCCACCCCAGTTCAGACATGGCCATATGCAAATCAGTCTTGTCCCTGTGCCTCATGGGAACAGTCCAGCCTGAACTGCCAAGCCATGTCTTCCCTGGACCGGAATCAAGCATCCTAGGACGGTTTCTGGCTATCAGCCGTCATCAGCCAGGATAGCTTGACTCCAGTGGCGTAGTGAGCACGGGTCCCACGTCTGGGAATACCCATCCCACTTAGGGCGAAAAGCGTTACAACAAACAAATGATGGACGGAATGCTGACAATGCAGACATTCTCCCCCAGTCAAGAGATCTGGGTTAAATCCATCGTTCTTTTGCCCACTACGCCACCCCAGTTCAGACATGGCCATATGCAAATCAGTCTTGACCCTGTGCCTCATGGGAACAGTCCAGCCCGAACTGCCAAGCCATGTCTTCCCTGGACCGGAATCAAGCATCCTAGGACCGGTTTCTGGCTATCAGCCGTCATCAGCCAGGATAGCTTGACTCCAGTGGCGTAGTGAGCACGGGTCCCACGTCTGGGAATACCCATCCCACTTAGGGCGAAAAGCGTTACAACAAACAAATGATGGACGGAATGCTGACAATGCAGACATTCTCCCCCAGTCAAGAGATCTGAGTTAAATCCATCGTTCTTTTGCCCACTACGCCACCCCAGAAGTTACGGCCCTCTTGGCCAAAGAGGCCGTCGAGCGCGTTCCTGGGCCGGAAGTAGGTCGTGGTTGCTATTCCCACTACTTTCTGGTACCCAAGAAGGGCAAAGGGGCCCATGCCCTATCTTGGACCTCAGGAGCGTCAACGCCTTCCTTCGGAAAGAGCGGTTCAAGATGCTCATGCTAGCTCAGGTTCTGGCTGCCCTAGACCCTGGAGACTGGATGGTAGCGTTGGACTTGCAGGACGCCTATTTTCACATCCCCGTCCTGCCGGCCCACCGGCGCACGGTGGGTCAGGAGCACTTTCAGTTCATCGTGCTCCCCTTCGGCCTCACCAGTGCCCCTCGGGTGTTCACGAAAGTGATGGCGGTGGTCGCAGCTCATCTGCGCAGATCAGGGCTTCCAGTCTTCCCCTATCTCGACGACTGGTTGTTGAAGGCGGGCTCGCCCCAGACGGTCGTCTCCCATCTCCAGACTACGGCAGATCTCCTGCATTTGCTGGGGTTTTCCATCAACGTGCCGAAGTCACACCTGAGTCCCTCTCAGAAGCTCCTCTTCATCGGAGCGGTTCTCGATTCGGCACAGTTCCGGGTCTATCCACCGGAGCAGCGGGTCCGGGATATTCAGACCCTGATTCCCATCTTTCGGCCTCTATCCTGGGTTTCGGTCAGGTTGGTGTTGCGGCTTCTGGGGCTGATAGCCTCCTGCATCCTACTAGTGCATCACGCCAGGCGGCGCATGCGGGCTCTGCAGTGGGACCTGAAGTTTCAGTGGGCCCAGCATCACGGCAACCTGTCCGACCATGTCTTGATCTCGGAGGGCACTGCAAAGCAGTTGCAGTGGTGGCTCATGGACCGCGATTGGGTCACGGGCAAGAGCCTCTCCCTGCCCCAACCGGAGCATGTTGTAGTGACGGATGCGTCCCTCCTGGGATGGGGAAGCCATATGGGAGAGGCGGAGATCAGAGGCCTCAACTTGTTGGAGCTGAGAGCGATCCGACTAGCACTGAAGGCATTCCATCCCTCTGTCCGGGGAAGTGTTGTGCAGGTGTTCACGGAAAACACCACCGCCATGTGGTATTGCAACAAACAGGGCGGGGTGGGGTCGTGGACCCTTTGTCAGGAGGCTCTGCGCCTCTGGACATGGCTGGAACACCAGGGCATTCTCCTGGTGGTTCAACATCTGGCGGGCTCTCTGAACGCCAGAGCGGACGAACTCAGCCGCCGGTGCATGATGGATCACGAATGGCGTCTGAACTCAGAAGTGGTGCAAGGTCTCTTTCAGCAGTGGGGAGAGCCTTGGTTAGATCTATTCGCCACCGAAGAGAACGCGCAATGTCGGCAGTTCTGCGCGTTGGAATTTCCAAGGCGGCACTCGCTCGGCGACGCTTTTCGTCGCGAGTGGAGTTGCGGTCTGTTGTACGCCTTTCCGCCTATACCACTTCTGCCGAGAGTGCTGAAGAAGATCAGGCACGACCGGGCCCAAGTCATCTTGGTGGCTCAGGATTGGGCACGAAGGTACTGGTATCCCGACCTACTCAGTATGCTGACCGATCCTCCGATATGCCTGCCTCTTCGGGAGGTCCTTCTGTCGCAGCAGCAGGGGACGGTCCTCCACCCGAACCTGTCCAGCCTCCACCTCCATGCGTGGAGATTGAGTGGCGGCAGTTGATGCCATTTGACTTGCCTCCTGAAGTCTGTGATATCATTCTGGCAGCCAGGCGTCCCTCCACAAAGACGGTATACGCCTGCCGGTGGAACAAATTTGTGGCATGGTGCACAGCAAAGGCTGTGGATCCCCTTTCCGCCCCTCTTTCTGAGGTTCTCCTCTTTCTTCTTTCTTTGGCCCAGCAGGGCTCTGCCTTGGGCACCTTGAAAGGTTATCTTGCTGCCATCTCTACCTTCTTACGGCTTCCTGATCAGCCTTCTCTTTTCAAGTCCCCTGTAGTTTCACGCTTTCTTAAAGGCATTACCCACACGTTCCCTCCTGTCCCTTTCGTAATGCCTCAGTGGGACTTGAATCTTGTCCTAACATTTCTGATGTGCGCTCCCTTTGAGCCTCTTCACAATTGTCCTCTTCGTCTTCTGACTCTTAAGACTGCTTTCCTGGTACCTATCACCTCGGCTAGACGGGTGAGTGAGCTCCAGGCTCTTTCGTCCAAGCCTCCTTTTCTGTCTGTTCATCCGGACAAGGTTGTCCTCCGGCCTTGTCCTTCTTTTCTACCGAAAGTGGTTACCCCCTTTCACCTCGGCCAATCTGTCACGTTGCCCACCTTCTTTCCGCCTCCGCATCCTTCCAAAGAGGAAGAGAGGCTCCACCGTCTGGACCCAAAACGTGCGCTCTCCTTTTATTTGGACCGCACCAAACAGTTCCGGGTGGACGACCAACTTTTCGTCGGATACGTGGGTGCTAAGAAGGGAAAAGCTGTGCACAAACGGACCATCTTGCGGTGGGTCGTTTTGTGCATAAAAATCTGTTACTCTTTGGCAAAAAAGGACCCTCCTGTTGGGCTGCGAGCCCATTCCACTCAGGCCACAGCGGCTACTACTGCCCTGGGACGGGGAGTCCCTTTGCAGGACATCTGTCAGGCGGCGACGTGGGCTTCGCTACACACGTTTGCCAGGCATTATTGCCTAGACAGCCAAGTCCGGAGGGATGGCTTCTTTGGCCGTTCTGTCCTCCAGGACTTTCTGGTGTGATCTTGGTTCGCAGACCCACCACCGGGGTTGGTATTGCTGGGGTATCTATTCTAAGGTGAGGAATCTAACTAACGTGTTTCTTTCAGGTGAACAAGTTACTTACCTTCGGTAACGATGTATCTGTAAGAAACATTAGTTAGTTAGATTCCTCACCGACCCACCCAGCCTCCCCGTTCTGCGAACTGACATCTAGGGTTAAGGTTGTCCTTTTCAGGCCCCTAGACTTTTTTGGCACCAGTGTCGGTCTCTTGCATGGCTCTGCATTCCTGGCGCGGAAAGCTATGTACAAGAATTGACGTCAGCGCGCGAGGGCGGTGTCTAAGTACTCCGACGACGTCATTTCGGCGCACGACGCCAACGACGGACGCGAAGCCACAGAGACGCCTAGCTACAAAAATCTTCCGGATCCAGTCTGACGCCTGGGGATAGTCTAAGGTGAGGAATCTAACTAACTAATGTTTCTTACAGATACATCGTTACCGAAGGTAAGTAACTTGTTCTTCGAGACCTTTAGTTCATCTCAAAGGGCTACACAAACCATGCGAATGTTAAAGGCCCTGCTTAAACATACTGATGACATCTTTCAAGACCCTGTCAAAGCCAGGATCATCACTCCCAGGGCAGAGGAAAAAATGCTGGCCTGCACCTAATGACCCAGTGTATGTTAAGGGACAGTTACCTTTAGACTCTTTGGTAGTCTCTAATGCTCGGAAGAGGGCTAACTCCCAAACCACAGGGGACGCCCCACCTCCGGATAAAGAGTCCAAATTATTGGATGCTTCTGGTAAACGGATAGCATCACAAGCGGCTAATACGGCTAATAATTGGCGCATTGCCAATGCCCGGGCATTACTGGCAAGATATGATAGGGCTCATTATGATGAACTCCAGATGCTCATTGAGTTCCTTCCTGACAAGCATAAAGCCAAAGCCAGGACCTTATTCAAGAGGCTAAATTGATAACCCATTACCTCTATCAGATGTGCCTTAGATCAGGCAGATAACGCGTCTCGGGCAATAAACACTAGCGTACTGCTTCGCAGACATGCTTGGTTGAGGATTTCTGGGTTTAAACCTGAGGTACAAGCCTCTATCCTTAATCAACCTTTTAATGCGTAACATCTCTTTGGCCCAGCTGTGGATACATCTTTAGAAATGATGAAAAAAGACACAGAGGTTGCTAAGTCCATGGGGTCCTTGCAAGCACCTTCTGCCAGAGGTTCCTTTCATCACTCATTCTACAGGGGCGGCTCCAAAAACATCTCTGCAGACAATGCCTTCTCCTCTTACAAGGGCAACAATCAGTTGGCCTCTTCAAGAGGTTATTTTCGAGGAGGATATAGAGGAAATAACTGCAGGGGAAGAGGCAGAGGTAGTTCTACACGCACCTCCCCCACCAACAACAATGACTTATTTCCCATACCCCTATCATTCCACTCCTGTCGGGGACGTCTCTCACAATTTGTACCCATTTGGAACACGATTACATCCGACAAATGGGCTCTACAAATTATCCAATCTGGTTATTGCCTGGAACTTACAAGTACTCCACACAATATTCCTCCAAGGTCACACCTCATGTCACAAGAACATCTTGCGCTTCTAAAGCAAGAAGTTCTTTCATTGTTGCAAAAAGGTGCAATAGAACCAGTCCCTTCACAATATCAAGGAACAGGAGTGTATTCCTATACTTCCTGATTCCCAAAAAGGATTGAAGTACTCCAATTTTTGAGACCCCAGAGGTGCTAGGGGTAGCACCCTATGACTTCGAGTACTTCCTGATGTGGTATTATAAAATTCTGCATATCTTGATAATATAACAAAGAACTTGGCAACAGAAGCTGAAATATGAAAAGACATCTTTATTAAACTCAAATGAGTGAGACTACGTCGCACAGAAGCCTTAGCAACTGAATGAGGCAGTCTGCAGAACAGAAACCAGTCTCCTCTTTTATGGAGAATGTTACGCACTGGGCAACACCACCCTTCTCTTGCAGTTGGTCATTCACATATTTTACTTCAAAGAACAAGCAGAGTCATGATTACAATCCCACATTTCAGTTCAGCCAGCCCGCAATTATTTACCCAGCAAGGCTCAGATCCCTCATCAGATATCAGCAGGCCCCAATAAACACGGGCACCTCCTGTTTGTAAAACAAGCCATAAAGCAGGATGAGTCAGGTGTGAAAGAGATTAGTCAGGGTTTGTGTGGGAAGAAGGAATTTATGATGCCTCGGGCCCTGATGCTAATCCCATTTGGCCGCAGTAAAAGGAACCGGCCGGACAGGGCTGACCTCGGGCAGTGGAGTCAGTTTGCACAGGTCACAGAGAAGTCAAAGTAAAGTGTAGCCTATGTGAGGGCAACTATAAGATGGCCACCGCTCCAAGATGGGACCCACAGAGTCAATGTATAATAACGTATACATAGTGCATTCATAGCTAAAACGTTACACAAAGCACTTATACATACCGCATTGACCATTCGCGGTTCGCTAATACCGGGATAGACAGGGGTAGGGCCCTGCCTCCTACGCGGTCCCAAATTTTAAAGTACGACAGACCCTCCTTTTGCCCTTACATCGGCAATAACTATACTCTCATCAATCCGAGTCCAGGTCTACAGACATGAAGTCATGGAGATGTTGCTGTAGCATCATCCTATTACTTAGCGACTCTCACGGGACACGTCTCCTTACACATGTAGTAGCACAAAGGCCACATATGGCAGGACAAAATAAGGAATACCTCTATCTAGGTGGCATAAGATCACACCCCCAACAATTAGTAATGTTTACTACTAACTAGTGTCGATGCAGAAGCTGTACAAAAGAATTGCTTACGAATTCTGATCTTTTAACCTGCTCATGTTCAGGAAAAGGGTGAAAAAAGTGCAAAGAAACAGTGGTAGGGAAAGACGTAGTTTGGGAAGAGGGTGCAGAAGTCAATTGAGTAGAGAAAATCAATCCCACCCATAAATGACAACGTCATGTTTAAAAAAACACTAGAAAACACGTTATTAAGAATATATAGACAACGGGAGAAAGTAGCGACCACTATTACAAATGAAATAATAATTGTCTACAACCCTGAGCAAAAAGCAAATCCTAAAATTATTTAGTAACATTTTAGGGCTCCTATACATTTTGTATGTTCAGGTGAAACAGTGGTGACCCTCATCAATGCTCTGAGGTGAAAAGGGGGTACTCTTCCACCGAAAATGGATTTTATTCTGCTTATACTAGACAATGCCAGCAAAACAAACATTCTTCTAACACCTAGTCTATACAATCACACGGAAACCTCTTGTGAAACCACCTATGCCCAGAGTCCGTTCAAAAAGCCTCTCTGGCAGGCTTCTATTGTCCATCAAATCTTCTTCTGTTGTTTTCTTTTGCCTGGGCCTCTTCATTCAAGCCTTTCATGAGAAAAGTACTGCTTAGTTGGAGTGCCCTCCTGGCAAACACCCACAGCTCACTCGAAAAAGTCTCAATGTCTCAAGGCAGTGCGCCAGTATTTTTCCTTTGCGGCAGGCACTACAGGTAGTGTGCTCTCCATTGATCAAGGGCACAGGTCATCTCGTACAGATTCGGGACCATTCTCAGACTCCAACACTCGTCATTCAATGTCAGAGGACGCTCAGGCTGCTTTTTCATGGGCACCAGAATGTAGTGCCTTTTGTCAATCTTGGATCCGCCGGTGCACTGCACTTCCATTGGAGCAAAGGAAAAGAGGGGGTGTGTGTGGCCAAAAACTCAGGCCAAGGGGCTCAAGGGACTGCACACTGTCAGAGTTTACCAGCACATGACAGGCGCTCTTGTGCACTGAAATTCTGATTCTGTGGCAAAACCAGCTCCTCCTTCTTTTCTGATGTTGAACGCCTTCTGATGAAGCAAGTGTGATGCTTTAAACAGTTCGTTGTATAACAAGGGGACTGTAAACAGGTGGCCTGTAATTTTCAAAGGAGTGGCCACACGCCATGGGACAATTTTCGTCTAGAATACACTGTCTTTCTCAGGAAGCAATACAAATAAAAAGGCAGTAGGCAAAACAGTGCCTCTAAGCTTTTCAATTGGGTTTCCGTGTGAGAGCCTCCATCATCTAAGGGTAGATAACTACACGAGAATTCTATCTAAATGGATGTCTTCACATATGGTGGCATTGTCTAATAGGGCAAACACATTTTTTTTTTTCAATGATTACATATAAGTGTTTCTAAATTCCTTATCTAGGACATCTCAATAGAGAAATCACATGGTACAGATTATCATAGGCAGGTAGAAACCTTTCACATCAGGTGCACTAGGCAATACACAGGCTAATAGTCAGATATGAAAACAAAAGACAAGAACTAGAGGGTCCTGATATTTGCATGATTAGAAACTTCTGATCCCACCAAAAATTAAAGCAGCAGGAACAAAAAGGGTAAAAACCACATTAAAAAATAGACATTGAAAATTCGTCATGTTCAAAAAAGGTAAACGTAAGTTATCTCCTATCGGGATGGAAAACTTGTCTTACTATAATATAATATACTTGACAGTCAGGCTGGAAAACATTGAAGCAGGCCTAGGGACAATTCTTGAAAACCAGTCTGGTCATACAAGAGGGGATTATAAATAATATGGAGGTTCCTGGTGCATCACTGCAGTCTGGAAGTGTGTACCTGAACAATACACCTACAATAATAAATGGGCTGACTGGTGAAAGGAATACGGAAAAGGGAATTGGAACTAGGACACAACTAAAATCCCCAATAACTAAGCATGATGCGACATCGGTCAGGGAAGAAGCAACAAAAGCAATAAAAAATAAAAATCTATAGGAAGGACAAGAATTTACTTGGGTGATAGTCAGGCATGTGACACTACACCAAGAGTACGGGTGGTACACAAAAGGCCAAAGTTACATCCATTTTAACTCTACCGCTGGTGACTACACCATATACGGTAATCTTAGGTAATGTTCCAGTTCCTTCTTCAGGGAAAAATGAAAACCTAGTTTTCTTTTAAGGAACAAAAGCCATAGGCTACTTAGGAAGCAAAACATCATTAACTAATGTAATATAGAAATTAGGCCACCTTGAGTCACAGATCTATAATTTCATCCTTAGGTCTAATCAAGGATACATAAATGTAAGGATGCCTGTTCCATTAAGGGAAAGGGCAGTAAGTGACTAACTGCAGGTGACACACTTTGATCCTGTAGATCTCTTTTAGTTTTCTGTAATACCATTATAGCCAATTTAGACATGCACTGGTGAAGTGTTGTCTCTCATGTTCACAGCATGAAATATCATTAGCTGTGGAATTTAGTGACCAGAACAAGTTCAACCAACTGTTGCGTAGCGATGGGCATCATCATGACCATCCCCTCACAACACAGGTAAACTTGTAATATTATGAAAAAGCAGCAACAAAAACAACGAAAACATGCAAAAAATAATAAAAACGCACAAAACGTCAAGCCATCAGATATACTTGCTGTATATCAAGCACAAAAAGCATAGACAAAACAATAGCATATGTAAATAAGCGGTGACACACAACACCATGTCATGTACTTTTATGCACTGTAAACCTGCAGCCCAAAACCCAATATTTGGGCCTGTGTAATTTGTCAGGTTTAAAATCCTTACCCTCCTTTTTGACAGTAGATCACCAGGCAATGGAAATCTGCTGTCAAATATAACGTTACTGTCTCTCTTTTAACATACAAGACCAGCAAGAACAATTCATGATTAGAAAAGGGGCTGCATTTTATTGTCTGTCTAAGACTTAATGCAACACTTCGTTTTCTGTTAAATAACTGTAACTAGCAGACATTATTTTATTTTCATTTATTTTAGAGCGAGACACAAATGTATCAGTTCTGCAAAGTATTTAACACGATGTTTGGGCTTTTAAAGAAACCCCTTTTTCTATATTTTCCCTTTGGAATTAAGTTCTTTAGTTTTATTGATATTCTTGTGGAGAAACCAGAAACCCCACCTTCAGAGGCCCGTGTAGTAAGGTCATTCTGCATTCCACAGAGGCAAGGCCCTAATTTAAAAGGTCATAAATGTCAACGTGGCAGCCTACGGGAAAACCAAAGATAGCATCTCAGCAGCGTAACTTGAGCCAGCCTCTGCAGCTCTCCTTAGCCTTCGGCTTCTGCCACTCTGAATTTGTCAAAGCCAGAAGGCCTTCCTAATTCCTCCTAACTTGCAATAATTCACTCTATTTTGAAAAATAATTTCTCCTTTTTAGGCGCTAAAAAAATTATCTCTATTCCCAGATTATGAAACTACATTTACTGTGAATAATTCACGAAACTTAATAACACACATACCACTTTTTAGAATAAATCCTTGTTACAATCCTATGTAATGGTACACATTTCAACAACCTTAAATGAATGAACGTCTCAGTAGGCCCAGATAAAGTTAGACTGAACTCCAGCAATTGGGACCGCTTTCTGCCCCAGTCCACTGGCACTGCGAATTGCATTCGCAATGAGTTTTGATATTTTCTTCATCATTTAGTCACTTGCCTTTATACCACATTCCTTTTTATTCCCTTCGTCAATACAACCTTCCTCACGCTACTCTTCATGTCTTTATTACTCCCCTTCATCATCTCTCTTCCCTCCACGGCATTCTATTTTCCCAATGGTTCTTCTCCTTCCTACGTATTACCTAGTTCCTATAACCGTAATTCTACATTTCTCCACCCCTCTATCATTACTGACTTCATCACGTACCTGCTCACAAACATCCTCTTTTTCCTTCATCAAAAAAGAATTCTCCATTTCTCTTTCTCTATGTGGGTGCTAACTCCATTAAGGCCGTTTTTTATTAACATCAAATAGTTGCGGGTTGCGACACCATATTTTATTTAATTTCTCCAAGTTTTAAAAAGGTCCTGTTTTTCATAGCGTGTTCAGTAGTATCGTGACAGACACAGCTAAAGTTAGAACCTTCAACCCTGATATTAAAACAAGCCTTTGTACTGGCACATTGACTCATTGAATCATAAGAAGGCACAACCTGTAAATATATATCAAACCTAAACGTATGCATTTACTGAAGTCTGAGACACTTTAAAAAGTACTCTGAATGGAAGAAAATGCAGTTCAAACAGTGTTTTCTACCCAAATTCGACTTTCATTTTTTTGGCATTAAAAAATGAATATCCTACAATTTTTTTGCATAATATGCATTACCAGAATGTTTATTACATAACCCATGAGTCAGGCATTGGAAATAATAACTTATACTTTATAGAAATGAGCTTGTTTGCGCCTGTGCCAAGGGAAAATTGTACACGCGAATGCTTGTCATTTTAGTGATGCAACACAACTTAAATCAAATTTTAATGCTAGGCGGTCATAGTATGAGTATTAAGCTTTATAAATATCAAAAAACGATTTTGAAAAGCACTTATTTTTTTTAAAAATAATTTTTCCATGATTAATAATTTTCTTTTAAAAAAATCCCAATTATTCGTTTTTGTGATAATTCCATGTATAAAAAACAAGCTGCATCTCTTGCCTATCATTTTGGACACATTAACTCACACGCCTAAGCGCATAAGCCCAACTTGAAACGTGTCACATGTTTGCACCACTTTCATTTAAAAGGACGGTTCTGCAAAATTCCACCCGTGTTCAACTGGGAAGGTGCTGGCTGAATGAACATTTCTATCAAATATACTGCAGCTGAAAAGTTTGCCTGTGAACATCTAATACAATGCATCTAAGGAAAATGCTGTAAATTTATTTACTTTTGCAAAAATAGATAATTTCGTTTTTGGGGCCTGATTTATATCTATTGAATGTGTTTCTAATTTTATCCTTTAAGCATTTAACGGCAGTTTTGTATATGTGCACAATTGCTCATTCTATAAATTAAAGAGCACCATATAGCTATTTTAGCACGTCACATGGTTCGTTTCTGGATTTCTTTTTTAAGTTTCTACTTGATATTAATTAACCAACAATTTACTTAACAGACTGGAAACATCAGAAGACCCACAAACACATATTGATCTAATTTGGCATTAAAAAATGAATATCCTACAATTTTTTTGCATAATATGCATTACCAGAATGTTTATTACATAACCCATGAGTCAGGCATTGGAAATAATAACTTATACTTTATAGAAATGAGCTTGTTTGCGCCTGTGCCAAGGGAAAATTGTACACGCGAATGCTTGTCATTTTAGTGATGCAACACAACTTAAATCAAATTTTAATGCTAGGCGGTCATAGTATGAGTATTAAGCTTTATAAATATCAAAAAACGATTTTGAAAAGCACTTATTTTTTTTAAAAATAATTTTTCCATGATTAATAATTTTCTTTTAAAAAAATCCCAATTATTCGTTTTTGTGATAATTCCATGTATAAAAAACAAGCTGCATCTCTTGCCTATCATTTTGGACACATTAACTCACACGCCTAAGCGCATAAGCCCAACTTGAAACGTGTCACATGTTTGCACCACTTTCATTTAAAAGGACGGTTCTGCAAAATTCCACCCGTGTTCAACTGGGAAGGTGCTGGCTGAATGAACATTTCTATCAAATATACTGCAGCTGAAAAGTTTGCCTGTGAACATCTAATACAATGCATCTAAGGAAAATGCTGTAAATTTATTTACTTTTGCAAAAATAGATAATTTCGTTTTTGGGGCCTGATTTATATCTATTGAATGTGTTTCTAATTTTATCCTTTAAGCATTTAACGGCAGTTTTGTATATGTGCACAATTGCTCATTCTATAAATTAAAGAGCACCATATAGCTATTTTAGCACGTCACATGGTTCGTTTCTGGATTTCTTTTTTAAGTTTCTACTTGATATTAATTAACCAACAATTTACTTAACAGACTGGAAACATCAGAAGACCCACAAACACATATTGATCTAATTTCAGACATAAACAGAAAGGGGTTAAACAGACAATACAGCGCGCTTTAGCCATTTTTCATAAATAGCGCCGTCGCAATTTACTTACAGAAGTTGCACTAATGAAAAAAAAAACCACAGACATTTAAACACACAGTTGACTTACAAATCAATACGCATGACAGAAAGAAAGAACAGCTCACAGACTATACTTGAAACAAACCATTTGCAAATACTAGTTGTAGGTCATATTTACAAGCAACGCTTTTCAATAGTGTTCCAAAAGGCTGCATAAACAGCCCCACAGACAGATGCATGTCCAAGAAGTAGTGAATGCGCTCAATTCACTAGCTTTGCCTAGCAGAACACCACACAAAATCGTTCTGCATATCTTCATTCATGAAACTGCGCAGAACGAAGGATCCTTGTTTTGTATTATGTCATATTTTAATTCCCTGGGGATACAAAATCACCAAGGAAGAAATATGTTTTTAAATTTAACCTATTTAGATATTTCCCACACTATGGTACCTTTCAAAATAAAAAGCAACACATTTTTCCATGTGAGCTTACAAACAGGCATGCCAAAAATACTGCGGAAAACTCAAGTATTATAATCAAAACCAAATGGAGAAATATCTCCTCATTACCTGCCTACACAAATTGCAATTCGCATATCCATACCTATACAAACCAAAAGCTACATTTCCAAATTTGCTAAGATCAGGCATCTTATAGCTCACTAATCTAGCTTCAAACTTCAAGGGGTTATCTCTACCAATACACTCGCAAATATGCGAGACCCTCAGTTTTGGTAATTGCAATGACCAAATCAGAAACCAAGAAACCAACCCCTCGGCTTTGGTAATTGCGATAACCAAATTAAAGACCCAAAGAACCAAAGGACTGGGAGCGACCCACTTATACTTAATTCTTATTCTTAATAATCAAAAGGTTATCCAAATTCTAATTGTCAAGTTCTACATGACCAAACGTCTTCTATAATACTCACGCCAAAAGGGTTCTTTTTCTCACCTTTTGAGTGACATCATGTGGAGGATCAAAATCAGGAAGAGCAGAAATATACCGGGCTACATAATCAAAGAATCTCCAGAATCCCTGTGCACAGAGTACCTTCTTGGTAGAATCCCGTTCTGTCCTCCTCAGTAGATTTCAGTCTCCTGAAAAGATCACTCCCACAGAAAGTCACTTCTCTGATGAGGCCTCGCTGGTGGGCGCCAACTGAAGTACTCCAATTTTTGAGACCCCAGAGGTGCTAGGGGTAGCACCCTATGACTTCGAGTACTTCCTGATGTGGTATTATAAAATTCTGCATATCTTGATAATATAACAAAGAACTTGGCAACAGAAGCTGAAATATGAAAAGACATCTTTATTAAACTCAAATGAGTGAGACCACGTCGCACAGAAGCCTTAGCAACTGAATGAGGCAGTCTGCAGAACAGAAACCAGTCTCCTCTTTTATGGAGAATGTTACGCTCTGGGCAACACCGCCCTTCTCTTGCAGTTGGTCATTCACATATTTTACTTCAAAGAACAAGCAGAGTCATGATTACAATCCCACATTTCAGTTCAGCCAGCCCGCAATTATTTACCCAGCAAGGCTCAGATCCCTCATCAGATATCAGCAGGCCCCAATAAACACGGGCACCTCCTGTTTGTAAAACAAGCCATAAAGCAGGAAGAGTCAGGTGTGAAAGAGATTAGTCAGGGTTCGTGTGGGAAGGAGGAATTTATGATGCCTCGGGCCCTGATGCTAATCCCATTTGGCCGCAGTAAAAGGAACCGGCCGGACAGGGCTGACCTCGGGCAGTGGAGTCAGTTTGCACAGGTCACAGAGAAGTCAAAGTAAAGTGTAGCCTATGTGAGGGCAACTATAAGATGGCCACCGCTCCAAGATGGGACCCATGGAGTCAATGTATAATAACGTATACATAGTGCATTCATAGCTAAAATGTTACACAAAGCACTTATACATACCGCATTGACCATTCGCGGTTCGCTAATACCGGGATAGACAGGGGTAGGGCCCTGCCTCCTACGCGGTCCCAAATTTTAAAGTACGACAGGATGACTCTCTCAGACCCATTTTGGATCTCCGAGATCTCAATCTATACATTCAGTCGGACCACTTTCACATGGCAACACTTCAGCAAGTGCTTCCTCCCCTTCAACAAGGCGACTTCCTATCCACTCTGCATCTAAAGGACGCTTATTTCCATATACCAATACATCCTGCCCACCGCAAATACCTCCGGTTTGTGGTAGCAGGTCAACATTATCAATTCAAGGTCCTACCCTTTGGAGTCACAACTGCTCCAAGGGTTTTCACAAAATGCTTAGCAGTAGTTGCAGCCCACCTGAGAAGACAACACATTCACTTCTTCCCCTACTTGGACGACTGGCTTATAAAGGCCAGTTCACACAACAGTTGCCTGCAACACACAGAGAAAATTGTGCAACTCCTTCACCAAATAGGGTTCACAATAAACCAGGCCAAATCCCATCTACAACCCTCAGTGTCTCAAGACTATCTAGGAGCTACCATAGACACACACAAATCTGTAGAATACCCAACTCCAGCCAGACTCAGGACATTTCAGAGCGTACTGTCTCAGTTTCAGCCTCAACACTCCATACCAGCTCGAGTATTCATGCAACTACTAGGAATGATGACGTCCTGCATTCTCATAGTACCCTACGCAAGACTTCAGATGTGTCCTCTCCAGGAATGCTTAGCACGTCACTGGAACCAGACTCGGGGTCAGTTATCAGATCTAGTATTGGTAGACTTCCGCACCCATCACTCTCTGCAGTGGTGGAACACACAAAACCTGTTAAAGGGGCGGCCCTTCAGTGACCCGGTTCCACAGACAGTGCTTACGACAGATGCATCACTAACAGGTTGGGGAGCACATCTCCAAAATCACACAATTCAAAGGAATGTGAAGCCCCCAACAAAAACAGCTTCACATCAATCACCTAAAGCTACTAGTGATCTTTCTGGCTCTCAGAGCGTTTCAAGTTCAGTTAGTACGCAAAACCGCACTAATTCGTACAGACAACATGACGGTCATGTACTACATTCAAAAACAGGGGTGGACACACTCCCTCCAACTGTCCCAGCTAGCACAGGAAATCTGGTGATGGGCCATTCATCACAAAATCTACCTCCTGACGGAACACCTTCCAGGAGTGGACCATCAGATGGTAGATTTGTTAAGTCGACAGACGCAACAGATCCACGAATGGGAACTACATCCTCAAGTCCTCCTCCCATTCTTCCAAATGTGGGGCTTCCCAAACATAGACCTGTTCGCCATGCATCTAAACACAAAATGCCCAAACTTCGCGTCCAGGTATCCACACCCATTGTCCAAAGACAATGCACTATGGATGAATTGGTGAGGGATATTTGCTTATGCTTTTCCGCGTCTCCCACTCATTCCATCAGTGGTTTGGAAACTCAAGCAAACGTCAAGGATGCTAATCCTGGTTGCTCCCACATGGGCACGTCAACCATGGTTCACAACCCTATTGGAACTCTCAGTAGTTCCTCATCAAAAACTGTCCTAGTCCCCTCACCCAGAGCCATGGTGATATAAGACACCCAGATCCCAGCCAGCTCAATCTAGCGATCTGGCGGCACCTGAAGTCCTAGAGTTTGGCCATCTATTTCTAACGCAAGACTGTATAAAAAACAATTGGTGGATATGCTATTTCAACCTGCACTTCAACACATGTTCATTGATAGTATAAACCACATCAAGTCAATGTCATTCCATTATAAATCAGGTGCTCACATGGTGCCAAATACTCACCCACCTTGAGTATTACACTACTAGATCTACAAATGTAGTCTAGATACAACTTTATATCATGAAAACCAAAGCACACCAAAAAGTAATATTATATTCCTTAAAAAGTTGAACGCTGTCTACAAGAAGTGCAAGTTATTTAGTCCAATTCCATATGTGCTATCTGAACACACAGTCCACAATAAATGATCCGCATCCGAAGAAAGTGTTCCATTATCACTTTTTATTTCATACACAAACGGCAGCCGACGTGCGTTTCGCCCTCCTGGGCTCCTCAAGGTTTACTTCAACTCTATTTATGTATTCTATGTTCAAAACCAGTTGTTTTCATAAGAAATATTCGTTGCCTCTAGACCCTTTCCATTTATCTAATAGATCGTGATTTTAGCGATATCTATTATGGTCGAAAGATCAGGCTCGTTTGTTCAAGTAATCCAATACACAGTCCATAGAAACTGGGACCAAGTTAAGGCCGCTCGAATGATTCTCAGTGTCCTGAAAGTGTCCTATTGATACGCGCTCCCATCTGCATCTACAATCCGTGCCAGACTGTATGAACATCATCAAGAAAGCTAGGCATCCTACCACAAGAGCCTGCTATGCAGACAAGTGGAAGCGGTTTGTGATTTACTGTAATAACAATCGCATCAACCCGCTTGATGCTCCCGTACAAAACATTATATGCTATTTGTTACATCTACAACGTTCCAACTTAGCATACACATCTATCCGCTACATCTTGCTACAATAGCTGCATACCTCCAAAATAGGCAGCATCTGTCTCTTTTTCGAGTACCTGTCATTAAGGCATTTATGGAGGGACTCTAAAGAGTTATCCCACCGAGACGTCCACCTGCCCCAGTGTGGAGTCTCAATATTGTTCTCGCCAGACTAATGGGTCCACCCTTTGAACCACTGCAAAGATGTGAACTCTGATTTCTTACATGGAAAGTGGCTTTCCTAGTTGCTATCACATCAATCAGAAGAGTCAGTGAGATCCAGGCATTAACCATAGAAGAACCTTTTCTGCAAATGCACCAAAACAAAGTGGTTCTTCGAACCAACCCTAAATTCCTTCCTAAAGTTATTTCTGCCTTTCCCATTAATCAATCGATTGATTTACTTGTTTTCTTCCCTCAACCAGATTCAGTGGCAGAGCGTGCTCTACACACACTAGATGTCAAACGAGCACTGCTGTATTATATTGAAAGGACACAACTTTTTCGTAACACCAATCAACTTAAATATGCTATGCAAAGGCTAAAAAAACAGTACCAATTCCCCCTAGAGCACACTCTACACACAAACTGGGGGCCTCTATGGCATTCCAAGGAATATACCCAAAGACGACATATGCAAGGCTGCAACATGGTCTACTCTTCTCACATTCACAAAGCATTACTCAGTGGATGTGTTAGCAACACAACAAGCTAGAGTGGGCCAGGCAGTTTTGCTGACACTATTTTAGACTACTGCAACAACTACAGGTTAACCACCGCTTTGGGAGATCACTGCTGTATAGTTTATGCTCAAGAATATGCTCTACAGCTCATATGCTTTGAACGGAAAATGCTACTTACCAGTATGCATCTGTTCTCGGCATGTAGAGCTGTAGATTCATATGCGCCCATACCTATACATGTTGCAGTTATATCTTACCGATACATACATTCATGGACATCTCCTTCTGACTACTCTTACTGGCTCCAGTATCACCCCCTGCGGGAAAACAATCTATCAATGGGGTTGATGCCCACGCGCTCTATCACCTAAGGGAGGAGTCTTCTACCTTGTGACTGGAAAGACTTCTCCGAAGAAAAACAAAGTGCAAACATCCGGACCCAACACTAGATGGCGATCTATGCACAAGCTCTACATGCCGAGAACAGATGTATACTGGTAAGTAGCATTTTCCTTCTTTGCCGCTACCCCTCCTTTGTCTTTCTTACTGTCGCTCAAGATCCCCTCTTGGTGTGTTTTGGTAATTTTTTTCCATCAAGCCACCCTTCTCTTGCACCTTAATGGTAACTGCTTTTGACTTTCCTCCTCCAGTATTGGCAAAGCCAGTAGCGACAACAAGCCATTTAAAAAGTATAGAAAATATTTGTTTTCTGTATTATCTAGATCAGGGGTACTCACAAACTTTCTCTTGGGGGCCAAATTTACAGTGTGGTTTGCGGCCGAGGGCCGCACCTTGGGGGCGGGGTCATTGGGGGAGGGGGCGGGGCTAGAGCAACAACAAAAAAACTGTGACCATGAGGTGGAACACAGGTCCCTGCAGCGGACGCCTTCGTCCACTGAGCCACCGGACCAGGCATACACATATCTCTCTCTCTCTATCTCCCTCCCTCCCTCCTCCGTCTCCCTCCGTCCTCTGTCTCCCTCCCTCCTCTGTCTCCCTCCCTCCTCCATCTCCCTCCCTCCCTCCTCCGTCTCCCTCCCTCCTCCGTCTCCCTCCCTCTCCCCGTCTCCCTCCCTCTCCCCGTCTCCCTCCCTCTCCCCATCTCCCTCTCTCTCCCCGTCTTCCTCTCCCTCCGTCTCCCTCCCTCCTCCATCTCCCTCCCTCCTCCATCTCCCTCCCTCCTCCATCTCCCTCCCTCCTCCGTCTCCCTCCCTCTCTCCTTCTATCCGTCTCTCTCCATCTCTGTCTCTCTGTCTCTCTCCCTCTGTCTCTCTCCCTCCCTTTCTGTCTCTCTCCCTCCCTCCCCGTCTCCCTCCCTCTCCCCGTCTCCTTCTCTCTCCCCGTCTTTCTCTCTCTCCCCGTCTTCCTCTCTCTCTGTCACCCTCCCTCTCCGTCTCCCTCTCCGTCTGTCTCTTTGCCTCTCTGTCTGTCTCTGCCTCTATATGTCTGTCCCTTTCTCTGCCTATCTGTCTCTGTCTATCCCTGTCTCTGTTAGTCTCTATCTCTGTCTGTTTCTGTCTCTCTCTACCGCCCTCTGTCACCCTCTGTCCCCTTACCCGACTCTCATACCCTGCTGTTCTCTTGTCATTCTTTGTCACCTCTCAGGCCCCCCCCGCCCCCCCCCTCCCCCTCCGCTTGTGTGGCAGCTGAGGCAGCTTCCCTTCCAGGGCACACACACAAACGATTATCATTCAAAGGACACTGGACTGTGCATCAACACTGTAGTAATACGATGTTGGGACTTGCCCCTGCATTTGATCTGAAAGCCTAAAATAGAAAAGTATTTTAGGGAAAGATAATGCAAATTTATTTTGATTTGATTCAAAGGATAATAGCTGAAAGCCTAAAATAGAAAACTGTAATGTTGTTCGGTGTTATTCTAATAACAATTAGTGCCGCTGCTAAGAAAAGATAAATAAGGATTTTTTTTTTGCCGTGATTCACAGTAAAAAATGTTTATGATCTTTTCCTCGCAAGTGCACTAACGTTAAAATAACACAGAACGACATTCTACTTTTGTATTTTAAGCCTTAAGCTAATATTCTGTGGAACACACCATAATAAATAATGCGTATTATCTCTTCCTTGCAAGTGCACTAACTGTAATAACAGAACATTACACTTTTCTATTTTCAAGACGAGGCGTGTTTGTAAGTAAGGCATAACGACTACAGAGACCAATTAAAAAAATCAGCTTGCCTCACCCTGCCAGGCCCCACCCATAAAGAAAGGTTAAGTGAAATCCAGCTTTTTAAATTTTCTGAAAAAGCGATAGCAGTCCCAATAACGTACCTTGGAATCGCTTGAGGGAAGGCCTGTCCTTCTCTCTGGAGTCCGATGGCAGTAAGCTGGCAGGAGTCCGCCTGTGTCCTGGGCACTGCTATCAGACAACACCCAAACCCCACAGTCGCAGCCCCAGGCCAAGACTCTGGTGCTCGATTGCTGCGAGGGAAGGCCTGTGCCTTAATGCTCAGGTCCCAGAAAACGGCATGCCAGAGTCTGAGCAAGTTGTTGCTGCACGGAACCTTTGTCACCTCTCTGCCCCCCGCCCCCCCCCCCCTCCGCTTGTGAGGCAGCTGAGGCAGCTTCCCTTCCAGGGCACACACACAGCCCCACCCGAGTACTTCACAGGTCTTTAAGAGACCATTTGCATGATAACGAGGCTTTGTTGTATTTCACTTCTTAGCGCCCCAGCAACTCCACTCGGACTATCGCTTGAATACCCGGGCCCCCACAGAGCAGAGTCTGTGTTTGCGGACACTGTTAAAAAAAAAAAACACTGGTACGAGGTCTGAAAGGTCCGCGGGCCGCCAAGAAAGGCTAGCCGGGCCGCTGGCGGCCCGCGGGCCGTACTATGAGTACCCCTGATCTAGATGGTCATCGCATTGCATAATGTGGAATGCGTTGCATCAGCGCATCGTATCAGACAACACGATGTACATCAAGAAAGTATCAAATATTGTGTTGTAGGCATGTGTGCTGTAGACACACATGCTTTGTATACTCCTACCATCTAGTGTTGGGTCCGGATGTTTGCAAGTTGTTTTTCTTTAAAGAAGTCTTTTCCACTCACTAGGTATAGTGACTCCTCCTTTCGGTGATAGTGCACATGAGCATCGACTCCATTGTTAGATTGTTTTCTTTCCTCCATCGGGTTTGGATGTGGTTTGCGGTGCTCCGGTTCGAGACCGCTCTTCGGGATCCTTTTGGAGCGCAAACCACTGTACCCTCGTGGGTATTGTTTTGAACACGTTTCCGATCAACCGTATGTCGGAAAACTTCCTGGTTGGATCAGTAAAACTCCAACCGCGGGCTTCGGGCCTAGCCTGTTTCCATTAACTTACAATCGAGGAAAACCACATTGAGTAATCTTCCGATGAAACGGACTCTATTCCAATTTTGCCCTCGGTGCCACTTTAAATATCCGCGCACTGACCTTCACAAGGTCAATAAACCTGGCTTCTCTCCGGAGCACAAGGAAAGAAGACTGTGATGCCTTTTGATCTTTTCGATCTAAAAAGACCCTGTGGGACCGTCTGGCTCGACAAAGAGAAATGCAGCGACAGAATATCGAAGACATACCCAATATCTTTGGAGAAGATATTGAGCAGGAAGAAATGGAAGCGTCCACAGCAGAAGAGGGATTCTCCGTTCAGGATTCCTATTCCGAACTGGAGTCCCAGGATGTCCCGGGCAAGGTGCTGTGAGTACTAAAACCCCTTTGCCCACCAAACACACTTCCACCAAACAAAAGGCTTCCGGGCCACCACTGCCATCCGGCCATGGTAGGCACTGAGACTCTGCTTTGAACGCCTCGCCCTCTGGCTTGACACTGAAAGCACAAGTCAAGCTTTTCGGCCCAAGTCGAGACACCACACCTTCAGCCCCTAAAACTTTAGTTCCAAAGGACAAAAAGGAAAAATCGGGCTTGCTACTGAAAATGTCAGCACTGAAACAGAAAGATTCTCCTCAGAAGCCTCCGGAAACAATTCTGGAAACTATGAAAGAAAAGCTGGACCCAAAACAAAAGAACATTTATATTAATCCAGACACTGGACTTATTTAAAAAAAAAACAGTGATGCTATCATCCTAAAATGGGAGGAGTCCTAGCTCACAAGACATAGGAAATAAAATGTCTTTAAAAAAGAAAAAAGGTCCCCCCCCCTTCCTTCTTCCCCTCCACCATCTTCACCAGTACTTTTAGTACCGAGTTCCGACCCTCTAGATATTACACCATAGTGTACACCTACAGATCCTAACACAGGGGCTGGGGATGACACTTCTTGCCAACCACCACCAGCTCCATGGGATGATTATAATATATATTCTCCCACAGACAGATCTAGATCTATACCCTGCAAATTCTTCACCTCCTGACGAGAAGTTAATTGCCAGGGCAGCCACAGACCATGGAGTTACTCTACATAAAGAATCTTTAGAAGAAGATTTTTTATTTGAAAAATTGGGGACCACACGTGACAGCACAATCTTTACCAATGTTAAAAGGCATTATGCACCATGCAGAAGACCTTTTTAAAGACCCTGTATGCACACCTATCATAGCTCCCAAGGTTTCAGATTGCTATGTGTGACATTTTTATAATTTCAGTGTAATTATGAGTGACATTTAACCACTATGAGTGACACTTTCTCACAAGCAAAATCAATCAGTAAAGATGAGGGAAACATGTAAACTTAAAAAAAGACACCCATTTGAGCAACAAACTAAGAACATATTTAAACTGCTGCAAATCACAGAAAGAGAAGGGCACTAACCTAGTGCCCTTGCAAACTGATCGTAATTTTGGGAATCTGCAATGTATCAATGGTACAGTCAAGTGCTTTCAATAGGGATATCCAACACCTCCGCTGTGATAAATCACTGCGGTAGCATTCATTTAATAGCAACTTACCTTTTCTCAAGTAAAAATCTAACACTACATTGCTGCAACTAGGTAGGGAAAAATAAAAAAAATAATGTAGCTGCCGATGTCCTTGAGAAGTGTCTCTGTGTGTTACTCATTGGCTCAACCGGCAGCATACACTCTCAGCTGCTGTACAGTAGAGAAGTCAGTCTCACCCCAGTCATGACGCTGGTGAAGACCTCTAAATGTAAAACTGGTCAGTGGAAATATTTGTATTTTGTGCATCAATGGGAACCTTCTCTCTGAATTAGCAAGCTTCAAACCTGCATGGTTTCTGTTAAAAATTACTTTCATTAGATTTGCAGTTCCCTGCTAGCCGTGTATGAGAGGCGTGCCTGCCCTAATCATCACGTGCTCAGCCTCTCCCAGACTCTGAGCACGTGTTGAAGGTGAGGTTTAGTGTCGCCAGGCGACAGCAAACACTCCTGGGGGCCCGGGCTGAGGGAGGTAGGAAATAAACATCGGAAAGCGTAAGCACACATAGCTCAGTACTGGAACAGCAACGTATATATGGCAGTTACGGAGAAGTGTTTTAAAAAAAGATGTAATTGATGATTTCAGTTAATGCATTACCTGCTCTCACAGGCACTGATTATTCATCATGATCGTCAGTGGGCAAGTGATCCGGCCCGGTGGGCTGGGTCCCGGTCACGTGAGATATTCCCGCCCCCAGTGTGCTGTTAAACATGCTGAAACCTACGAGCACATCAGCTTGCTGCACCCACTCTCACTGCGACTGGCCCTGGCGCTGTCTGTACTGTAACACCGACTTGTGGTGCTGCTCGGGCTGAAATGCAGGTAGGACAGACTGGATCCTACCACCTTTACCGCAGACAGCGGTGCCAGCAGCTTTCAGCCTGTCTTGGGGTCCTGCACTGACAATAGACAGCGAAAATCACCTAATCGCCGCCACCCCGCAGCCGTGAGGTCAAGAGGAGCAAGAGCTGCGCATAACTGCAAGAAGCGTGGGTGGCAGCAGGAGAACTGACAGTGACTTAAGGTACCCCATTGTGTCTCTCTGTCAGTCAGTCCACTTCACCATTGGCCACTGACTTCAGTGACGTCAGTTTAAGTTCGGTGCCATGTGCACGGCCCCAGAGTGTACCTAACTTGGATATAATTACATTGTAGCAGTACTCGCTTAGCTGCGAGCAGATCTAGCCAGACCCCTTAGCCTATGCCTGCAGAGAGCAGTGCGCACTGCGCTGATGAGCACTGCAGCTCACTCCATCATGTGTATTATAACAGCACTCCACGTGACAGCTGATAGGCGCTATAATGCGTGACAATGCATTTCAGTGCAGTGATGCGGATCACCACACTGAAATGCGTTAGACTAACGCCTGATGCGTGGTACTTGTCTGGGCTGCCAAGGTTGATAAAAAATGCAACCCCCCAGCATCTGACCCAATTTTTATTAGGGGCCAGCTTCCCTTAGACTCTTTGTTTGTGTCCAATGCATGTAAAAGAGCAAATTCCCAAACCTCAGGCGAATCCCCACCTCCAGACAAAGAGTCTAAATGAATAGATGTCTCAGGCAAAAGAGTGGTTGTACAATCAGCCAGTCTTTGGCGCATAGCCAATACACAAGGTCTTGTGGCTAGGAATGACCGGGCCCACTGAGATGAAATGGAGGAGTTACTCCAATACCTCCCTGAGGAGCATAGGAAAAAAGGTCAGGGACTAGTGCTGGAGGGAAAATTTATTTTTAACTCCTCCATCAGGTGTGCGCTAGAGGCTGCTGATACTGCAGCCATAGGTGTTAACACCGGTTTTCTCCTCAGAAGACGCACATGGCTGTGAATCTCTAGGTTTAAACCAGCGGTACAACAAACATTACTCCATGCTCACTTTGACAAGGAACTTCTTTTTGGCCCTCAAGTGGATGAAGTACTTGAAAAGATGAAAAAAGACACTGAAGTGGCAAAATCCATGAGAGCACTTCAATCACCCTCTAACAGATGCTCCTTTCGCTGTTCATTTTATAGGGGGGCTCAAGTACCTCCCACAGATGCCACTGCATCTTCGTACAAACCTCAAACTCGATCCTCCCCTTCTAAAGTATTCTACAAGGGTGGTTATACAGGAAACAATTTTAAAGGAAGAGGTAGAGGTACACCAACATGTACCTCTTCATCTCCCAGCAAGCAGTGACTTAATACCAATTCCCCTTGACCATCATACACCTGTCGTGGGAAAACTGTTGAAAATTGAAACAGCGATGTGATTAAGCATTCACTAAAGACATGAATTCCCCTTAGCACCGAGTTTCTTCCCTTATGTTGACTAATGTTTGGACTCCATTTTGCATTGTCGTGTCTCCACGTGCTCAGCACGAGAAGAGTCCTATCTTCGTGTTAGTTGCTCTTGTAATCTGCCTAGTAACAGTCTATAAATAGCTCCTTTGTCCGTCTGGCGCATGCCCAGACTTGACCACATATGTTATCAGTTAGTCCTTGCTTGACCATGTTTTCGCGGGCTCAAGGAGTTTGTTAACTCCGCCCACATATTGATTCTGTATCGAAAATGTCCATAAAAGGCAACATTCCTTGCTTCATGTTGTATCCACCCACTTATGAGCCCCTCTGTTGTGTATAAAAGGGGACCGTGTACGCAAGTTCTGTGTGCTACTCTATGCAATACTGAAGAGTGTTGTATAGGTTGTATGACCACCCTTAAGGGTTAATAAACTCTGTTTTTGTACTTTGCAGTTTCCGTGCCAACTTCCTTCTAGTTTCCGTTACAGGAGAGCGAACCCTTGCACTCTGCGGGCCTAGCTGGGGCCGATATTCATCAATTGGCGCCCGTCACGTGGGGCTCATCGGGGACTCGGATGCTCGAAGGACTGGTCGTGACGAAGGTGAGGAATTTGGCCGGGGATGTGATCACTGCCAGAGGCATTTCAGTCCTGGCATCCCGAGGTTTTCTTCCTTCCCTTCCGAACTGACCTTCTGGGTGGTGCCGGTCCTCGACTGAGATCTCTTCTGTCGGTTTTGCCGTGACAGCCGTTTGGGCGAATTTTGGAGCTTGGCAGTTGGAATCTGGACACTCTTGATTGGTAAGGACCATTGTATGGTACTTGCTCCGAGTTTTGACGCCTGGGTTGGCCATTTGAGTTTGATTTGTGATGACCGGTCATGCCTTGTATTGATTACTGTGAGAATATATGCGTTGCAACACATATAGGCAGGTAATGTGGAGATATTTCTCCGGAGCTGTGTAAATTTGAACGGTGCAAAGTTTAAGTGCCATTTTTGGTAATACTGCATATTTTGCATTATTTTTGAGCATGCCTGATTTTAGCGCACTCCGTAAGTGGTGCTGCTGCTTTGGAAACCGGTTGACCCTCGAGGAATCTGCTCCAGCCCCCCCCAGAGGGGACTCCTAATAGGGATATGTATGTGAAGCATGGTCTTTCTTCTATAATGTACAGCACAGTATGGAGGAAATACACCAAAAAGGATCCTGAGTTGCGCTGGCCTTTGTATGGATCATTTGATATGCGTAAGATTGAGTATGTGGAACAGTGTATGTGTAAACGGCGTGCTCGGCAAGACATGTTTGAATGTGTACGGTTATGGGTGAAGGAAGTGCGTGAGCGAGAGAAACGTGAGAAAGCGCTGTTTGATAAAGAGCAACGGAAGAATGATCATGTGCGAGCACAGGAAGCGAAGCGTCGGGAGGAAAGAGAACTGGCGGAGAGACAAGAGAAAGAGCGTAGGTTGCAAGTCTCGGGTCAATATGCTGTCCGCCAGCCACTCTATCCTGTCCTTACTAATCTTGAAGATGATTTTTATTTATTAGATCGTTCTCCGCCTCCTTATGCTGGCGCGTCCGCCCCGAGATCACAGGATTCTGGATTGGTTTCGGATAAGGTAGACACGCGGTCTATGTTATCAGTTGAACGTATGGGTGAGCTTCGGAAAGTTTCTTTTCTTGCACTTAAGGGCAAGTTATCCCTCACTGAATTGTTGGACTCTTTGGAAAAGTGGCAGGCTAGAGAGAAGTTGTATTTTTTGGGACACTTTTCTGAGGAAGTGATTACTGCCTTTCGGAAATATTCAGAAGTTTTTGAGCCTGATGATGTAGTATTAGATGCTAAAGCATTACGTAACGGTGTTTTTTCTCTCTCTAAGGCGCCTGATGCGGTTCGACGGCTGTTTGCATTGCGGGACGCGGCGAGTGCCCTTAAAGAGAGAGCGCGCCTAAAAGCCGGGGAGGAGGAGCAGTCGGATCCACGTATCGGCGGCGACCAATCATCTACCTCCCACTCAGATAAGAGCGACCTAGTGCATGCTAAACCAATGCGAGAGGCGGCACCTTTGTATGTTCCTCCTAAAGGAGCGGGAACTAGTGCGGATATTAGTTCCACCAATGCTAAGGGATATTTTGTGTATAATTGGGTCTATACTCCCTGGCATAGGGCTGATGTTATGGCATTAAAGAATGCATTGCCTGACCCCCGCAAGAATCCAGCGGCCTTTTATGAAGAGGTCGAAGGGGCCTTGAATTCTTGTACTATGACTTTAGCAGATATAGATTTGTTCTTTGGGCTCATATTACCACCGGATATGTGGAGATCTGTGCGAAAGGTGGATGATGTTCCCGCTTTTAAGGCTCGGTGGTCCGAGATTGAGGATGAGGATAGGGAGAGAAAACCCGCACAAAAACCACCGCGGATTATTCTAGATCTTCCTGCTGCTATCTTGACTAAGTTGAAAACGATTATCCCCCCTAAAAAGATTGACTGGAATATGTTAGCATCGTGTAAACAGAAGGTTGATGAATCAGTCTCAGATTTCTTTACGCGCTTTGAAGAGACATTTCACGATTTCAGTGGTCAGTCACTTACGGATGATACGGGTCGCCATCTTTTTGTGGATAAATATGCGGCGAATTTATTACCGGGAATAGCAGCTCGTTTGAAAGCGAGTGAAAGTTCTTGGTCCACCTCGTCTCCGGCATCCCTCCTGACTATAGCTCAGTATTATGAGCGTCAGGGACAAGAAGCGAAGGGGCAGGAGGAGAAGAAATCGAAAGAATTGAAAACAAAGGTGATGTTAGCGCAAGTGTATGGTCCACCTCGTCGGGGTGTCGATAGAGGTAGGGGAGGATTCTATGGTCCCCCTTCAGGTCGGTCAGATGTAAATAGGAATCAATGTGCGTATTGTAAACAGTCGGGTAATTGGGCCAGAGATTGTCCGGCGTTGTATGCATCTCGTCAGGGACGTGGTCAGGGACCACCGAGAGGTAGAGGGGGCTTTTCGAATTTCAGAGGGAATTCTAATGATCGTGTTCGCTTTGAACCTAACGCGCAGCAGCGAGATAGACCCAATGTATTTGACCAACAGCACCAGTATCAAATGTCAGGGACTGACCGCTCTGGGTACCATGATTCGCAGCATGCATAGGAATGCGTTGGATGGGGGTTAGAATCAGTTGAAGTGCCAGTTGATCAGAAGGGCCCTTATGTTTCAGCAAAGGTTTTGGGTTTTACTGATCGGTTCCTAGTTGATGCAGGAGCTACCCGCAGTGCGCTGTCCAAACAATTGGTTCCGAGGGCTCCCCCATCTGGCTTAATGGTTACATCGGTAGGGTTTGATGGTACACTCTCTCGAAGCCCTCTTTCCCGACCCCTTGCATTCCATGTTGATCCCTTTTCCGCACCCTGTCCGTTTCTGCTTGCCCCGAACACGCCTGACAACATTATGGGTCTTGATATGCTCAAGCACTTCAGAGCTACGATCCGCTGCTCCCCCGCTGGAGTACGTGTGATATTAAACGATAATCACCCGATGACAGACCGGATGTGTGTGGTCGCAGAGGATACTGTATTAGCTTCCCTCCCTCGTTCTTTGTGGGCTACTTCGGATACTAATGTGGGACAGATGGTGATTCCGCCTGTCCATATTAGTGTCCAGGAGGGTGCGGTGTTACCGCGCCTCCCTCAGTATCGCATTTCCCAGGAGGGGGAGGGGGCACTCATTCAGATTGTGCAGGATTTGATTAAGGTGGGGGTAGTGGAAGAAGTTCCCTATAATGTTTGCAACAGTCCTATCTTACCCATCTTGAAGAAAGATACGGATGCTAGGGTTTATCGGTTTATCATTGATTTAAGAGAAGTAAACAAGATTGTGATACCCCAGTATCCAGTGGTTTCTGATATCACGACGTTACTCACTTTGGTCCTGCCAACGGCGACCACGTTTTCAGTTATTGATTTGAAAAATGCCTTCTTTTCGATCCCTATTCATCCTGATAGCCGATACCTTTTTGGTTTTACTTTGAATAATAGGTCTTATAGATTTTGTAGAGTCCCTCAGGGCTACACTGAAAGCCCTAGCATTTACAGTCAAGCATTGAAAAGGCAATTGGATTCCTTTGTTCTGCCCGAGGGTGTCTCCCTTATACAATATGTCGATGACATCTTGTTGGCGGCTGACACTCCTGAGCTGTGTGAGAAGAGTACGTTATCCTTGCTTTCCTTTTTGGCATCTCACAATCACAAAGTGTCGAAGAAGAAATTGCAATTCTGTAGACCTAAGGTGACTTATTTGGGTCACCTTTTGTCTAAGGAGGGGCGTGCACTCACACCAGATCGTATTCAAGCAATTTTGGACACGCCAGTGCCTTCCACACAGAAGGACGTGCGTGCATTTTTGGGTCTTGTTTCTTTTTGTAGGCAATGGATATTGGGATTTTCGCACATAGCTAAACCATTGTTAGCCCTTTTGACAAAGGACACACCGATTCCTCTTCCCTGGTCAAATGAGTGTGAAATTGCCTTTCAGCAATTGCGACAGGCCCTTTGTTCAGCACCAGGGTTAGGGACCCCTGATTATACAAAGCCCTTTTCACTGTATGTGCATGAGAAAGATGGATGTGCATTATCAGTTTTAGTGCAGATGCACGGCGACAAGCAGCGCCCTTGTGCATATTTTTCGGCTGTACTTGATCCTGTTGCCCGAGCATTGCCTGGTTGTTTTCGCTCGGTTGCGGCGACAGCTGTGTCAATACGTCAAAGTGAGGGAATTGTGTTATCTTACAAACTATTGGTATTAGTCCCCCATGCTGTTGATGCCCTGCTTAATCAGACAAAGATGCAGCATTTGACCAGTGCCCGTTTAACGGGATATGAGTTGACGCTTTTGGCTCCCCATATTACGTTAAAGAGGTGTGTAACGTTAAATCCGGCCACATTGTTGCCGTTCCCGGAAACTCAGCCTGAAGCACGAAAAGCACACGACTGTATTCTTGTGACTGAGGAACAGACAAAGGGTCGTATTGATCTCCAGGATACGCCCTTTACAGATGTAGATGGAGAACTGTGGGTGGATGGATCATGCCTGAAGCTACCAGATGGTACGACTTCAGCAGCGTATGCAATTACCACACTGCAAACAATAGTAGAGACAGCACGCATACCACAGAAATCAGCTCAAGCAGCGGAATTGATAGCATTAACACGAGCATGTGAGCTCAGTGCAGGATTGTGTGTGAATGTTTATACAGATAGCCGCTATGCCTTCGGAGTAGCGCACGATTTCGGCCTACTCTGGAAGGAGAGAGGGTTTTTAACGTCACATGGAGCACAGATAATGTACGGGGAGTTAGTTCACAACCTTTTGACTGCATTAACATATCCAAAGAAGATTGCGATAATTAAATGTAGTGCCCATAAGAAAGTGGTTGATAAAGTTGGAGAAGGGAATGCTTTGGCAGACCGGGTGGCACGAGAGACTGCGATGCAGCCTGGTGCTACTGCAATGTATGTTGTGAAGTCACAGGCAGAAAGATGGCACGATGCTAGGAGAGAAGTACTGGAGATACAGAGGACAGCTTCCGATAAGGAACGGGAGCAATGGTCCAATGATGGAGAGTTGGATGATGAAGGGTGTTGGAGAAATAAGCAGATGGATAAATGGAAGTTACCCACAGCCTTCGTACAACCGATGGTTCAGATGGCACATGGACTAGCGCATGTCGGAGCTTCCGCAATTGTTAAATTGCTCTCACGAGTTTGGGAGCATCCGGAGATCGCTAGTACGGCAAAGAGGGTAGTGCAGACCTGCATGATTTGCCTGAGATATAACCCGGGAAAGGGTACCCGAACTCCAGCAGGAGGATTTGCGACACCTACTGCACCCTTTGAGGTTTTGCAGATGGATTACATCCAGCTTGAGCGCTGTAACAATCTGAAGTATGTTTTAGTAGTGATTTGTGCCTTCAGCAAATGGGTTGAGGCATACCCTACGAAAGACAATACTGCAATGACTACAGCCAAGATGCTATTGAAGGAGTTCTTCCCTTGATACGGTGTTTGCAGATTGGTGTGGAGTGATAACGGACCTCATTTTATAGCAGACATTATAAAGTATGTCCTGAAGGGTCTAGGCATTACCCAGAAGTTCCATGCAGTATTTCACCCTCAGTCTGCGGGATTGGTTGAGAAGTATAACGGTACTCTGAAGCTTAAGATCGCTAAGATCCAAGCTTCGACTTCTTTGACTTGGCCAGACGCTTTGCCGCTGGCATTATTCTCAATCAGATCGATACCACATTCTCGGACCGGTCTCACACCTTACGAGATCGTGTTTGGACGCCCAATGAATATTTGGGGTCCACCAAAACCGAGGTCACTGTATGATGTACCTTGTGTAATGATGAATGATTATCTGGCACAGTTAACGGATAATTTGGTTTCTATTCACCAACAGGTTGGAGAAGCGCTCCCTGATCGGTCCACAGGTGAAGGACATAACCTCCGGCCTGGGGATCATGTCATGATCAAAGTCTTCGAAAGGACGAACAGTCTGGAGCCGAGATGGGTTGGTCCTGAGCAAGTCTTGCTCGCGACGAGGACAGCTGTGCGAGTCTCCAATCGGAAGAACTGGATCCACTCCTTGCACTGTCGCAAAGTGCCGCCCGGATTGGTGGAGTCTGCTGTATTGACCGACCATCGAGAAATTCTGACTGCGGAGAAAGGCCGTGCTGTGGAACCGAACGACACTGAGGAGCTCTTCCCGGACCAAGTGATTCCTGGAGGAAGGAGATATCACCTCAGACCGAGGAAGTGATTGCTGTATCAAAAGTTGTCAGAACGGCCCTTAGGTTAGTGAAACGGAGAGCCAATGTGGCAAGGGGGGGGATCAGCCCTGCATTAGTGTAGCGACACCCGTCTTGGCCCGCTGGTGAAGAAATCAACGGCTGCCTAAGGGGAAGAGTTCTGACAACCTTTTAGTTTCAGGAAGATATTGGCTTCTTACTACAAGATGGAGAAGAAGAAGATTCTTTGTGCGACAAGCTTTATATCATTGTGGCTATTGTTGGTATAACCACATGGTTTGTTGAGGATGTGACTCCTGCCCGTGAATTGCTTGTTTTGACCACCCCAGTGCCTGAGGAGCACTACTTTTATACCCTTCCGTATCAAGAATTGAAGCATCGTCAGTCTTATTTGAATAATACTTTTATCCAGATGTTGCATCATACCCATGTTGCTACAAATGCTACGAACTGTTGGATATGTGGTATGATGCCAGCTCATCAGAATAAAGGAGGAACGCCATTCATACCTCTTCCCTTTTCTCATAATGGCTCCTGTAGAGCATAGTACACTTTGCTTTTTGCTACACGGAAACCTACAGTGGGACGATTACTCTTTAGACTTAATAGGGAATGTCACCAAGATAAAGATGGTTATCCACAAGCGAATGGGACAATATGGGAATGGGAAGAGTATCGACCAGACAATGAATTGATCCCCTACATTTTCACGAACACTAGAGACACTGTAGGGAGAGAACAATTTGTGATTCAAGTGGCACAAGCTCAAGCGGACCTGTGTGTCCAGAGTGTGGGTTATATTCCTGTTGGTGTTAGTGACTGTATTATTATCCTGAACATTGACGGGTTGAATAATAGTACTTTCTTGGCTTCCCATAACACATACTTCGTATGTGGGAATAAGGGTTATTATCGTCTGCCGGCCGGTTGGTCCGGAGTATGTTATGTAGCATTTTTATTACCTCCTGTATTCTTGGCACCTGCAGCTTATCATAAAGATTTGAAGTTGTTGAATAATGTGACTGTAAATAGGTATAAACGTACTCTATCTATTGATGACGTTGATCAAACTGATACTAGCTTGCAGCAGTATATTGATTTTAATTTAGGATTGTTTTTCTTTGTTGGAGCCGCCCTAAATAGTAGGAAAGTTTGAAGATTAACAAGAGTTGTAGAGGCTGTGACAAATCAAACCGCTGCTGCTCTTGGGAATCTTACGGAAGAATTACAAATTACTAGAATTGTTGCATTACAGAATCGTATGGTATTAGATGTTATGTTAGCTGACCGAGGTGGAGCATGTAAAATTATCGGAAGTAGTTGTTGTGTGTTTATTCCTGACCACACGCCATCAGTTTATAGTGCTTTCAATAAATTGCATAAAATTGCAGCTGAAATCCATACAGAAAATGGCACTTGGACCTTTTCTGGATGGTTTTGGGCATTGATCACTGCATGGGGATGGAAGGTTTTGACTGGTCTCTGTATTATCGTAGCAATTCTGTTTTCTTGTTGCATTTGTGTCCAATGTGGTCCTTTACTCTGTTCCCTATGTGTGTCATTTTGTATTCCTGATAAGAAAGCTATTGCCAATGTCACCTATCAGAAACATTTAACTAAAGAAATAGAAGAAATGATGAAAATTGACATATATGATGATTATCTTAATAAGCCGGATGTCTTCAGTAAATGCTGAAAGGGTCGTCTGTTGAAAATTGAAACAGCGATGTGATTAAGCATTCACTAAAGACATGAATTCCCCTTAGCACCGAGTTTCTTCCCTTATGTTGACTAATGTTTGGACTCCATTTTGCACTGTCATGTCTCCACGTGCTCAGCACGAGAAGAGTCCTATCTTCGTGTTAGCTGCTCTTGTAATCTGCCTAGTAACAGTCTATAAATAGCTCCTTTGTCCGTCTGGCGCATGCCCAGACTTGACCACATATTTTATCAGTTAGTCCTTGCTTGACCATGTTTTCGCGGGCTCAAGGAGTGTGTTAACTCCACCCACATATTGATTCTGTATCGAAAATGTCCATAAAAGGCAACATTCCTTGCTTCATGTTGTATCCACCCACTTATGAGCCCCTCTGTTGTGTATAAAAGGGGACCGTGTACGCAAGTTCTGTGTGCTACTCTATGCAATACTGAAGAGTGTTGTATAGGTTGTAGGACCACCCTTAAGGGTTAATAAACTCTGTTTTTGTACTTTGCAGTTTCCGTGCCAACTTCCTTCTAGTTTCCGTTACAGGAGAGCGAACCCTTGCACTCTGCGGGCCTAGCTGGTGCCGATATTCATCAAAACTGCAACCGTTTCTTAACATCAGACAGATGGGTGTTGGACATTATCCATGTTTATTGCCTGGAGCTCACCAGCAATCCTCCCAATATTCCACCTCACATTCACGTACTTCTTGTTTGAGCAGTTGTTGGTTGGAGTGTAAGTTATTTTAACAAAAGGAGCTATAGAACCAGTTCCAATACCACACCAAGGGTCAGGGGTTTACTCACTTTGCTTCCTGATCTCCAAAAAGGACTGTTCTCTGTGGCCAGTCATAAATCTCAGACCTTTAAACATATTCACACTATAGAGCACTTTCATATGGCGGTCACACAGTAATTAAAGCCTTTATGGAAGGCCTTAAAAGAGTCATTGTCTCCCAAAACCTTCTGCCCCTTGAAGTTTGGTAGTTCATAAAATATGAATTCTTCACCTAAGGTTCCATTGGATAGAGATTCTAGGAGACAAGATTTGTGTGGCAAACATATTTTGTTTTCTCTACTAGTTCTTCTTTAAGGTCCACTGACATGTCTTGTGCTCTTGGCCATTTTTCTCACGCTTTGTGGTATGCCTTGCAGACTATATTGCCGACACTTCTGGATGACCTCCAAGCAAATCTTGAACAGTTGTTTCAGGATGGACAGCAGGCTGCTAAGCTGATTATTCGATGCGGCATGGATACTACTGATTCAGTAAGATGGGCCTTACAATCTGGTGACACTACGGCGTCGTGCCTGGTTGCAAACTTCAGGATTTTCAGAAGCTGTCCAGGCTGCTTTGGTCGATTTGCCCTTTCCATGGCACCCATCTCTTTGGTGCCCAGGCAGACTCTGCTTTACAGCGTTTCCGTGATAGACGGGGTGAAACAGAGTTGTAGTTTCTCTTTTTCTAATTATATACCAAATTGATTTTTCCCTTCACAAGGGTTATTTGGAGGATATTAATATATTGGTTTTTGCAAGGCTGGCCATGTCAGGTCAGCCTGTTGGTGACACCTGACGTAGTATTGTGTACTTCACAGATATTATTGTATCAGTACTGTCTTTGACAGGTTATGTGGTACAGGTATACCTATGGCTTAGGTATACCTGTATTCTTTCGAAAGATTATATCACTAACGCTTACCGAAATTTTGGAAGATATATGGCTTACTTCCGTTCTCAGAACGTGGTTGTTCCGCGATCACTGCTTGTAATGTTATCTGGAATGCAGTGTGAGAATATTTTGACCTTAGGGGGTTAGCTTTTCCGGTCATGTGCAGCATTTTCCGGGAGGATTTCTTAAGAGAATGTTCACCTTTATAGATCTTCTCTTCCTTAAGAACATCCTGAGTTTTTCTTTCCATATACTTTGAAATGCTGGTGTAGTTACACATATATATTTATAAGCCCTTGTCAGTTTTGCGGTCAAATTTTGGTTCTGTCCAATATTCCTTGTGGTCCAATATTCCAACTGGATAGCTCTTTTTGAGATTTTCATGGGTTGGGTTGTACTTCATTTTGACCTATTGGATCAAGTGTGGTAGTAAGTGTTTTCAGTTAGCAAGGTTTCATTCTCTTGCGTTTTCTTTTAGGCTGATGATAGTAACAGCCTCTCAGGATACTTTTGAGCACTTGGCATTATCTTAATGCTAGGTCACCCAGGGTATATGGCGTACACACAGTTGTAATGTATCTGTGTTGTGCATATTTGGATATATGTAGGAGAGTGGAATCTGACTAATGGTTGCCCCCAACTTTTTGCCTGGTATTTAAGTGGTTTTTGACTAGTCTGGCTGGGATCCTGCTACCCAGGACCCCAGCCTATCTGCTTTCTCCCTAAAACTGATGTAAAGTACCCTAGGTACAAACCTAATTGGATGCTGGGCATGCCCTACCAGTCCCTTGTAGATGGTACCCTAGGTACCCAGGGCATGGGTCCCCCAGTAGGCCTACCAGGGCTGCAGCACTTATTGTGCCACCCTGGGACAGCCACCCAAACTGACACCACCAGGCCACTACTGTAGCCTGGGTAAGGTGGTGCTAGCACCCCTTACAGGGATGTAGGTACCCTATGTCCCATACCCTTACAACACATATACTCTCATAGGTCACCCCTATGGCAGGCCCTGGTAATCCTACAGGGCTGGGTGCTGAGGTATGTGTGAGGGGGGACCCCTACGTGAGTAGGACCTCCCTGCAACCTTCGTAAAACCGTTACTGGGTTGTTTGTAGTGTAGCCATACCATACTCTAAACCGCATTATAAATGAATCGCGTCATCGCGATAACTTGAGAATGGCTACACAGAACCATATCGTGTTTGGTATCAAACATGAAGGAATCATACCCCCAGTCCAGCCATGGGCATGGGGGCACGATCCCCCCTTGCTAGGAGGGTGATATGGGAAAAGCGGTAGAATTTAGACACCAATTTAAAAGTGCACATGTACCACAAAATGGCTACTGTCCGCCACCTACACGACTCTGGCTGGCTGTTGCTGGGGAAAACCCCAGCCTCGCCAGCTGGACAATAGGGCTCCTGTGGCAGGGAGGTGCCAGCACCTCCCCAGACAGGATAATGTGGATTGGAACAGGGTGGGTGCACCAAATGTCCATTCAGAGTTGCACGTAGGCAGCTACAGAGCCCCAATTCTGCATACACCGCCTGGAACCGGTTCAGGGGCATCCTGCCCCTCGCCCAGGTGGGAAACACACAAAGGGGAGTGGGTGTAGCCACCCTTTCCCGCCTCTACTCTGATTGGTAGGCTCTATTTTGGACCATCCCCTAATCTTGGGGATATATGGGAATAACTTTGCCCTAGAGCCTTAGATTCGTCCAGAACTTCACAGAACTGACCTTCGACGAGCTGCTGCCCAGCTGACTGAAGAAATCTCCCTTGGGATAAAGGAGTTATCCCCCTGCTTGGCAGGCACCTAAAAGACTACAAGACACCCAGTTGGAACTTTGCTGCTCTCACGACCTTCGACGCCTTCCAGCAACCTCGAGGTGGGTCTCCAGTGCATCCCAACGTCCTGTGAGCGTGCCCAGCAAGTCTGAGCACCCTGGACCACGTGGGTGTCGAGATCCCCGCATACCCCAAGACACCGGCCACCTCTTGTCCAGCACACGACCCCGACCAGTGGGGAAGTTGTGCTTTGGCTCATTTTTGAGCCAACCATCTAGCAGCATTTGTGCCAACTCTCAGCTCCCTGGCCCGCTCCGGTGGCCCGTGGGAGCCCTTTTACACACTCCATTTTGCTGCCTTCCGCGGTCCCTTGTCTCTCGACTTGTGGGCCCTGACGGAGGACAATCTTCCTTTCCAAGAGTTCCCCTGGTTGCTCCAGGCTTGCTCTACGCTCTCTGCAAAGGAGAGCACCCTCAGACCTCGTGGGTCTGCACCAGCAGCTGCTTTGTTCATCTTGTGTGGGTTGCGGTTGCCAATGCTTAGTGGATCCAATCGGGACACTAACACCGCAGCGACCCTCAGCCGACGTGGGACAGTCGCTCTCCAGAAGCTGGCCTTCCTTGAAGCCTCCCGGAGCCCGTGACTGCAGAGCCCAGCTGTACCATCTACACCTGAAGCACCCGACTTCCACGAGCTCCTTGCTGTGAGCTCCCTGGTCACTTTGCTGTGACCCAGACTCTGTCCCCTCTGCTTTCAGGTTCATCTGTATCTTCTCTTCAACTTTAATCTTCACGACTTCAACGACGCTTCCAGCTAGCAGCAGTTTGGACTACTTTTCCATAGAAAATCAGCCCGCGACCCGACACCAGAATCGACCTATGCACCCGGCTTCCCTGGGGCAGGTAACAGTGGTACTTCGGTACTCCAGTGGTGGTGGGCTCTCCAAAGCCTTAAGTCTCAAGCCTTAACTTTGTACTGTTGCTAGAAGTGTCCTTTAACTTTAAATATTCAACCGCGACATTCTCCATAGGCTAACATTGCGATCCCGATAGCAGCTCTTGGCACTGCACGCGTCCCCCGTGGGTCCCCTTCCTCTTAACTGTGGGTGGATTCTGAAGGGGCAAGCGATCCTGAATACCCTAGGCATTGCCTGTAGAATTGTCGTGGTTCTTATACCACTATTTTAGTATATGGTTTGGTCCCCCCCTGGGGCCCATTGATTTCTGTGCTATTTATTGTGTTTAGAAATGCTTGTTTGAATTGTAACTTTGCCACTAGCCACATAAAGTGACTGTGGGATTCTGTCTAGAATAAATACATATATTTTATATATATACCTGTGTGGGCTACTCTTTCATTTGGTTATTCAAGAGGTTATTATGGTAAAACAATAAGCTTAACACTCCTTCAAGACTTAGCCTGAAGGCTGCTCTCCACAGCTACCACTAGGATAGCTTTCTTTAAAGGTTGTCTTAAACCTATCATCAATAGGAGTCGAATTGGACTGGTGCAAGGTGTCCCTATAACTAGGAACAGCATATGCCAGGCCAACTTCTCACAATATAGCTTTGCCATATGCAAATATGACGTAAATGTACGTCTGCTCTATTGCTAATTTCGACCGGCTGGTTGTCTATGAGAACTTTTATAGGATTCGTTCGCAGAGCCTCCTCTGGTTGGGTATAACAATGGTATTTAATGCAAAAGTTAAGGAATCTGTGGCTTGATGTCTCTATCAGATGAACGAGTTACTTACCTTTGTTAACGCATTATTTGGTAGAGATATAGTCTAGCTTCAGATTCCTTAACACCCTGCCCATCCTCCCCACTCTGCGAACGTTTTGTAGTGTAAGAGTCATTTCCTTTTACAACCCTGGTTTATACACCGGCGGTCAGTGTTTCAAGTAGCTATGTGATTCACCGTACCATTTGATCTTTCCATATGGACAATATCTGGGTGTAAGGGTGTTACCCCATTTCAGCACTGGTTTCATACATCACTAAGCGTTCTTTCATGTAGCTTTGTGAATGCATGAACCATTTGGTCTTACCTTGTAGATCTTGACTTGGTATTGCCATACCATTTATTTCTGTTTTCTAATTCTTGTTTCAAAGATACATTGATTTTTTTTTGGGGGGGGGTTGGGGGCACACTGTTTCCGCAACCAGTTTCTATAGTGATTCTGCATTATGGCACGGACTGTTTCACAGAAGAAAATGTTGTCTGCACGCCTTAGGTGACTTCTAGAACTCTACTGATGTCAGAACTAGATTTGACGTCATCACAAAGTCCTATGACGCGGAGAGGTACTGTTGAAAAATTTCTGGATACAGTCTGACACCTGGGGAGAATTAAAAAGTTAAGGAATCTACAGTTAGACTGTCCCTACCAGATAATGCGTTCCGAAGGTAAGTAACTTGTTCATTGACCCCTTAAGGTTCCTACACCTCTCCTCATTGCAGCAGTGACTTTCATTTTTTACCATCATTAGGCATGGGTCATTAATGAGTCTATGCTGTTTTTGTTGGCTCTCAGGAGCTATGTTTGAAATGTTCCACTGCCACTGCAACCAAGAGCAGTGTCTCCCTAAAACAAATAGGTGTGGCCACTGTTAGCGTAACAGTCAGAATAAAAAATAAAGGCAAAGGGGTTATATACTACGTTTGTATATCATCGACTACTTCCTTTCCTCAGAAGTTATAGATGGTGAATTTAGCCCACATTTTGGCAGAAGTTCAGCTCAACAGGTGATAGTGCTTGATGGATTGTGGAATGTATGTTATCACGTCCTTCAGTTCCCCTTGCTCTGGTTAACTCAGAGAGACCAGAACTACTAACAAAGCACAGCAACATGCATAATTGGTAAACTGATAGTTCTGGTTGTGGCCTTTCTGCAGCTATATGAACTCCGTTGTTATCCTTACTTTGCAGACTGCCTGCTGGGGGTATCCTCCAAAAAGGTGACTGCGCCCGAGACTACCAAAATACTCTGAAGTTAATTAAATAGTTTCTTGTTCCATCATTAAGGATTCAGAGTAATTTCTAGCTAATAGACCAGTGAGAGCTCTCTACATCCAGTCCCCTCTCCCCATAAAAGCTGTAGTTGGGGCCCATGTTCTGCAGCTGCACAACCTGATTTAGGAACCATCCTTCTAGTTGCTATATATCTGGTTATATCACTGTTACACCACATTTAGGACTAACTTAACTTAGGTTAAGGTTGGTTCCTAGTTGGCGCTGGTGAAGCCATTTGATTAGTTTGATTGCTGCTCAACTTTGTTTTGTGACAACCCATCACACTGTAGAATTCAATCAATCAATCAAAGACACTTATAGAGCGCGCTACATACCCGTAGGGTCTCAAGGCGCTGGGGGAGGGGGGCTGCCGCTACTGCTCGAACAGCCAGGTCTTCAGCTTCTTCATGAAGGAGAGGTGGTCTTGGGTCAGGCGCAGGTCGGCCGGGAGGGAGTTCCAGGTCTTGGTGGCCAGGTAGGAGAAGGACCTTCCTCCTGTAGTCGCTCTTCGGATGCGGGGGAGGGCGGCGAGGGCGTGGTTGGCTGATCGGAGGTGGCGTTTGGGAGCGTAGAAGTTGATGCGGCTGTTGAGGTAGCTCGGGCCTTGGTCGTGTAGGGCTTTGTGTGCGTGGGTGAGGAGGCGGAAGGTGATTCTTTTGTTGACGGGGAGCCAGTGAAGGTCTCTCAGATGTCCGGAGATGTGGCTCGTTCGTGGGATGTCGAGGATGAGTCTGGCTGAGGCGTTCTGGATCCGCTGGAGTCTATTCTGGAGCTTGGCGGTGGTACCGGCGTAGAGGGCGTTGCCGTAGTCCAGTCGGCTGGTGACGAGGGCCTGGGTGACGGTCTTCCTGGTCTCGGTGGGGATCCACCAGAAGATCTTCCGTAGCATGCGTAGGATGTTGAAGCACGCCGAGGAGACGTTGTTGACTTGCCTGGTCATGGAGAGGGAGGAGTCCAGGATGAAGCCCAGGTTGCGTGCATGGTCTGTCGGTTTGGGTACGGTGTCCAGGGCGGGAGGCCACCAGGAGTCGTCCCAGGCGGAGGGTGAGGAGCCCAGGATGAGGACCTCCGTCTTGTCAGAGTTCAGTTTCAGGCGGCTGGTCGTCATCCACTCGGCTACCTCTTTCATCCCTTCGTGTAGGTTGGCTCTGGCGGTGGCGGGGTCGTTGGTCAGGGAGAGGATCAGCTGGGTGTCGTCGGCGTAGGAGATTATGCTGAGGTTGTGTTGGCGTGCGATGGCCGCGAGGGGGCTCATGTAGATGTTGAAGAGGGTGGGGCTCAGAGAGGATCCTTGAGGGACTCCGCAGATGACTTCGGAGGCCTCTGACTTGTACGGTGGTAGGCGGACTCTCTGAGTTCTTCCGTCGAGGAAGGAGATGATCCATTCCAGCGCCTTGTCCTGGATTCCGACGTTGCTGAGGCGCTGTAGTAGGGTGCGGTGGCAGACAGTGTCGAATGCCGCGGAGAGGTCTAGGAGGATGAGGGCCGCTGTTTCTCCGTTGTCCATCAGGGCTCGGATGTCATCGGTGGCGGTGATGAGGGCGGTCTCGGTGCTGTGATTGGCTCGGAAGCCGGACTGTGAAGGGTCGAGGGATCCATTCGTCTCGAGGAAGGCGGCCATCTGCTTGTTGACGGTCTTCTCGATGACTTTGGCTGGAAACGGGAGGAGCGAGATGGGGCGGTAGTTCTTGAGTTCGGTGGGGTCCGCTGTTGGTTTTTTGAGTAGAGCGCTGAGTTCGGCGTGCTTCCAGCTCTCAGGGAAGGTGGCGGTGTTGAAGGATGTGTTGATGATGTCTCGCAGGTGGGGTGCGATGACAGCGTCGGCCTTGTTGAAGACGTGGTGAGGGCAGGGGTCGGTTGGTGATCCGGAGTGGATGGAGTTCATCGTGCGGATGGTGTCTTCGGTGCTGATCGGGGTCCAGGCGTGGAGGGTGGTGGTGGGGGGTGGTTGTTCGGTCATGGTGTGCGTTGGTTGGTTGTTGAAGCTGTTGTGTATGTCCGCGATCTTGTTGTGGAAGTATGAAGCGAGGGAGTTGCAGAGGTCTTGCGATGGGGTGATGTCGTTGTTTCCTGCGCTGGGGTTGGATAGCTCTTTCACGATGTTGAAGAGTTCCTTGCTGTTGTGTGCGTTGTTGTCCAGCCGGTCCTTGAATGCAGTTTTCTTGGCGGCGCGGATCAGCTGGTGGTGCTTCCGAGTGGCCTGCTTGAGGGTGGTCCTGTTGTCCGGTGTAGGTTCCCTTCTCCAGACTTTCTCGAGGGCTCGGCAGTTCTTCTTGGAGCTCTTGAGTTCGTCGGTGAACCACGGGGCTTTCTTGCTGCCGGGTCTGCTGGGCGGGGTCCTCAGCGGGGCGAGCTCGTCCGCGCAGTTGCTGATCCACTTCGCGAGGTTGTCGGCGGCCTGGCTGGGGTTCGCTGAGCTGGCAGGAGGGTGCTGGCTCAGGGATGTGGCGAGCTGGTCTGCTGAGATCTTGTTCCAGCTTCTGCGGGCGGCCTGTTGCTGGTGGTGGTGGGTCGTCGTTCTCTTGAAGGTGAGGTGGACGCAGCTGTGGTCCGTCCATTGAAGCTCTGTGGCGTGGCTGAAGTTGATATCTGTGCTGGAGGAGAAGACTGCGTCGAGTGTGTGTCCGGCGAGGTGGGTGGGGGTGGACACCAGCTGCTTGAGTCCAAGATTGGCGAGGTTGTCGAGCAGGGTGCTGGTGTTGCGGTCGTTGTTGTTCTCCAGATGGAAGTTGAGGTCTCCCAGGAGGATGTAGTCAGCGGAGGGGAGGGCATGCGGGCTGACGAAGTCGGCGATGTCCTCGCTGAATGGGGTGCATGGTCCCGGGGGTCGGTAGATCAGGGTGCCTCTGAGGGTGGTGTTCGGGTTGGTGTGGATCTGAATTGAAAGGCGGAATAACCTGAGGAATGACTAGAAGAGACACTGCCTCACCACTTTGACAAATCCATGCCTGTTGTTCAACATTGTATGCAGTAGGACTCCTCTCAGGTGCAAGAACGAAACCTGCGGCACCAAGAGCTGTGAAAAAAGAAGGTATACCGTCAAACTATTAAGTAAATGAGACCTATAGGAAAATAAATACCTGGGAGTTGTCACAGTCACTGAAAACTGGTTCCACAGGGGAACTTTAATGCTTACCCTTTAAGGGGGATGGTGTTGACTTAAGTAGAGAGCGGAATACTAAATTCCTGGGTATCAGGAGCTACTCTATTCCACAAACTGGGTGTAGCTTAAAGGTATCATCCGGATGTCTAAAAAAACAAATGGAACAGCCATCGACCGTGTCAAAACCAGTAGAAAAATATATACAGAGTCCAAGTTAAATGCCAAATGTTCCACAATGTGCCATTCAACTAGGCCTTCCGGGTTTTTAATCGACATGGAGAAAATTGTGAAGATGTTTCCTCCTTTGCTGTGGCTTTTTTATACTGACTGGGAATGCTGCCTTATCCCCCTTTCCTTTTTCCTGCATGTTATTCGTTACAGTAGTAGAGGAGAGAGGGGCAGAGTCACTCACCAGGGACACCACCATTCTTCTGACGCACTGGTGTATCCAACCATCTTCAGCATCGCATAGAAACTGCCTCCACCCACCTCTTTGCCCACCCGTCTACCACAGTGGGACCTTTAAAAAAGACGGATTGTGAAGCTGTTTTTAATGCCACCTGGGCATTTTTGAGATACAGGCCTGCTTTATTTTGTACTGAGCCATGTTGTAGTCTGTAGTTTTTTGCAGTAGCACTACCTCAAACTGCAGGCAAGACATTGCATGACTAAGAAAGCAAAAAAAAACGTATCTCTATCTACTGGGCAGGGAAGAAAGAAAGAAGCGGAGAGAGAATGTTCAGTTTTTAGATTGTTTCCTGTGGTATATATGACTTTTTTAGTGAAATGTTTGTAGTTAAAACCTTTGGACTGATGGGAGATGTAATGTTATTACTTGGCCGATAAATGAGTAAAGGCAAGAAAGAAAAGCATAATCCTTGTCTCCAGTTCTGATATAAAAATGTATATCCGCATTACAAATTGTAATGCTAAACTAAATATGGCTATGCAGATTAAGCAGTGAGTGAAACAATTTAACGTTTTCTGTAGTGCTATTACATATCCAAATGATATTGTCATTGTAAGCTGCTGGTGTATATTTTGTTCCATCCATTGACTGTTATTGATAATATGATCTCTTAAAAATGTGTACATAAAAATATACACATGTGACAGAGTCATTTGGGACCTTGTATCAGTTCATTCAGTTCATAAATGTTTTTTTAAAATTTGGACTAATACAGATAACGTTTTGCTCATATTTCCAATTATTGAAGTAAAATGTACTCTCCGTTTTCAGAACCTTGTTTTTGCAGTATTTATTCTAAATCTAGGTTAAATAGTCTACATTCCTCCGTGAAATCCGGTGTATTCTGTATTTGCTTAAAACAATCTACACTATGTTTAACGTATGTTGACATTGTTTTAGCTATAGTTTTATAAAATCACCTAGATATATTAATAATAGCTGTAGTAATTAATTTATTCTCTAAAAGATGAGACATCGCACACACTCAAAATGAAGAGACAAGCATATTACACCATTGCTTGTGAGCTTTGTATATGGAGTGCTTCTTGAGAGGCCCTTGAGCCATATGTAGATGGCTTCTGTGAAAGTGTGGGTGGCTTGACTCTTTCATATGAGATCTTACCTGAGAGCTAATAGAATCCTTTTGCGAGGGTACAGGGCTCAGAGTGCTACAAGAGGTTCAGCCCCTTTTGAAAAGTGTTGGGGTTCTGCGAGAGGCTTGTAATTTCCCATCTCTGCCCCTTTGGTATATCATGTAATAGAGCACCTTCCCAGCTATGTCCAGCGGCCTGAAAATGAATGCCAGAGTCTGATTTCTTTCTATTTGGTTTCCAGTTACAGCTTTCAAGTGGATGAACCAGGTGGGCCAGGACTGATCAAGCGTTCCAGTCTTGTCAGCCCTGGCCACCCGCCTCCTGCAACCCCCGTGGGATCCCCAGCAGGTGGTAGGCCAGGATTCTCCCCACCCCCTGCCCCTCCGCCACCACCCCCCTATGGGGAGAGTCCTTTGCCACCGCCCTTGTATGAGTATTCTTCACCCTCTACCCCACCTCCTCCATCTCCCCCTGGTTTCCCCCCTCATCCTTCATTCAATGCCCCGCCTCCTCCTCCACCTCCAACCTCAATGTTGGACTACACTTCCGTGCTCCCACCTCCATCACCGCAACCCCAGAGCGGGGCTTCACCAGCCCCACCTCCACCACCTCCACCTGGACCCCACCACCACCTCTCCCTCCATCAGCCCCTTCTATAACACCCTCTGCTCCCAAGCCAAAGTTTTCCCTGCCTCCTGTCAGTGATGCACGAAGCGACCTGCTGTCTGCCATCCGTCAAGGTAACCATGTCTTCATTTGCATGCCATCACTTCTGAATCTCTCTCTTTCATGGCTGATTTTCTACATTTTGATGGTAGTTTGGATGAATTTGAGATATTTTGTTGGCCACTCTTTCAACCAGATATCCTTTGATGCATGTAATTAATCAGAGGTCTGTGACAGAAAGTCACTTGCCTAATCATCTTCTGTCCAGCAGTGGTCTCACTGTATGGGGGACCCCAGGACTGAATATGGCCAAACCCAGCATGTGAATGCAAGTTTTGCTGAAACAGACGCAAACATTTTCAGTCCAAAGTACATTGTCTGCAGAGCTCATTTATGCCTTTTTGGACATTTTGGCGCGAAAGGCTCTGTCCTTTGTGACTTCCTCATCATCCTCATTCTTTCTCATAAGATTTTTTCTAAATTCATATAAGCCCTTGTACCGCAGCCATGAGTCGGATTACAGAATGCACTATGTAACTAAGCTCTGGTCAAAACTAGCGAAAACGGCAGCTCGGCTGTTCAATTTTTTGTTATTTATTTTATCTATTGGACTCTGACACTTTTAGGAAGGTGGGCATCATAATCAAGTGGTACTAGAGTCCATTATTCAGAGAAAATGTTTCCTAAGTGCAGAAAAAAGAGGCCTCGAAATACACTATCTTTTGCCTTTTATAATTCTCGTTACTTCATTCAAAACCCTATTCTGCCTATTTGATTTTTTTCATATATCTTTACAGAACATTTTTTTAATTTTTTCTTAGCTTTTTTCTGTGAGTTGAATTTTCAGTCAATCGTTCGGCACATTTTGAAAAATACCTTTGTGGTGGGATTAAGTCCAGGAACGATTAACTGGTTCTATTCACGGTTTATCCTCCTGAGAGTTGGACTGTAAATGAGCTCCCACAAATTTCCACAATGTCTTATTATTGAGGTTGCAGGATAGAGCAAGAAGGTGCTCACAGGCCAATCTGGGCATCATGAAAAAGTGCTCACAATCTCCTTAAGCAAAAGAGAAGTGGCATGGGTGAACATATATGGTAAGGCAATGCAGTTCTTTTCTATATGTTTGTGTGCCACCTACCCGGACATACTCAGGGGGTCACCCAGAGGAGTAGCTGTATGACCATGATGGTTCACATTCCGTGTAGAGTAGTTCTCAGTTGATCAGTTAAAAAAATCCCTCTGAAAGGTCCCCCGTGTTGAGGACCTTGCTGTCTACATACAGGGTCTTGTTGCTAAAAGATTCAACAGTGACGATACTGAAAAGACACAATCCTACAACTCCAGTTCAATCACTAGAGGCTGCCCCTTAGACCACTACATGTTTAAGGTCCAATAAATCCAATCCTTTATTACTATGGACTAGAGGAACATCCCGTTTAAGTAGATGCAGCTATTCACCTGCAAGACTAAGAATCTTTCTTAGCTCATTGTCGTTTCAAGCAGAGCATAGCCCAGGAATACCACCTGGCAATGACCATTGAGAAAACTGCAAAGTAGCTACATAAAAAGGTCTGATAGAGTATTCTAGGCACAAAATTCCGTACCTTCGAATATTTCCCCAGACGCAGTACCAATGCAGGCTGATAGATGGCATCATTTGGACACGCGTGCCGTCGTCTGTGGTGAAGTACAGGGTATTTTAAACCCAGCGGTGCAGGGGAACACACCCTATGACTTCGGGGTTCTTCCTGTTTCAGACCTACAGAAACACAGAGTCTTCTGGGTGAAATCAAAGATCAGTTTATTGGCTGCAGACCAATTACAGGTATCCTAGAAGTACAACAGCGTGTATGTTCTCAGGAGACTGCTGAAAATCACAGAAACGGGCTTCTCCTTAAATACAGAATTTCCTGCTTCAGGCATACATTCCTAGGTTTATGGTATGGTCATTCAAAGTATACATTACAAAACGAAAAGGCAGAGTCATGATGACCATCCCACATTCCAGTTAAGCAAGCCCGTAATTATTTACCCAGCAAGGCTCAGATCCCACATCAGATATCGATAGGCCCCAATAAACATGAGCATCTCCTGTTTTGGGAAACAAGCCATAAAGCAGGAACAGTCAGGTGAGAAAGAGATTAGCTAGAGGCTCGTGTAGGATGAAAAGACTTTATGGTGTGTCAAGCCCTGATGCTAATCACAGGTGGCCAGAGGACGGGGAACTCGTGAGACCAGTTTGACCTGGGGCGGCGGAGCCAAGCTGCCCAGGTCACAGAAAAGTCAAAGAAAGGCCCGTATTCGCTTTATGCTATATAGCCTATGTGAGGGCAACCATAAGATGGCCACCGATACAAAATGGAACCCACGTAGTGATGTATAATAGCGTATACCCAGTGCATTCATAGCTAAAACGTTACACAAAGCACGTGTACATACCGCATTAACCATTCGCGGTACACTATTACCGAGATAGACAGGGGTAGGGCCCTGCCTCCTACGCGGTCCCAAATTCTAAAGTACGACAGACCCTCCTTTTGCCCTTACATAGGCAATAACTATACTCATTTCAATCCGAATCTAGGTCAATATTCACGAAGTCATGGAGATGTTGCTGTAGCATCATCCTATTACTTAGCTCGTCCCTCGATACAGGTTTCCTTACACATAATGTAGCACAGAGGCCACATATCGCAGGAGCACACTGTACGCACAGACAGAACAGGAAAAGGATGGCTAAGATCATTCCAATGACCATCAGAACTTTCCAACCCCAGGCAGATATCAGTTCCCAGAACCACCCCACCAGTGACCAATCTCCTTTATCCACGTGTATGGACTCAGATATTTTATGCAGTTTGGAGATGGCTTGATAAACTGTTGGAGCATTGTCTGGTATGAAAATGCAACAACTGGATTGGATAACCTTACATACCCCACCGCGGTCTGCAAGTATGACGTCTAGAACCATGCGGTTCTGCAAAGTCATGAGGCGATCCGCTTGGAGCTCAGCTGTCAAATTACCAAGGGCACCAGCCGTAACATTAACAGTGGATTCAACCACACAAGTCAGCTGTCTCAGGTTCCTACTATTGACCATAGGTCCCCAAAGCGGCAGGAAACCCAAAAAGAAATCTCCCGCTTCCTGACCGACAGTATCTTCCTTACTAATCACACCTCTCACAACTCTGGTCTTGTGATAGTCAGAGGCGGCAGTAAATGTTGGCGGTAGCAGATTTGCAATATAACATGTGCCCGAGAAATCAGGGGGCAACCATGTATATGCTCGGTCATTGCAGATAAAATATGTACCCTTGGCAGCCAAAAACGCAGGGGAAAACTGTGACGGAAAAGTGTACGTTTCAGTACAGTCACTTCCTCCCAGTTGAGCTCTAGGATTCTGACCATTACCTTGCAAACAGAATCGACCCATGTGGGGTACGACCCAGATTGGGGATGAGATTTTCCGTTGTCTTTCACCTAGACTAATACTATACCCCGTCGCGTTCCACCCTACATAAGCTCTCAATTCTTCTTTGGGAATGGATGAGTATGCATCGATATCACTACTCATATCGGCAACTCCTTTCATTAAAGCTTTGTTATTGGTGCTAGGTCTGATGGAACACGGTTGTCGCGGGGAGTACGCATCTAGTGCATAGAGAAACATGGTCTGGAATGCCCATGACGATCCAAGGTAACTATACGGCAGCACTAGATAAGGAATACCCTTATTAATGGTATGTGGCATTAAACCACACACCCAGCAATTGGTTGTATTCATGACTAGTTGGTGCTGGTGCAGGAGCTGAATAAACGAGTTGTTTACAAACTCAGACCGTCTAGCTTGTTCATGTTCAGGCAGAGGGTGAAAAGAGTGTGAGAAGACAGTAGGAGGAGGTATAGGCTGTACAGTGGGGGCAATGGGCTCTTGAGAGGAGAAGAATACGAATCCTACAGTAAACACTACCATACTAAATAATACAAACAGGCATAAAAATACAAAACGTTTGCTCCTCATTGTTTTACATATTCTTGCTTTAAAGTTCATTTCCTCAGTGAGTCTCTCCATCTTACAAAACTCCATCCTCTAATCGTGCCGCTCGCGGCGGGTGAGTATCGTCTGCTAAGGAGTACGCCTGTCAGTCCAGGGAACGCCCTAGACCAACCAGAACCGTCGACCTAACGTCTTCGGCCTGTACCCCAAAGTCTTGGCACCGCGACCCTGCGGCTGAACCCGGATGGTGGTTCGAAAAACAAAAATCAAGAAAGTCCTTCAGATGGGAGAGCTCTGGTTATCAAAAAATAAAAAGGTAAAAAGAAAAAGAATATTTATTTGTCCATAGGCCTTGGTCTTAGATTGTAATGGAGACGGCCAGGTACTGTTTGATCTTGGAACAAAAGTTCAGGCTCTGTAGTGTCCAATCGAATTGACGGTGGCACAGCTTCTTGCAAAATATCGTCACTCTCCTGGTCTGAAGTTGTGCCTTTTATGCGTGCATCACTGAACGGCATACAACGAGGTACAGTGTCTGTTTCAGAGTCTGCGATACCCTCCTGGACCCACTGGTCATACGGCAGAGGCAAAGGGATCCTCTTCACGTGGGCGCCGTGGATCCAGTTCCTTTTCCCCTTTACTCGAACAGCTGATCTTGTAGACAGTAGCACGAGATGAGGACCAATCCAGCGGGGCTCATCGTTGGTTTTCCGCTGAAAGTTTTTCACAAAGACCCACGTGCCAGGTTCTATAGGGTGTCCAGGAGCTTCAGAAGCCGGGGGGAGAGTATCATGCACCTGTTGGTGTAAAACACGCAGTTTAACCGTCAAATCATACAAGTAATCAAGCAGTACTGGGTGTTCGATTTCACTGAATTTCGTCGGTCTTGGCACACCCCATACATTGGCCGGGCGGCCAAAAACAACCTCATAAGGACTAAGTCCCACTCGTGAGTGCACGGTCATTCTTGTGGATGGGAGTGCTAAAGGCAGAGCATCAGGCCATTTAAGACCGGTGCTCGCCTGGATTTTGGCCAATTTAAGTTTTAGAGCTCCGTTGTAGCGCTCTACTAATCCAGCTGATTGGGGGTGATTTGCAGCATGGAACTTTTGCTTTATACCTAGTCCCTCACACACATTCTTCATCACTTGGCCCACAAACTCACTCCCATTATCACTCCACACCATTCTTGGCATTCCAAACCTAGGGAAAAATTCCTTCACAAGGGCTTTGGCTGTGGATAAAGCAGTGTTATCTTTTAGAGGATAGGCCTCTATCTATTTTGAGAAAGCGCAAACAACCACCAATACATATTTCAGGTTGTTGCACCTTTCCATGTGGATAAAATCTAGCTGCAAAACTTCAAATGGATATGATGGAGGCGCAAAATGACCAGCTGGAGTTGGGGTTCCCCTACCAGGGTTGTACTTCAAGCATACCATACAATTCTTGACCACATTCTCTGCACACTTAGGAATTCCAGCATTCTGCCATACTGGAGCCAACAACTTACAGATTCCTTTCGTACTGATGTGTGCCATTCCATGTGTCATAGTAACCACTGGAAGCACATATGCATCAGGTAACAACCATCACCTATGTTCTGACAAATCAATCCAACAACCATTCTCATCCAACTTACCCATACTTTCTCTCCACTTGCTCAATTCTTTCTCTGTGGCTTCAGCTTGAAGGGACTTTACACTTTCTATTGTGTTTTCACACATTCCAACATCACCAACCCATCTGGCAGGGCCTGCAACATACATTCGAGTCTTCACATCTTTTGCTGTTTCTTTCGCGACTTCATCAGCAAACGCATTACCACGACCAACATCATCAGTGATTTTCTTGTGCACACTGCATTTCATAATCGCAACTTGTAAGGGTAGGGTCAGCGACTCAAGGAGATCATTCACCAACTTGCCATTCTGAATCTTAGCTCCATGCGAGGTCAGGAACCCACGTTCCTTCCACAATCGCCCAAAATTATGAGCCACGCCAAAGGCGTACTGGCTGTCTGTATATATGTTCACTCTCATTCCTTCAGACAACACGCATGCTCTCGTAAGGGCAATCAATTCTGCTGCTTGAGCCGAATTCTGTGGCACACGCGCAGTTTCAACAATCGTGTGCAAAGTTGTGATAGCATATGCAGCAGTCGTATCACCATTCGGAAGCTTAAAACACGAACCATCCACCCATAAAGTACCATCACACTCAGGGGAGTATCTTTAAGATCTACTCTCCCTTTCGTTTCTTCTTCTGTTCTGAACAGACAATCATGTTGCTCAATCTCATCTAGATCTGCTGGAATTGGCAATAATGTAGCTGGATTCAACGTGTTGCATCTCTTTATGTGTATGTGATTTGCTAACAGTGTCAGCTCATAGCCAGATAATCGCACACTAGTTAAGTGTTGTGTCTTGGTCCTGTTTAACAATGTGTCCACAGCATGTGGAACCATAACAATCAATGTGTTATCCATTACTAGGCCAGCAGACTGTCGAATAGACATAGCTGCGGCGGCTGTGGCTCTCAGACAACTTGACAATGCCCTCGCTACAGGGTCCAAGGTTGACGAAAAATACGCGCATGGACGCGGTCTGTCGCCAAAAGGCTGTGTTAACAATGATAACGCGCAACCATCTTTCTCATGAACATACAATGTAAAAGGCTTGCTGTAGTCAGGGGCACCCAACACAGGAGCTGAACACAATGCGTTGCGCAATTCCAAAAAACTTTTCTGACACTCTTCAGACCATGGGATAGGATTTGGTGTGTCTTTGCATGTTAATGCTAACAAAGGTTTTGCCAACAAGGAAAAATTAGGAATCCAATGCCTACAGTATGAAGTAATGCCCAAGAAAGCACGCACTTGTCTCTGTGTTCTTGGCACACTCAACTGTGCAATGGCTTGAATTCTTTCTGGGGTCAGTTTCCTTCCCTCCTTCGACAAGAGATGACCTAAGTAGGTCACTTCTTGTCGACAATATTGCAATTTTGAGAGAGACACTTTGTGATGGAAGGCAGACAAATGACGCAACAATGACAATGTAGCTTCTTTGCAAATCTTTTCAGTATCCGCGGCGATTAGTAAATCGTCAACGTACTGAATGAGGATAGCGCCACTGGGTAAAACCAGTGCATCAAGCTGCGTTTTTAAAGCTTGGCTGTATATTGATGGACTCTCACAGTAGCCCTGGGGAGCACGTTTAACCCCTTCAGCGCTGCGCGGATTCCCCCGTGGTGCTGAAGGGTTCGAGCGCGGGCGGGGCCATGACGGAACGGTTCCGTCATGAGCACAGCTCAACCGATGCTCATGACGGAATCGTTCCGTCATGAGCATGGAAGGGGTTAAAGCGGAAGCTGCGACCTCCTAAAATGAAGCCAAAAATGTCTCTGCTCTGCTCTGCAATTGGGATGCTAAAGAAAGCATTCTTTAGATCGATCACTGAGAACCATGCAGCGGAGGCTGGAATCATGGTTAACAAGGCAGTTATATCAGGGACAACTGGAAACTGTGGTACAACAATCTTATTAACCTCTCTAAGATCAATCACAAATCTGTAAACAGGTGGCTGTGAAGGGTCCGTTCGTTTTAAGACAGGTAAAACAGGACTATTGCAAACGTTGCCTCTTGTCTCCTCAATCACACCCTTCTTGATCAAATCGCTGACAATTTCTAACAACGCTTTCTGACCTTCATTAGAGATCTTATACTGGGGAATGCGTGGCAATCTGACATTGGCTTTTAAAGTGACCACATATGGCGGTATTTCCAAAAGACCCACATCATTGGGACCAGTAGCCCAAAGGACATCCGGAAGGGATGATAATTCAGGTGGCATTGCATTTTTAGACAAATACATCGGGGAAATCACTTTCTTGCCTAATGTAAGTTGTACTCCTGAGGGAGAACAACACAGCGTGGCATGCAATCTTTTTAGCAAATCTAATCCTAGTAAATTTTCACCACAACCTGTTGTTAGAATGAGGGATGCTTTTAGCTCACAAGGTCCAACAGAAAGTGACATAGGACTAGAAATCGGGTTCCTAACTGGGGCGCCAGAAAAACCTACTGAGACATTCATTTCGCCAGACAAAGGCGCATCAGGGAGTTTTGAATGCATGATTGAACTCTTTGCAGCACCAGTATCCAGCAGAAAGGGCTCCGTTACATTTGCTGTAGTTACTTTAACATAAGGTCCGCTCTGATCCACTGGCACTGAAACAACTCCCTCTCTCTGTCTACGGCTGTCCTAGTAATCATCATCCTCTACATTGTCGTCTTCTGCATAATAATCATTATTATAGTACTGAGCTGTATTACCAGTCGCGTTGGCTCGCTGATCAAAGCTATTTATGGTATTTTGAGGCGGAAGAGGACGCGCTTTCTGGGGAGCATTTCCATGCCCCCTACCTCTAGGAGCTTGCTGACCACCTCTACCTCTTGCGCCATACGCATTTCTGTTACGCTGCATTAATTTAGGGCAACTATATTTAAAATGACCTTCCTCTTTGCAATATGAACATTGGTTGGGGCCTACAGGGATTCGTGGTTGATAATACCCATTCATTTGCTGACTATTCTGAAACTGTTGGGGTTGCTGATAGATACCTTGTGTTTGCCTATAATTATTCTGTCCTCCACGTGGCGGATAGGCCTGCTGCAAGAGGACCTTTGTCTTTAGTTCTTTCGTTTTCTTATCTGTTCTATCCTTCTCATCTTTGTCTCTATTCTCATAATACTGTGCAGTAGCCAGTATTTGCGCTGAAGAGGAAACAGCCCAAGAACTTTCTGAGTCTTTTAATTTCTTACACAACTCGGGAAGTAGATTCTGCACAAATTTATCAACGAATAACCGTTGGCCACCTTCAGTGCTCATGTCTTGGCCACTGTGGTCGATAAATGTTTCTTCAAACCTGGTGAAGAAATCAGACACTGTCTCATCTTTCTTCTGCTTGCATGCGGATAGTTTATCCCAATTTACGCGCATCGCAGGCATTATAGTTTTCATGTAGGTAATAATTCTACCAGGGAGCTCTGCTACCAAAGGCTCAGGTTTTGCACCACCAACTTGTCTAGCGTCTGCAGCAACGATATTAGCCCATGTGTCACCCAATTCTGCAGCGTGATCTACATTACGAATGGATCCCCATAAAGGCTGTGGAACCACATTCCCAAACAGCATATCTATGTCGGCCAAATTCATGACACACGACTCTGCAGTTTGGGATAACTCCTTATAATAACCAGTAGGGTTTTTACGGGGGTCAGGCAATGTCTGTTTAAGCGCTATTAATTCAGATCGTTTCCAAGGGACATGCACCCAAACACGCTGAAAATGTGCTGGGACAGCTGGATTAGCATTCGGATCAGCAGGTCTCCAAACTGGGGGAACCTCACGCATCGGATATTGGCGCGCTTTTACCTCCTTCCCCACAGGGAAATCCTGGTCAAACAATGATTGCTGACAATCGCCATTTCTGAGGGACAGTAAAGTCGCAACTGCTTTATCTACCTTGGGGCCCACAATTACACCTGTTTCAAAATCAAATCGCACTCGACACAATTCCTGTGGGTTTGGGTTTGCACCCTTATCCTCCAATTCCTCACAGAGGAATTCACACATTTTATCAAAGACATACCTCTGTTTTGGGGCATCCCATTGGTAAAAAACGTTAACAACCGATTCCACATCATAGAGTGAAGGGAAACCAATCCACCTACGCGCCAAATGATCTAACACCTCTTTCTCTTCGGGACCAGGTAGCTGACTGCGCAATTGCTTACGCTGTAAACCAGGTGTCGCACTAGATGACCCAAAGAGAGGCGACATTAAACTAGTAACTACATTAGCCAGTCGTTGTCGTGCTGAAGGAGAAGTTGAGGCGAAAACAGGGGGATAGACAGAGGGAAGAAAAACAGATTCAGATACAGGTACCGGGGTAGTGTAAGAAGGAGCGCCAGGGGAAGCCGCTGGCGTGCTAGGCAAAGTCGCAGAAAGCGCGGGGGTAACAGGTAGCAAAACTGGCAGCCCTTGAGAGGGCTGCACTGCAGGGATAGGAGCCAGCTGAAGAGGAGCTGGCAGCTGCGGGAAAGCTTGCGGCATATTTACTAGAGGCTGCGCATTTACAAGCTGTGGAGGTGCGGTGGCATTTTGCGCATATGGGGTGGCGAACTTAACAAATGGGACATTAGGGAATCTTTTTCTTTCTCTTTTGTCTCATCTTGCACAAGGGGTGACAAAACAGGGTAACATTTATCAATCCCTAGTTTGCGCTGTCTGTGCAATTGCTCATTCATTTGTTCCTCCTCATTATCTTTAAATTGCACAGCTGCTTGCATCACTGACATACCTCTCTCTCTCTTATTCCTTTTCGCTAGCTTTATTTCCTTCTGTTTGGCTTCCTTTCGCCATAGGCGGAAAGAATCAAACATCGCCGGCCGGGCTTTCTTTTTAAACAATTTAACTTCCAAATTATCTAAGATATCTGTATCGAAACTACCATTTTGGGGCCATTTTAAAACACTGTCCTTTCTGGTGTATCGGATCCATACTTCATTATATGCAATGGGGCCCACGCCATGTTTTACATAAAGCTCATAAGTTGGAGTTCCAATTGGAGGAACCGGACATGAATCCTCTAACTGGAAATCCCTTCCACAACCCAAACAAAACAATCTACAAAATACACTAGAACCAGGCATCTTCGCTCACTAGTCTAGTTTCAAACGTCAAAGGATAATCGAATACGATAGTCTCGTGAATACACGAGTCCTCTGGCTTTGGGACTTGCAAGCACTAAATCAAAATGATCCCGAAGGATACCAAATTCAAACTAGGAGACGCTCCACTTATACTTAACTGAATATTGATGATCGATGGCGTCACCAGAAGACTCTCTCGATTGTTTCGCTCTACCAAAATCGTCAAGGGTCCAAAACAGGGCGATTAATCAGGGCAGCAGTCCTTCATAGCCGTCGGGACGCGGAGAACCTCGCAGAAAAGACTTTTGGACCACGTCGACATGCAGGGGTCGATGAAGTGGCGGCCTTCCTCCAGAATTTCCACACGAAGCTCCTCACGAACCTCTGGCTTGGACCGGTACCGCTGAAATCGCGCCGAGTTGGGCGCCAACTGAAGTACTGGGTATTTTAAACCCAGCGGTGCAGGGGAACACACCCTATGACTTCGGGGTTCTTCCTGTTTCAGACCTACAGAAACACAGAGTCTTCTGGGTGAAGTCAAAGATCAGTTTATTGGCTGCAGACCAATTACAGGTATCCTAGAAGTACAACAGCGTGTATGTTCTCAGGAGACTGCTGTAAATCACAGAAACGGGCTTTTCCTTAAATACAGAATTTCCTGCTTCAGGCATACATTCCTAGGTTTATGGTATGGTCATTCAAAGTATACATTACAAAACGAAAAGGCAGAGTCATGATGACCATCCCACATTCCAGTTAAGCAAGCCCGTAATTATTTACCCAGCAAGGCTCAGATCCCACATCAGATATCGATAGGCCCCAATAAACATGAGCATCTCCTGTTTTGGGAAACAAGCCATAAAGCAGGAACAGTCAGGTGAGAAAGAGATTAGCTGGAGGCTCGTGTAGGATGAAAAGACTTTATGGTGTGTCAAGCCCTGATGCTAATCACAGGTGGCCAGAGGACGGGGAACTCGTGAGACCAGTTTGACCTGGGGCGGCGGAGCCAAGCTGCCCAGGTCACAGAAAAGTCAAAGAAAGCCACATGTGCTTACAAAGGCCCGTATTCGCTTTATGCTATATAGCCTATGTGAGGGCAACCATAAGATGGCCACCGATACAAAATGGAACCCACGTAGTGATGTATAATAGCGTATACACAGTGCATTCATAGCTAAAACGTTACACAACGCACGTGTACATACCGCATTAACCATTCGCGGTGCACTATTACCGAGATAGACAGGGGTAGGGCCCTGCCTCCTACGCGGTCCCAAATTCTAAAGTACGACAGTGGCGGAAGGGACCGCTGCGGGGCCTATATAGGTGCTACCCTAGTGCGCTGACATCAGTTATTTTCTTTCCACACCAGTCATCGCCAATTCGGAGGAGAGCTTTCTTTGACTTTTTGTCAAAGATTTTTTTGAGACTTTGTCTCCTGGCGTGAAGGATGACCACCAAAAAGGCAGGTTTTAATGCATGCGGAGCTTGTCATTCACAGATGTCCCACAAAAAGAAAGGAAAAAGTCAACAAGGTCTTTCACTTCACAACGCAAGACTTCGAAAGGGTTGCTGGACCGTTGGCACTGGAGGCCTACCTCTGTGGTGGAGTCTGTGCCTGGGCCATCTCCACATCTCTCAGAATTTCCAGGAGCCACAGCAGCCCCAGCCAAACTAAACTAGTTTTATAAGGCTGTGCAACTCATTTTTGAACTGCCCGACCTCTCTTGAGTGCCCTTGGACTGTTGAAACTAAAACGGCGATTTGATTAAGCATTCACTGAAGACATGAATTTCCTACAGTCAAAATGTGTTTCTTATCTTATGTTGACTAATATCCGGACTCCATTTTGTATTGTCATGTCTCCACGTGCTTTGCACGAGAAGAGTCCTACCTCTTCACTAGTTGCTCTTGTAATCTGCCTAGTAACAGTCTATAAATGGCTCCTTTGTCCGTCTGGCGCATGCCCAGACTTGACCACATCTGTTATCAGTTAGTCCTTGTTTGACCATGTTTTCGCGGGCTCAGGAAAGTGTTAACTCCGCCCACATATTGATCTTGTATTGAAAATGTCCATAAATGGTAATGAATTTTGCTCTATGTTGTATCCTCCCATTTTATGAGCCCCTCTATTTTGTATAAAAGGGGACTATGTGCTCTGGTTCTGTGTGCTACTCTATGCAATACTGAAGAGTGTTGTGTAGGTTGTAGGACCACCCTTAAGGGTTAATAAACTCTGTCTTTGTATTTGCAGTTTCCGTGCCAACTTTCTTCTAGTTTTCGTACACAGGAGGGCGAACCCTTGTACTTGCGGGCCTAGCTGGGGCCTGTATTCATCAATTGGCGCCCGTCACGTGGGGCTCATCGGCGACTCGGATGCTCGAAGGACTGGTCATGACGAAGGTGAGGAATTTGGCCGGGGATGTGATCACTGCCAGCGGCGTCTTTTAGTCCTGGCATCCCGAGGTTTTTCTTCCTTCCCTTCCGAGCTGACCATCTGGGTGGCGCCGGTCCTCGACTGAGACCTCTTCTGTCGGCTTGCCGTGCGATAGCCGTTTGGGCGAATTTTGGAACTTGGCAGTTGGAACCTGGATGCTCTTGATTGGTAAGAACCGTTGTACGGTACTTGCTCCGAGCTTTGAAGCCTGGGTTGGCTATTTGATTTTGTTTGTGATGACTGGTCATATTTTGTTATGAGTAATGTGAATATATGCGTTGCAACACATATAGGCAGGTAATGTGGAGATATTCAAATTTGAACGGCGCAACGTTTAAGTGCCATTTTTGATAATACTGCATATTTTGCATTTTTTTTGAGCATGCCTGCTTTTAGCGCACTCCGTAAGTGGTGCTGCTGTTTTGGAAACCGGTTAAGTCTTGAGGAATCTGCACCAGCCCCCCCTGAGGGGACTCCTAATAGGGATATGTATGTGAAGCATGGTCTTTCCTCTATAATATATAGCACGTTATGGAGGAAATACACCAAAAAGGATCCTGAGTTGAGATGGCCTTTGTATGGATCGTTTGATATTCGTAAGATTGAGTACGTGGAGCAGTGTATGTGTAAACGGCGTGCAAGACAAGACCTGGAAGATACAGGATGTGCATTAGCTACCGCGCTAAACCAAGAACTTGCTACATTACAGTTAAATCTTAGTGCTTCCTGGCCCACGAACCACAAGGGTCATCTGCTTGATCCCATTTTCACTAACTGGGAGGCAGTAGAGGTTGGTCCACCACAGCCTCTGGTATGGACTGATCATTACCTTGTCCCTTTTGTCATGCGTTTACCTAAGCCTAAGGTGCCAGAGCATTTGCAGGAGGGAATAACCTACCGGAAATGGGGTGGATTTTCCCCATGCAAGTTTAAAAGCGCCCTCCTGATGGGAGGACCGCCTGGGGGGGAGGATGCTGAGAATGCTTGCGCAGAGTTGGATAGGAGGCTAGTGGAAGCACTCGATAGCACTGCCCCTTGGGCACGGAAAACACTCATTAGATCTAAGAAGTCTGCACCTTGGTTTAACTCAGCGTTGAAAAGCGCTAAGGCAGACTGTAAGCGAGCGGAAAGGCAGTGGAGGAAGGACTTCTCTACCCCAGGCAGGTGCAAGTATAAAGCAATGCTGAAGGTATACCATGGACTCATTAAGAACACTAAGGCAGATTACTACCTAGAAAGAATTGAGTCATCAGGGAACTCCACTAGGGAATTATTCAAGGTTTACAAGGAAATCTCTTCCCTGGACACAGTGACAGCTTCTGCCACCGGGTCAGTTGAACGCTGTAACCTGATAGCAAATTTTTTCTCGAACAAAGTGGTGACTATCTATTCCACGTTTCCTGAATCGGCAGGGGTCCACCAGGATCTTCTGGATGTGTCAAGACCTCTAGGGGAGGATGAGAGACTAGATAGTTTTGTAATCCCTCCCCCTGAAATTCTAAACAAATTCTGCCTGAGCATCAAGTCTGGCTCCCCTAAGGACCCGACCTCCCCGAGTAGACTTGAGGAGTGCTTAGATACCTTGGAGCCCTTCATCAGACATCTCTTGGAGGTCTCTTTCAGGACTAATACAGTCCCTGATTGCTGGAAGGAGGCAGTAGTACTTCCCCTCCCAATAAAACCTCAGTTGGGCTCGGAGCGTTTAGACAATTTGCGACCTATCTCTCTTTTACCCTACTTTGCTAAGATCGCAGAGAAAGTGGTAAATGAGCAACTTACAGCTCATATTGGGAAATGTCACCTCCTTCACCCCACTCAATCGGGTTTCCGTAAATACCACTCAACGGAATCTGCTCTTCTTCTAGCAACTGAGACCATTCGGGAGTATGTAGATGCCGGTCAAACGGCCGCCCTGATCCTGTTGGATCTTAGTGCGGCCTTTGACACGGTAGCACACCACACTCTTATCCAGCGTCTAAAGAAAGGAGGCGTGTCTGGGAAGGCTTTAGACTGGCTTATATAATTCTTAGCCAATCGCAGCTTCCAGGTGAGGCAGGGCGAGTTTTATTCCAGGGTCATAGGATTGCAGCAGGGGGTTCCTCAGGGCTCAATCCTGAGCCCTACTCTGTTTAATCTTTATGTGGCTCCCCTAGCAGAGATCGCCGATGTTTTCGGGATTAAAGTCGTCTCTTATGCCGACGATACCCAGTTGATGGTATCTTTGACACAGGAACAACAGTTGGCAGTTCCCAATCTGGTGATGTGTCTGCAAGATTTAGCCTCCTGGATGGAAAAAAACTGTCTAAAACTTAACGGTGACAAGACAGAAGTACTGGTGGTGGGAAGGGCTCCATCCGTATGGTCCTCTGCTTGGTGGCCGCAAAATCTGGGCCCAACCCCTGTCCCATGCGCCCAAGCCAAAAACCTGGGGGTCTGGATGGACCCTCACCTATCATTTGACTATCACACCAGGAGGGTCGCTGGAGCTTGCTTTGGAATCCTTAAAAGCCTCCGAAAAACCTTGGATACACTTCCCATTGCTGCCAGGAAGACCCTGGTTCACGCCCTCGTGACATCTCGTCTCGATTACGGGAATGTCCTCTATCTGGGTGCTACTGGCAGGTGTATAAAGAGACTTCAATGCGTTCAGAACGCTGCAGCCCGTCTGATTCTGATGCACCCGAGGAGAACCGCCTCAAAGCCGGCTCTTGCCTTTCTTCACTGGCTGCCTATACGAGAGCGTGTATGGTTTAAAACGTTGTGTATGTGTCACCGCATTATCAAGGGAACCTCTCCTGTGTATTTGTTGAACCTCCTTACTCCCTACACTCCTGCCCGCCACCTGAGGTCTGAGGGAAGGGGACTGGTACGCGTTCCAGTCGTAAAGAGAGCTAGGATGGGCGGGCGCTCCTTCCGTTTTCTGGCGGCGCAACTTTGGAACAAACTCCCCGAGAACCTTCGACTTGAACCCTCGGAAAGCATGTTTAGGAAGAAACTGAAAACCCACCTCTTTCCGCCTGGTTAGCTCTCCTTGATCCTCTACGTGACGTGCACCGCAGCGCGGGGACACACTGTCTAGTGTAACCAGGCGCTTTATAAACTTGATTATTATTATTATATTATTATTATTATGTTTGAGTGTATACGGTTATGGGTGAAAGAAGTGCATGAACGGGAGAAACTTGAGAAAGCGCTGATTGATAAAGAGCAACGGAAAAATGATCATGTGAGAGCGCAGGAAGCGAAGCGTCGGGAGGAAAGAGAACTGGCGGAGAGACAAGAGAAAGAGCGTAGGTTGCAAGTATCGGGTCAATATGCTGTCCGCCAGCCACTTTATCCTGTCCTTACTAATCTTGAAGATGATTTTCATTTATTAGATCGCTCTCCGCCCCCTTATGTTGGCGCGTCTGCCCCGGGGTCACAGGATTCTGGATCAGTTTCGGATAAGGTAGACACGCGGTCCATGTTATCAACTGATCGTATGGGTGAGCTTCGGAAAATTTCTTTTTGTGCGCTTAAGGGCAAGCTATCGCTTACTGAATTATTGGCATCTTTGGACACTTGGCAGAACAGGGAGAAGTTATATTTTGTTGAAACTTTTTCTGATGAAGTGGTTACTGCCTTTCGGAAATATTCTGATGTTTTTGAGCCTGATGATATAGTACTAGATTCTAAAGCATTACGTAATGGTGTTTTTTCTCCTTCTAAGGTACCCGATGCGGTCCGACGGCTGTTTGCATTGCGGGACGCGATGTTTGAACTTAAAGAGAGAGCGCGCCAAAAGACAGGGGAGGAGGAGCAATAGAATCCACATGTCGGTGGGAAACAGTTGTCTTCCTCCCAGTCAGATAAGGATGAACTAGTGCATGTTAAACCGATGCGGGAGGCTGCTCCTTTGTATGTTCCCCCTAAGGGAGCGGGAACTAGTTCTGACCCATCTTCCCCTGATGCTAGCGGATATTTTGTCTATAATTGGGTTTATACTCCCTGGCATAGGGCTGATGTTATGGCATTGAAGAATGCGTTGCCTGATCCCCGAAAGAACCCTGCAGCTTTCTATGAGGAAGTAGAGGGGGCTTTAAATTCGTGTACTATGACTTTGGCAGATATAGATTTGTTCTTTGGTCTTATTTTACCACCAGATATGTGGCGCTCTGTGCGGAGAGTAGATGATTTAGTTGTGTTTAAAGCAAAATGGTCTGATATAGAAGATGTAGACAGAGAAAGAAAACCAGCACAGAAGCCGCCTCAGCTTATTTTAGATCTCCCAGCTGCTATTTTGACTAAGTTAAAGACGATTATTCCCCCTAAAAAGATAGATTGGAACATGTTAGCATCATGTAAGCAAAAGGTTGATGAATCAGTTTCTGATTTCTTTACGCGGTTTGAGGAGACGTTTCATGACTTTAGTGGTCAGTCGCTTACGGATGATACGGGTCGACATCTCTTTGTTGATAAATATGTAGCGAACTTATTACCGGGAGTAGCAGCTCGATTGAAAGCGAGTGAAAGCTCCTGGTCTACATCGTCGCCGGCATCCTGATGAATACAGGCCCCAGCTAGGCCCGCAGAATACTAGGGTTCGCTCTCCTGTAACGTAAACTAGAAGGAAGTTGGCACGGAAACTGCAAATACAAAGACAAGGTTTATTAACCCTTAAGGGTGGTCCTACAACCCATACAACACTCTTCAGTATTGCATAGAGTAGCACAAAGAACTTGCATACGTGGTCCCCTTTTATACACAACAGAGGGGCTCATGAGTGGGTGGATACAACATGAGGCGAAAAGCATTACCTTTTATGGACATTTTCGATACAGGATCAATATGTGGGCGGAGTTAACACACTCCTAAGCCCGCGAAAACATGGTCAAGCAAGGACTAACTGATAACAGATGTGGTCAAGTCTGGACATGCGCCAGGCGGACAAAGGAACTATTTATAGACTGTTACTAGGCAGATTACAAGAGCAACTAACACGAAGATAGGACTCTTCTCGTGCTGAGCACGTGGAGGCATGACAATACAAAATGGAGTCCGGACATTAATCAACATAAGACAGGAAACATGTTTTAACTAGAAAGAAGTCATGTCTTCAGTGAATGCTTAATCACATCGCCGTTTTAGTTTTCAACAATCCCTCCTGACTATGGCTCAATACTATGAGCGTCAGGAGCAAGAAGCAAAGGGTAATGAGGAGAAGAAGGCGAAAGACCTCAAAACGAAAGTTATGTTAGCACAAGTATACGGTCCGCCTCGTCGAGGTATGGAGAGAGGCAGAGGAGGATTTTGTGGTCCCTCCTTGGGTCGGTCGGACGTAACAAGAAATCAATGTGCGTATTGTAAGCAGTCAGGCCATTGGGCCAGAGATTGTCCGGCCCTGTATGCACAACGCCAGGGACGCGGCCAGGGGCCGATGAGAGGAAGAGGGGGCTTTTCGAACTTTAGAGGGAATTCAAATGATCGTGCCCGACATGATCCTAATGTGCAACAACGTGATCGGCCAAATGTGTTTGTTCGTCAACATCAGTATCAAATGTCAGGGTATGAGCGGCCCGGGTATCATGATTCACAGCATGCATAGGATTGCGTTGGATGGGGGTTGGAATCAGTTGAAGTGCCTGTAGATCAGAGAGGCCCTTATATTACAGCTACTGTTTTGGGCTCTACTGATCCATTTCTAGTTGATACCGGAGCTACTCGTAGTGCGCTGTCTAAACAATTGGTTCCGAGGGCTCCCCCATCCGGCTTAGTGGTTTCATCGGTAGGGTTTGATGGCACACTTTCCCGTAGCCCTTTTTCTCAACCTTTGGCATTTCATGTTAACAAGCTTTCTACCTCTTGCCCGTTCTTGCTTTCTCCGAATACGCCTGACAACATTATGGGTCTTGATATGCTCAAACATTTTCGAGCTACGATCCGTTGCTCCCCTGATGGAGTACGGGTGATTTTAAATGACAATAATCCCATGAAGGGTCGGATGTGTGTAATGACGGAAGATATTGCCTTAGCTTCCCTTCCTAGCACTTTGTGGTCTACTTCGGATACTGATGTGGGACAGATGGGGATTCCGCCTGTACACATTAGTGTCAAGGAGGGAGCTGTGTTGCCGCGCCTCCCTCAATATCGGATTTCACAAGAGGGGGAGGAGGCGCTTACGCGCATCGTGCAGGATTTAATTGATGCGGGGGTAGTGGAGGAAGTTCCATATAATGTTTGCAATAGACCTATTCTCCCCATTCTCAAGAAAGACACTGATACTAGGGTTTACCATTTTATTATTGACTTAAGGGAAGTGAATAAGATAGTGATCCCTCGATATCCAGTGGTTTCTGATATTACGACATTGCTTACCCTGGTTCCGCCAACGGCGACCACATTTTCTGTGATTGATTTGAAAAATGCTTTCTTTTCCATCCCTATTCATCCTGATAGTCGGTACCTTTTTGGCTTCACTTTGAATAATCGGTCTTACAGATTTTGTAGAGTCCCTCAGGGTTATACAGAGAGTCCTAGTATTTACAGTCAAGCATTGAAAAGACAATTGGATTCCTTTGTGCTGCCTGATGGTGTTGCCCTTATACAATATGTCGACGACATCTTGTTGGCGGCCGACACTCCTAAGCTATGTGAGAAGTGCACGTTATCCTTGCTTTCCTTTTTGGCATCTCACAATCACAAAGTGTCGAAGAAGAAATTGCAATTCTGTAGACCAAAGGTGACTTACTTGGGTCACCTTTTGTCTAAGGAGGGGCGTGCACTTACATCAGATCGTATTCAGGCAATTATGGACACGCCAGTACCTTCCACACAGAAGGATGTGCGTGCATTTTTGGGCCTTACTTCCTTTTGCAGGCAATGGATATTAGGGTTTTCATATATAGTTAAACCATTGCTAGCACTTTTGACAAAAGATACTCTAGTCCCTCTTCCCTGGTCAGATGAATGTGAAGCTGCTTTTCAGCAATTACGACGAGCTCTTTGTTCAGCACCAGTGTTAGGCACCCCTGATTATACGAAACTTTTTACATTATATGTACATGAACGAGATGGATGTGCATTATCAGTCTTAGTACAGATGCACGGCGACAAGCAGCGCCCTTGTGCATATTTTTCGGCAGTACTTGATCCTGTTGCCCGAGCGTTGCCTGGCTGTTTTCGCTCGGTTGCGGCGACAGCTGTGTCAATACGCCAAAGCGAGGGAATTGTGTTATCTCACAAGCTGTTGGTATTAGTTCCCCATGCTGTTGATGCCCTGCTGAATCAGACAAAGACGCAATACTTAACCAGTGCTCGTCTAACGGGATATGAGTTGACGCTGTTGGCTCATCATATTACACTGAGGAGGTGTGCAACGTTAAATCCAGCCACATTGTTGCCGTTTCCGGAAACTCAGTCTGAAGCACGGGAAGCACATGACTGTATTCTTGTGACTGAGGAACAGACAAAGGGTCGTATTGATCTCCAGGATACGCCCTTTACAGATGTTGATGGAGAACTATGGGTGGAAGGATCATGCCTGAAGCTACCAGATGGTACGACTTCAGCAGCGTATGCAATTACCACATTACAAACAGTGGTGGAGACAGCACGCATACCACAGAAATCAGCTCAAGCAGCGGAACTGATAGCATTAACACGAGCATGCGAGCTTAGTGCAGGATTGTGTGTGAATGTTTATACAGATAGCCGCTATGCCGTCGGAGTAGCGCACGATTTCGGCCTACTCTGGAAGGAGAGAGGATTTCTAACGTCACATGGAGCACAGATAATGTATGGAGAGTTAGTTCACAACCTTTTGACTGCATTAACATATCCAAAGAAGATTGCTATAGTTAAATGTAGTGCCCATAAAAAGGTGGTTGATAAGGTGGGAGAAGGAAATGCAATGGCAGATCGGGTAGCACGGGAGACTGCGATGCAGCCCGGCTCCACTGCAATGTATGTTGTAAAGTCACAGACAGAAAGATGGCACGATGTCAGAAGAGAGGTGCTAGAGATACAGAGTACCGCCTCCGATAAGGAGCGGGAGAAATGGTCTAATGATGGAGAATTGGATGATGAAGGTTGTTGGAGAAATAAGCAGATGGACAGATGGAAGTTACCCACAGCTTTTGTACAACCTATGGTTCAGATGGCACATGGGCTAGCACATGTTGGAGCTTCCACAATTGTAAAATTGCTTACCCAAGTCTGGGAGCATCCAGAGATTGCTAGTACGGCAAAGATGGTGGTACAGACTTGTATGATTTGTCTGAAGTACAACCCTGGAAAAGGGACACGAACTCCAGCAGGAGGGTTTGTAACACCCACTGCACCTTTTGAAGTATTGCAAATGGATTATATCCAGTTTGAACGCTGTAATAATCTGAAATATGTTTTAGTAGTGGTTTGTGCCTTCAGCAAGTGGGTTGAGGCATACCCTACGAAAGACAATACTGCAATTACTACGGCTAAGGTGCTGTTGAAGGAGTCCTTCCCCTGATATGGGGTTTGTAGACTGTTGTGGAGTGATAATGGACCCCATTTCATAGCAGACGTTATCAAGTATGTGCTGAAAGGACTGGGAGTTTCCCAGAAATGTCATGCAGTGTTTCACCCTCAGTCTGCAGGATTAGTTGAGAAGTATAATGGTACGTTGAAGCTTAAGATCGCTAAGATCCAAGCTTCCACTTCTTTGACTTGGCCAGACGCTCTACCTCTGGCATTATTGTCAATCAGATCGATACCGCATTCTCGAACCGGTCTCACGCCGTATGAGATCGTGTTCGGACGCCCAATGAATATTTGGGGTACACCGAAGCCAAAATCAGTGTATGATATACCTTGTATGATGATGAGCGATTACTTGCCACAGTTGACTGATAATTTGGTTTCTATTCATCAACAGGTTCGAGAAGCGCTCCCTGACCGGTCCACTGGTGAAGGCCATTCTCTTCGACCTGGAGATTATGTCCTAATCAAAGCGTTTGAGAGAACGAACAGTCTGGAGCCGAGGTGGTCGGGTCCTGAGCAGGTTTTGTTGGCGACAAGAACAGCGGTGCGAGTCTCCAATCGGAAGAATTGGATTCATTCTACGCACTGTCGAAAAGTGCCGCCAGGTTTGGTGGAGCCTGCTGTGTTGACCGACCATCGAGAAATCCTGACTGTGGAAAAAGGCCGTGAAGTGGAACCGACTGACCGCGAGGAGCTCTTCCCGGACCAAGCGACTCCTGGAGTAAGAAGATATCACCTCAGACCAAGGAAGTGAATTCTTGCAGTATCAGGACAAGTTGTCAGAACGGCCCTTAGGTTAGTGAAACGGAGAGCCAATGAGGCAAGGGGGGGGGATCAGCCCTGCATTAGTGTAGTGACACCCGTCTTGGCCCGTTGGTGAAGAAATCAACCGCTGCCTAAGGGGAAAGAGTTCTGACAACCCTTTCAGTTTCAGGAAGATATCGGAGTTCTTTGTGCTATGGAAAGGAAGAAGACTTTTTGTGCGATAGGTTTCATTGGTGCTATAGTAGTTGTTGCTACAACCACGTGGTTTGTCGAGGATGTGACTCCTGCCCGTGAGTTGCTTGTCTTGTCTACTCCAGTGCCTGAGGAGCAATATTTTTATACCCTTCCTTATCAAGAATTGAAGCATCGCCAGTCTTATCTGAACAATACTTTTATCCAGATGTTGCATCATACCCATGTTGCTACAAATGCTACAAACTGTTGGATATGTGGTATGATGCCAGTTCATCAGGAGAAAGGAGGAACGCCATTCATACCTCTTCCTTTCTCTCATAATGGCTCTTGTAGAGCATGTTATACTCTGCTTTTTGCCACTCGGAAGCCTACAGTGGGACGATTGCTCTTCAGACTTAATAAAGAGTGTCATCAAGATAAAGAAGGCTACCCACAAGCTAATGGAACAATTTGGGAGTGGGAAGAATATCGACCATATAATGAATCAACTCCCTACATCTTCACGAACACCAGAGACGTTGTCGGAAATGAAAGATTCGTAATTCAAGTGGCACAAGCTCAAGCGGACCTGTGTGTCCAGAGTGTGGGTCATATTCCTGTTGGTGTTAGTGACTGTATTATTGTTTTGAATATAGATGGATTAAATAATAGTACTTTCTTAGCTTCCCATAATACGTACTTCGTATGTGGGAATAAGGGTTATTATCGCTTACCAGCCGGCTGGTCCGGAGTATGTTATGTGGCATTTCGGTTACCCCCTGTATTTTTAGCACCCGCATCTTATCATAAAGATTTGAAGTTATTGAACAATGTAACTGTAAATAGGTATAAACGTACTTTATCTATTGATGATGTTGACCAGACTGACACTAGCTTACAGCAGTATATTGATTTTAACTTAGGGTTGTTTTTCTTTGTTGGAGCTGCCCTAAATAGTAGGAAGGTTCGACGATTAACAAGAGTTGTAGAGGCTGTAACGAATCAAGCTGCTGCTGCTCTTGGGAATCTTACGAAAGAATTGCAAATCACTAGAATTGTTGCGTTACAGAATCGTATGGTATTAGATGTTATGTTAGCAGATAGAGGTGGAGCATGTAGAATTATCGGAAGTAGTTGTTGTGTATTTATTCCTGACCACACGCCATCAGTCTATAACGCTATTAATAAATTGCATAAAATCGCAGCTGAGATTCATACAGAAAATGGCACTTGGACCTTTTCTGGATGGTTTTGGGCATTGATCGCTACATGGGGATGGAAAGTTTTAACTGGTCTCTGTATTATTGTAGCAGTTTTTTTTCATGTTGCCTCTGTGTACACTGTGGCCCTCTGATGTGTTCTTTATGTGTTTCATTATGTATTCCTGATAAACACGCTGCTGCTAATGTCATTTACCAGAAGAATTTAGATAAGGAGGTCAAATCAATGATGTCAATTGACGTGCATGATGATTATTCATGCCAACCGAATGTCTTCAGCAAATGCTGAAAGGGTCGTCTGTTGAAACTAAAACGGCGATTTCATTAAGCATTCACTGAAGACATGAATTTCCTACAGTCAAAATGTGTTTCTTGTCTTATGTTGATTAATGTCCGGACTCCATTTTGTATTGTCATGTATCCACGTGCTTTGCACGAGAAGAGTCCTACCTCTTCACTAGTTGCTCTTGTAATCTGCCTAGTAACAGTCTATAAATGGCTCCTTTGTCCGTCTGGCGCATGCCCAGACTTGACCACATCTGTTATCAGTTAGTCCTTGTTTGACCATGTTTTCGCGGGCTCAGGAAAGTGTTAACTCCGCCCACATATTGATCTTGTATTGAAAATGTCCATAAATGGTAATGAATTTTGCTCTATGTTGTATCCTCCCATTTTATGAGCCCCTCTATTTTGTATAAAAGGGGACTATGTGCTCTGGTTCTGTGTGCTACTCTATGCAATACTGAAGAGTGTTGTGTAGGTTGTAGGACCACCCTTAAGGGTTAATAAACTCTGTCTTTGTATTTGCAGTTTCCGTGCCAACTTTCTTCTAGTTTTCGTACACAGGAGGGCGAACCCTTGTACTTGCGGGCCTAGCTGGGGCCTGTATTCATCAGGACCCCCGTGTGTCTGGGAGCAGCCCCTATTGGCCTTCAGGTGGCAGGTTCATCCTTTGCACAGGTTGGGCCTCAGGGATACATTAACTGATCCGGAGCAGCGCCTGTCGAGTGGCCTTGACTTTCCCCTGTGCCCGCTCTAGTGCCAGCACCACCGATGCCCAGCAGTGGCTCCACCCATTCATCATTTCCTACTCCGATATGGAGTCGTATGGCCATATATTAGCCAGTGCCTTATTCCTATGACCGGCCTCAATTGGGTGATGATTGGGAGGAGTCTGCATACATATATGAATACCAGACATTAGAAGATCCTGAGGACAGCTGGTTGGAGGATCTACAAGATGGTGGTGGACTGGGGGGCGTGGCTTGCTGCCGACGGGAATGGCCGCGCAGTAGCGAAGCTCTGCAGCGCCACTCCCGAATATATCCGGATAAATTGTGCCCCGTGGCCCCAACCCGTGCAATACTAGGGTGTTGGTGGCCCTGAGGCCCCCGCGGACCTGCCGGCGAAGTTTGGAGGCGATCGGAGGTGGGGCGGTCTCCGAGCTCCGCTCTCCGGGTCCTGGTGTGCTGCCGCGCGGCTGATCGCCTCGACCTGCCTGGTCACGACAGCTACGAGAGGCCGCGGCTGCGGCCTATGAGTGTGAGGGGCGGAGGGGCCTGAGACGCGGCGTCTGGACCCTCCCGGGGGCTGATCTTGGGGTGCCCTACAACTGGCCCGATATTTTGGCGTTCCCGGAGGAGGTGAGGGCTGAGGACCGGCGCTACACCGAAGGCCGCTTGTGGAGCGACGGGCCGGATGGTGAGACCGCGGTGAGTCCCGCGCAGGGCATGAGCGATCGTAGAGCCCGGATTCAAGCCTGCAGTGAGGGGGACCAAAGGACTTTATATGCCCGTCAGTTCCATGCCCCGGTGTGGTGTGAATATTGCAGAGTGAGGTGTGAGGCCTGGGCGAGACGCCCTCAACACTAGACTGTGGTGGCGCCCGCTGAGAGTCTGCGACACCCCAACGACACGGGAGCAGCGGATTCCGGCGAAGATAGAGGCCTCGCTGTGGGCATAGTGGTGAGAGGGGCGGCGACAGAGTATTGGAGCTTGAGGCGGTGGTGGCAAGGAAGTGGGCGCCTCCAGAGCTGGTGGAGTGAGAGTAGCTGCGAATGGTGAGCCGTACCGGAGGTCCGACCGAAGCACGGGAGGTACCGGGCAGTGGGCCCAGCGGGGGTTCCCGGGCCGGACTGCTGCAGCTGCACAATCCGGATCTGCGAAGCTGGCAGTGGTGTTGACCCCCCCGGACTTTGTAGCATGCGAGGAGTGCAGGAGGATCGCTTGCTGGGGGTGCCACGGCTCTACCTGAGTGTGTGTGACGGGTCTTGCCAGTGGCGTTCCAATATCCCCTGACTGCTACTGCTCGGACCCGGGCCGTCTGGTGGGACCATACGACGACTGGTTCGGGACCGGCAGGATACCGCCAGGCCAAGCGGACGGAACCCGGAGCTGCCATCTGAGCGGCGTTACCAAGCGCCGGAGAGCAGAGGCCCCTGGCGGGGTTCGGTGTGGATTGCGACCGGCCTTCTCCGCGTTCACCGGGGGAGCCCCGACCGCGGGTGGTGTGCGCAGGTGACGGGGGCGCAGTCAGCGAAAACCGACAGGCCGGGTGGAGGCTTCCACCGCAGGCGGCGGGGAATAGCGGCTGGGCCCTCTAGCTGGTGCGTGCCCACCTCGAGGTAGCCATGCCACCTGGGCGGACCGGCAAACCAACGACACAGGCTAAGCTGGAGAAGTTTGCCTGGCACCAACAGCCGAGCGGCGGCGGGGCTGAGATGCCAGTCTCGGACGGTAGGCCTGGCCCATCGAATAAGGACCTGCTGGATGCCATAACGGCTGTCAAGACGTCCCTTGAGCAGCGCATAGACACCGTGGCCACTGACGTAGATCTGATTCGAGAGGATGTACGAAAGATCGCCGACCGGGTGGGGACAGTAGAAACGATAACCAAGGAACTCTCAAGCGACACCGACCGCCTCAAACAAGAGGTCAGTGACCTGCGCGCCTCCCACGAAGGGCTTGCCCGACAGCTGGATGACTACGAAGGTAGAATGCGACGGAACAATGTGCGCATTATTGGTGTTCCGGAACGGGCGGAGGGGCAGGCGGTCGACCTCTATGTGGAAGACTTGATCCTCAAGCACCTGCAGCCGTGAGGACTCTCCAAGTGTTTTACTATTGAGAGGGCCCATCGGGTGCCGGGGGGTCGCCCACGGCCCGGGGCCCCTCCTACACCTATCTTGGCCAGAGTATTTAACTTCCGGGACCGGGATGTAATCCTTCAAACGGTGAGGGCGGCACCGCCTGTCGCCGTGGAGAATAGTAACATCACGTTCTTTCCGAACTTTACCTTGTGAGTCCAGAAACAACGAAGGAGCTTCCTTGAAGTAAAGAAGGCTCTCCGCGAGAACGATGTCAAATATGCCATGTTGTTCCCGGCCAAGCTCCGGGTGGAGGCTGAGGGCAAATCCTGGTTCTTCCTGAGGCCGGAGGATGCATGAGACTGGCTGGAGGGGTGGCGCACCGTAGACAGTCGGAGAAGGAAGAAACCCTCAGCAGCAGACTCCGCTGCGGACTGGCGCCATCAGAGGCACTCCCCTTCGCGCTCTGACTCTGGGGCCTTGGGCCCGGTGGAGGAACATTGACTATAGACGCTGGTAAGCTGGACTGGGATCCTACAGGATGGCTCGGAGCTCCTACATTGGCTGTTTGGGGGGCGGAGTGCTATTCTTGGGTTGGCGGGTGGCCCTGTATAGATGCTAATGTGGTTGGACTGGAGCTGCTCCCCTGATTTGTCGTCCGGCGGGCCCTTCGTGGTCGGCGCCCGGGGGGTGCGAGCCGCTCCTCCCGATGCGCCGCTGGACTGCTGGGTGGCGGGGGGCCCGGGCTTGCTGGGTACACTCCCGGGGACTCCTCTTGGCCTAGCGTGAGTAGGGTTTGGGGACACGAGAAGGGGCTGTGTGAGAGCTAGGCTGTCATGATGGGAGTGGGGCAGCACACGTTTCCTCTAAATGTTTCTGGGGGGGCGACAGGCACTCTGCGAGTTGGGGAGGGTGGGGGGTTCTAGCCCCGTTCGGCAGGGTAGCAGGGAGGGATGGGTATGTTGTGGGTTAGCACTTCAGGGGGGGGATGTTTTGCACTGTTTTTTTGCAGTAGTTATGCACGATACCGTTGGACAGCATAGGGCACTGTCTGCTCATCGATTGATGTCTGGTCTCCTCTCAGTCACACTCAGGAAGGGCGGGGGACAGGGGGGACGTCACAGAGGGTGAGGGCAATGGTAACCAGATACAGGGCTCACTTCGGCCGTTCAGGACTGATGATACTAAGGTCACCCATCAATGGCTCAAAGACTTAGTCTCATGACCTGGAACGTTAACGGATTGGGAGATAAAATTAAGCGGAGCATAATGCAGCACTACATACACCGCCGTCGTATTGACGTAGTGTTGCTCCAAGAGACACACCTTATAGGCAACGCCTGTCATGCCCTAGACCGAAAAGGATACCGCATGGTTGCCCACTCGGGCTTCACCTCGGGTTCCAGAGGGGTGGGAATTCTCCTGAGAAAGAGCTGCCCATATGTACTGCAGACGACCTACACTGAGTCCCAAGGTAGATATGTAATCTGTTCAGGAAGCTGGGAAGGGAGGGCCCTTAATTTGCTCTCGGTTTATGCACCACCAGGTCTGCAACGCCAGACCCTGGCGGACGTAGGAAAGATTCTGCTGACCCTGCCGGAGGGCGTGGTGATTATGGGCGGCGACTTTAACCTGACGATGAACGATACGGTGGACCGTACCCCACCCCGGGCGGGCGTGCAGAGGGGCTCGCAACTGAGCAAGTTCGCGGATGCATTCGGTTTGGTGGACGTCTGGAGGTGGTCGCACCCCCGAGACACACTTTACACTTTTCACTCCGGAGTGCACGAAAGTCACTCACGGTTGGACTACCTGTTTACGCTCGCACAAGATATTCATAATTTCACTGACTCGTCGGGCCTGGCAAGGGGGATTTCCGACCATTCTCCGGTCATAGCCTCTTTTGGAGCCAGCCTGGATCGTCAACCGGGCACCATCCGGATTCAGCCATGGTTGCTGAGAATCCCGCACATTAGGGACTCTCTGCGACACGACACTGATTGCTATTTTAAAGAAAACGAGGGGTCGGTTGCTTCGGCGGTGACACTATGGGGAGCCTACGGGGCCGTTATTAAAGGGTGAGCACTGTCATTGCTGGTGGGACACAAAAATGAACGGCGACGCTGGGTTAGCGAGCTCGAGGCGGAGATACTTCAGCTCGAACAGGGAAATGCACACACCCCAGCCCACGACGCGCCACACTTACTCGAAGTAAAAAGACAAGATTATAAACAGTTGCTCTATGAGGAGGCCAGTCGCCGATCCCTCGCCACCCAACATAGAATTTATGAGCTGGGAGAACGCACGGATAAAAAGCTGGCATGGTTGGAGCGAAAGGAAATGGCGGCGCGCTGGGTGGGTGCGATCAAAGGGTCGGACGGGACGATGGTCACTGACCCTCAAAATATAGCCGAGGCTTTTGCTGCGTACTACGAAAGAATCTATACCCCGCCGCAGGACTCACAGGCCGGCTGGGCACCAGACTTCCTCGCAACCATTGAGGTACAATGTCTCGCCCAGCAAGACCGGGAGACGTTGGAGTCGGACATTTCGCTGGAGGAGGTCCAGACAGCCATCCGAGATACACGCTCTGGGAAGGCTATGGGTCCCAATGGAATCCCGATAGAACTCATGAAAAGCATGCCGCTGCTGGTGGCACCCCATCTGCTGAATCTATACAATGAGTGCTTTGAGACTGGCACTCTTCTGGCTGAAATCCGCATGGCCACGATAGTGGTAATCCGCAAACCCGGCAAACCAGCGGACGAATGTGCCTCATACAGGCCCATTTCCCTGATCGCAGTGGAGGCCAAAATTCTGGCTAAGGTACTGGCCAACCGACTGCTTCCGTACCTTGCGGCCTTGATCCACCCTGACCAATCTGGTTTCATGCCGGGCCGTAACACTGCCCGCAATCTGCGTCGAGTCCATGGCGCCCTGGGTCGAGCGGCGACAATTCAAGAAGATGCGCTGCTACTAGCGCTAGATGCCAAAATGGCGTTTGACACAGTGGCGTGGGAGTACTTGTTTGCTGTTTTGGCCCAGGTGGGGGTGGGCCCTCGGTTGATGAGATGGATCCAACTGTTATACACCATGCCTACGGCCCGTGTATCGGTCAACAACCACCGCTCGGCCCCCTTCCCTCTGGGTCGCGGCACTCGGCAGGGCTGCCCCCTGTCACCACTCCTGTTTGCTCTGGCGGTGGAGCCCCTAGCGGTCTGGATCCGAAATGACCCCGAAATTCGGGGCCTCAAATGGACAGCTGACCATGAAGACCGCATTTCGCTGTACGCGGACGATGTTTTACTATACTTGGCCTCCCCTGCGCGATCGCTTCGTAGGGTACTACATATCTTTCATATATTTGGGGCTCACTCGGGATACCGGATCAACTGGTCCAAATCCCAGATTTACCCACTCCGTGGTGATCCACCGCTTAGCCCCAGGGGATATACTATACCGGTAGCACTACAGGGCTTCCAATATCTAGGAGTTTTCATAACCTTAGACACCGCAGTGTTCTACGAGCGAAACCTAGAGGGCCCTCTACAGAGGTTCAAATCAGATGTGGTCCATTGGAAGTCATTGCCCCTTACACTCCTGGGCCGAGCAGCCCTTTTCAAAATGTTAGCGCTCCCCCGTTTTCTCTATGCCCTTCAGAACACTCCTATCCTGGTCCCGGAAGCCTATTTCCTAAAAATCGACGCAACGCTGCGGGGATTGCTGTGGGATACTGGAACGCCAGGTATTGCAATGCAGAAACTAACAATGGGCTGGTACGATGGCGGGATTGGCCTGCCGGACCTACGCCTCTATTACCAGGCCACTCAACTAATCGCCATCAACCAGTGGGTGTTCGGGGCGCAGGAGGACCTCAGCTTCCGAACCAACCGATGGCTTCTGGGTAAGGGTGGATATAATAGGGCACTATACTCGAATCCGAAGAAACTAGATCTTACGGGACCCACGGCCAGAACGGTGGAGATTTGGCATCTTCTCCAGAAGCGAATGGGGTGGTATGGGCGGTTGACTAAGGCCACTCCGTTATGGGAACCGGACTGTCTGGGACGGCTGAGCACTTACGCGGGGTTCGATAAATGGGACCTCATTGGCATCTCTACAGTGGGGGACATATGGGTTAAAGGCAGGAAGGCGACGTTCGCGGAGCTGCAGCTTAAATACCAACTTGCTCCCTCAGAACGATTCCGTTATCTACAAATAAGCCATGCAATCGACTGGGTCCTGCCCGCCGAGACCCCCCTTCCAGCTTATTCACCCCTGGAAGATAGATTGTTGCTCGACCTCATGGACCGCAGGGCGATCTCCCTCACATACAAAAAGTTAGTCAACAACCAAGACAACCCGATGGAGAAACTCCGGGCTAGGTGGGAGTCGGACGCAGGCGAGATGTCTGACGAGGTTTGGCGAGATGCGCTGGCCTCTCCTCGGGAGGTGGCGATATCAATGCAGCTCCGCCTGGTCCAACTCAAGGTGTTGCACCGTGTATATTTTGATGCGGTCCTCTTGTGCAAACTAGGCCGGCGACCTAATGACCTATGCGTCCGTAACTGTTCCCACGTAGGCACGTTTACACATATTTTATGGGCCCGCCCCTCCATACAACACTATTGGAAAGAAGTCACCCGCCAGATGGCACGGGCCACTGGGAAGTCGGTGGTCCCCTCCCTTAAGTTATGTCTCCTGAACGTGTGGGAGGATACGGACCTTACCCCTGCGGAGCAGGAGTGGGCGGGGCTGGGCCCTAGCTAAGAGGAACATTGCCCAGAAATGGGGGGTGGCTGCTTTGCCGTCCTTGAGCGCCTGGGCTAAAGATATGGATTTCTCGATGGTGGCGGAGAAAACGGTTTATAAGGGTAGAGGGTGCCCCCAAAAATGGGACCGTAAATGGGGACGGTGGAATAAATATCGGGGGGACATTTGTATATCTCCCACTGTGGAACTCCGGCGTGAGAGACAGGCTCTAATGGATAATTTGGGAACAGAGGGAAAGTCCGGAGCCTTGGGAGACACTTAAGCATGCACTATGGGAATTTGAGCCCCTGGGACTTGGGCGAGTCGGTGGGTTGTCTGTATGGCGCTCTATGTTGGGTTGGTCTCTGAGCGAAATTACCCTTGATGTGATGTTGATTTTGTCTGGTGCCCTTACATATACCTTGTATACTTACAGTCTGTGCTGGGGTCGTGACTGCTGTAACTGCTGCAGAGTTAATGTTAATAAAAAGTTTATTAAAAAAAAAAAGATGGTGGTGGACTGGACGCCTCCCCAAACACTGGCATGGTCTCTCCCAGTAACGTCGCTAAGGAGGAGGGTGCCTGTTTCGCAATGGTGGTGCAGAGGGTGGCTGAGTTCCTGGACTTAACGCTGCCCTCAGTGGCAGTCAAGACACACATCTTGCCAGAGGTGATTCAGCCATGAGTTGCTCCCATCAAACCATTACTCTCGTTCAATAAAGCACTTTCTGACGTACTACCCGGGACCTGGTCCAAGGAGTTCATGTGCATTGGAAAATTGCCTGCCATTGCCCACCCCAGGAGACCACAATTTCCTCATCCAGCACCCCACCCCAGAGAGGTTGGGGGTTCAATCCTCCATCTCCAAAGTCAACCCAGATGCATCCCCTACCACTCCTTTGGAGAGGGCATCCAAAAGGCTAAATACCTTGGGGAAGATATTGTTCTCTTCCTCTAGCCTAGCAATGTGTCAGTGAACACCGCATGCCTCTTGGATCAGTACTTCCACACCATCTGGGACTCATTTGAGCAAGTGCTGCCCATGGTCTTGGAGAAGGCCTGAGCCCTGTCTGTTCTGAACCCAGGAGACTGTATGGTATTGTTGGACATGCAGGGTGCATATTTTCACATCCCCCATTCTACCTGCCCACAGGCGTTACCTATGGTTTACGTTGGCAAGGAGCACTTTCAGTTTGCCATGCTCCCCTTTGGGGCCTTACCATGGCCCTTGGGTACTCACAAACGTGATGGTTTTGGTTACAGTTCATCTACAGAAGTCAGGGTAACGGCGAACCTCCTGCATTTGCTGGGATTCATTAGCAACATGCTGAAGTCACACCTCACTCCCTATCAGACGCTCTCTTTCATCTGAGCTATTCTGGACACAGTGCAGTTTGTGGCTTATTCTCCTGAGCGGCGTGTCCCAGATGTTCAGGCTGTAATACTGATGTTTCAGCATGTATCCCTTATTTCTGTGAGACTGACTGAGGCTGGTGGGACTCGTGGCCTCCTGCAACCTCCCAGTAGCACATGCCCTCTGGCATATGAGGGCTTTGTAGTGGGACCTGAAGTTCCAGTGGGGGCAGCATCCAGGGAATCTCTCCGACATGGTCCATATCTCAGAGGGAACTGCAAAAGACCTGCAGTGGTGGCTGGCTAACAAACCACGATTGGGTCTGTGGCAGACCCCTCTCCCTTGGCCTTCTGGAAGAGGGGGAGTACAAAGGACTCTGATGTGGAGTCTGGAAACCGCAGGAGACCAATCTACTGGATCTTCAGGTGATCGGATTGGTATTAAAAGCCTTCCTTCCTTCCTTCAGTCAGGCGAAAGATAGTGCAGGTGTTAATGGAAAACAACACCGCCATATGGTATTGCAACAAACAGGGCGGTGAGGGGTTATAAAGCCTTTGTCAAGAGGGAGGCCTTGCACCTCTGGTATTGGCTGGTACACCAGTGCATATTCCTTGTGGTTTACCACCTGGCAGACCCTCTGAACGTCAGAGCGGACCAACTCAGGTGTCCATACCTAGCGCATCACGAATGGCCTCCCTATCCAGAGGTGGCGCAAGGTCTCGTCCAAGAGTGGGGAGAGCCTTGGTTATTTCTGTTCACCTCCGTCGAGAATGCACAATGGCAGCAGTTTTGCTTGTTGGAGTTTCCAAGGCTGCTCTTTCTCTGAGACACTTTTCGTCTCGAATGGAGCTCCAGCCTCCTGTAAGGACGCCTTTCCTCCCATACCACTCTTGCCCAGAGTTCTCAAGAAGATCAGGAACGACTGGGCCCAAATCATTCTAGTGGCTACGGATTTGACTCTGAGAGTCTGATATCCCGAGCAGTTGAGCATGGGTCCTCCGATCAGGCTTCTTCTTCAGGAGGATCTTCTGTCACAGAGCTAGTGCTGGGTTCTGCACCCGACCCTTCATGTGTGGAGATTGAGCGGTGACAGTTAACAGCTTTCGACCTTCGCCTGAAGTTTGCAGTGTTATCTTGGCAGCCAGGCGTCCCTCCACCAAGTGCTGCCTTTTAAGCAAGTTTGTGGCTTAGTGCACAGGTGAAAATAGTTGACTTCCTTTCTGCACCCTATTCCCAGGTTATTTTGTTTGTTCTTACCCTAGCCCATCAGGGCTCTCCGTTGGGCACATTGAAAGGTTATTTGTCTGCCATCTCTGCATTTCTACGGTTGCCATATCAGTCCTTGCTTTTCAAGTCCCCTATTGTAAATGCGTTTCTGAAAAGACTTCCAGATACCAGCACCTTTCATTATGTTACAGTGGGACCTCAACCTAGTTATCAGATGTTAGATGTGTGCTCCCTTTGAACCTCTACATAACTGCCCTCTTGAGCCTACTACCATAAAAACGGACTTCTTAGTGGTGAAGTGGTGGAGTGTCAGTGAGTGGCAGGCACTGTCAGCACATCCTCCGTACCTCAACATTTACCCAGACAAACTGGTCCTTCGTAGAGCATCCTTTCTACTGAAAGTGGTAACACGCTTTCACATAGGTTGGTCCATAACTCTGCCTACCATCCATGCTCGGTCTTATCCCTCTAATGAAGACAAGATATGCCATTGGTTGGACCCATTTTACCTCGACTGCACAAAATAGTTTCTCGTGGACGATCAGTACTTCATGGGATAATTCGGAGCAAAGGAAGGAAAGGCAGTGCAGAAATGCACCATCCCATGATGGATAGTGCATTGCAATAAAACATGCTAATCATTGGCAAAAAAGCAACCTCTTCCAGGCTTTCAAGCTCATTCCTTCAGAGCTAAGGCTGTGACCACTGCGTTAGCTTGCAGAGTTCGTGTCCTGGATATCTGACGGGCAGCAATGTGGGCTTCCCTGCACACGTTCGCAAAGCATTACTGCCTGGACAGTCTTGTCTGGCGTGATATGCATTTTGCCCGCTCCGTCCTGTTGGACTTTCAAGCCTAATCCATATCGCAGCCCCTCTATTCTAAGGAATCCCCGGTTAGAAGTCTCTGTCAGATAAGCAAGTTACTAACCTTCGTTAACACCTTATCTGAAAGAACCTGTCTAGCCGCAGATTCCTTACCGACCTAGCCCTCCTTCATGCTCTGCCAACAGATTTTAGGCTAAGGGCTGTTCCCCTTTCAAACTCCTAGTTTAGTGCATCAGTGGTCCGTGCCCTTCATGGCTCCACACTTCTGGCGTGGAAAACCACAAAAAGAAACTGACATAAGTGTGCTGGAGTAACTCCTCCATAGGCACTGCACACATTACTTCCAGCGCTGAGGATACCAGGTGGTGCTGAACGACGCCACACCTACCTGCACACAGGAGCACTGCTCACCCAAAAATGTCCATGTCAAGTTTGACACCTGATGAATAGTCTAAGGTAAGGAATCTGCGGCTAGATAGTCTCTATTGGATAAGACATTTTCCAAAGGTAAATAACTTATTCATCAGACCAATGTTCTAATCCAGTATTTCCTGGTTTCCGGCCTGTTGAAGCTGCTACTAATGTACAGGATTCATCTGAAATTTTAATGTTGGGTGGAGTGGCGGGAAATGGAGTTTATCATCTTGTAGATGATGCAGTGTACAAGCTTACATGGGGCTCATGATTATTTCACAAACTCAGATGCCCTGCTGAATCATCATCCTGAGGTTCAGGGGTGTCCTTCAAGCCCTCAATTCTTCTCTACCTGCAGTGATATCAAAGAAAGTTGTGGTGCAATAACACCGCACAACCACCATGGACTGCCTCCAACAAAATAAAACTAAGTTCTAGACTCCATCAAGGGATCCCAAAAATGTGGTCATTGGTTTCTGGCACGCGGCTATTTAATAAGGGATTTCCTTTTCCATATGTACAACTGTGAAAGCACATTCAGGTTATTGTCCAGATTCCCTTGATCACAAAGTAATCATCAATTATGAAACTAAGGATCTGAAAGAAACACGTTAGTTAGATTCCTCACCTTAGAATATCCCCAGGCGTCAGACTGGATCCGGAAGATTTTTGTAGCAATACCCCTTGCGCATCGCTAGGCGTCGTCTGCGGTTCCGCGTCCGTCGTTGGCGTCATTCGCCGGAATGACGTCGTCGGAGTACTTAGACGCCGCCCTCGCGCGCTGACGTCAGTTCTTCTTTTTTCCGCGCCAGTAAGCGCCGATCCGGGAGAGCTACCCCTTTAGTCATTTTTGACAAATTTTTGGACTCTTTTTTGGTCACTTTATTGACTCTGGTGCCGGTAGGATGCCTGGTTTCAAGGCCTGTGTCGACTGTCACCGACTGATGTCGGTAACCGATCACCATCGCCGGTGCCTGTATTGTTTGGGGCCCGACCACGACGCGGAGTCGTGTTCCAACTGTATGGCCCTGACCTCGAAAGCTAGGCGGGAGCGGTCCCGTAAGCTTCTCGAGCTTCGTCACTCGGCTCCGCGCCCCTCTCGATCTCGGTCCAGGAGGAGGTCCAAGGATCGGTCGCGGAGCCGCAGCCAACACCATCGCTCGTCTGGCTCGAAGTCCTCGGGTAAGTTGAAGCGATCCAAGAAGTCTGTAGGAGAGTGGCATCGACTGCATAGTTGCCCCCAACTTTTTTCTGATGTTTTGACTGTTTTTATGACTTTAGCCAGGCTGTGGCCCTGCTATCCAGGACCCCAGCCTATCTTCCTCTGTTAAACCTTGTGAGTACCCTAGGTACCAACCAATTGGATGCTGAGGGTGCCCTGCCAGTCCCTTGTAGATGGTATCCTAGGTACCCAGGGCATGGGCCCCTCAATAGGCCTACCAGGGCTGCAGCACTTATTGTGCCACCCTGGGACAGCCATACAAACTGACACCACCAGACCACTACTGTAGTCTGGGTAAGGTGGTGCTAGCACCCCTTACAGGGATGTAGGTACCCTATATCCCACAGCATTACAACACATATACTCTCATAGGTCACCCCTATGGCAGGCCCTGGTAATCCTACAGTGCTGGGTGCTGAGGTATGTGTGAGGGGGGACCCCTACATGAGTAGGGCCTCTCTGCAACCTTTGTAAAATCGTTACTGGGTTGTTTGTAGTGTAGCCATACCATATACTCTTAACCACATTATAAGTAAATCGCGTCATCGCGATAACTTGAGAATGGCTACACAGAACCATATCGTGTTTGGTGTCAAACATGAAGGAATCATACCCCCAGTCCAGCCATGGGCATGAGGGTACGATTCCCCCTTGCTAGAAGGGCAATATGGGAAAAGCGGTAGAATTTAGACACCAATTTAAAAGTGCACATGTACCACAAAATGGCTACTGTCCGCCACCTACACGACTCTGGCTGGCTGTTGCTGGGGAAAACCCCAGCCTCGCCATCTGGACAATAGGGCTCCTGTGGCAGGGAGGTGCCAGCACCTCCCCAGACAGGATATGTGGATTGGAACAGGGTGGGTGCACCAAATGTCCTTTCAGAGTTGCATGTAGGCAGCTGCAGAGCCCCAATTCTGCATACACCGCCTGGAACCGGTTCAGGGGCATCCTGCCCCTCGCCCAGGTGGGAAACACACAAAGGGGAGTGGGTGTAGCAACCCTTTCCCGCCTCTACTCTGATTGGTAGGCTCTATTTGGGACCATCCCCTAATCTTGGGAATATATGGGAATAACGTGGCCCCAGAGCATTAGATTCGTCCAGAACTTTACAGAACTGACCTTCGATGAGCTGCTGCCCAGCTGACTGACGAAATCTCCCTTGGGATAAAGGAGTTATCCCCCTGCTTGGCAGGCACCTAAAAGACTGCAAGATACCCGGTTGGAACTTCGCTGCTCTCACAAACTTCGACGCCTTCCATCAACCTTGAGGTGGGTCTCCAGAGCATCCCAGAGTCCTGTGAGCGTGCCCAGCAAGCCTGAGCACCGTGGACCACGTGGGTGCCGAGATCCCTGCATACCCGGAGACCCCGGCCACCTCTTGCATAGCACACGACCCCGACCAGTGGGGAAGTTGTGCTTTGGCCCATTTCTGAGCCAACCTTCAAGCAGCATCCGTGCCAAAGCTCAGCTCCCTAGTCCGCTCCGGTGGCCTGTGGGAGCCCTTTTTGCTGCCTTCCGCGGTCCCTTGTCTCTCGACTTGTGGGCCCTGGCGGATGACAATCTTTATTTCCAAGAGTTCCCCTGGTTGCTCCAGGCCTGCTCTGCGCTCCCTCCAAAGGGGAGCACCCTCAGACCTCGTGGGTCTGCACCAGCAGCTGCTTTGTGCGTCTTGCGTGGGTTGCGGTTACCAAGGCTTAGTGGATCCAATCGGGACACTAACACCGCAGCGACCCTCATCCGACGTGGGACAGTCGCCCTCCAGAAGCTGGCCTTCCTTGAAGCCTCCCGGAGCCCGTGACTGCAGAGCCCAGCTGCACCTTCCTCAACTGAAGCAGCCGACATCGAAGGGCTCATTGCTGTGAGCCCCCTGGTCACAGTGCCGTGACCCAGACTCTGTCCCCTCTGCTTTCAGGTTCATCTTTACCTTTTCTACATCTTCAATCTTCACGACTTCATCGACGCTTTCAGCTAGCAGCAGTTTGGACTACTTTTCCATTGAAAATCAGCCCGCGACCCGAAACGAGAATCGACCTATGCACCCGGCTTCCCTGGGGCAGGTAACAGGGGTACTTCGGTACTCCCGTGGTGGTGGGCTCTCCAAAGCCTTAAGTCTCAAGCCTTAACTTTGTACTACTGCTAGAAGTGTCCTTAAGCTTTAATTATTCAACCGCGATATTCTCCTTAGGCTAACATTGCGATCCAAATAGCAACTCTTTGCACTGCACGCGTCTCCCGTGGGTCCCCTTCCTCTTAACTGTGGGTGGATTCTGAAGGGGCAAGCAATCCTGAATGCCCTAGGCATTGCCTGTAGAATTGTCGTGGTTCTTATACCACTATTTTAGTATATGGTTTGGTCCCCCCCTAGGGCCCATTGATTTCTGTGCTATTTATTGTGTTTATAAATGCTTGTTTGGAATGTAACTTTGCCACTAGTCACATAAAGTGTCTGTGGGATTCTGCCTAGAATAAATACATATATTTTATATATATACCTGTGTGGACTACTCTTTCATTTGGTTATTCAAGAGGTTATTATGGTAAAACAATAAGCTTAACACTCCTTCAAGACTTAGCCTGAAGGCTGCTCTCCACAGCTACCACTAGGATAGCTTCCTTTAAAGGTTGTCTTAAACCTATCATCAATAAGAGTCGAATTGGACTGGTGCAAGGTGTCCCTATAACTAGGAACAGCATATGCCAGGCCAACTTCTCACATTGGTGTGCAGCGGTTGGATTCAAGCTTGCCATTGTTTTACCAGAGAACAAATTGAATTTCTAAAGTGAAAGCCACTTGGTACCAAAGGTACATATAAATTCAAGCTAGAATACAATAAGTTCTACTGAACTTAGAGTTGTGTGTAGAGGGTTTAGCACACCTTGACTACAACTCAAGAGAGGGTTCAGTAGGCCACACTTAGTGTAGGTAGATACACCACTATCACTACACTAGACATGTCTTCAGGTGCAGGTACCACTAAGGCTCCGGAAGGACCCCAAAGGTCCCCAGTCCCAGGGTCCCAGTCGATAAGTATGATCATCTCTCCTTTGCTGAGCTCAGGGAGATGTGCACCCTTAGAAAACTGAAGACAAACAAAGGTGCTAACACCCAACGTCTCAGGGAAATCCTGCTCATAGCAGACTTTATGGAGACCATAGGGTCCAGTGGGGTAGACAGGTTGGGTGGGCATCCTTCAGAAGAGGACATTCCCAGAGTGGACTCTGATGAGGACCAGGAAGAGGAAGAACTCAACCTGGAAGACAACAACCATTCACAAACTGGAGGTGATGGCCCAAGAGGCACTCCCTCCATCCTTAAAAGGAGAATGGTGGATCCAGACAGAAAGAACAGATCCCCCTCAGAGGGGTCCATCCATTCTGTGAGATCCAAAGGGACCTCTGCCTCTTCTCAGAGAAGAGAATCCTCTCATGAGAGGAAATGCAGACGGATCAAATTTGAGCATGCTAAGCTTCAGCTTATAAGAGAACAGTTAGCTTTGGACAGGGAAGCCCCGGAGCTTCAGAAAGCTTCAATGAAGTGGGGTCTAGAGACCCCTGGTGGCAGTAAGGAAACCCCTAGAGTTAGAGAGAAAGTCCCTGACAATAGGAACCTCCACAAGATTGTGCCCCCCTATCAGAATGGGGATTACATCCACAAATGGATATCTGCTCTTGAGAGGGCCTGTAGAGTACAGAGGGTCCCAGTAGAGCAGTGGGCAGCAATCCTGTGGCTCTCCTTTTCAGATAAAGGTAGAGACAAGCTCCTCTCTGTAAGAGAAGAGGATGCTGATGATTACTATCTTGAAAGCTGCGTTAATAGATGGGTTTGGCTTAACCACTGATCAATACAGACTTAAGTTCAGAGACACCCAGAAAGCACAGAATCAAGATTGGGTAGACGTTGTGGATTGTGCAACCAAGGCACTGGAAGGTTGGTTAACTGGCAGTAAAGTAAATGATTATACAGGATTATACAATCTCATAATGAGGGAGCAGATCCTTAATAATTGTCAGAATCAGCTCTTACATCAGCACCTGGTTGACTCTGATCTGACCTCTCCCCAAGAATTGGGAAAGAAGGCAGACAAATGGGTCAGAACCAGGATTAAGCAGAAGGTCCAGCCCTTGGGAGGTGCAACTAAAAAGGAAGATGCCAAAAACTCTGACAAGGGTGGGGAAAAGGGAAAAGACCAGCAGCCTTCAACAGGCCCCCAAAAAGCAGCATCTGAGAATACCAAGAACAACAAACCCAAACAACCAAGGAAGCCATGGTGTAAACACTGTAAACAGACTACCCATTGGACTTCAGACTGTAATAAGGCCAAAGACTCCAAAAGCACCACACCTGCTCCTAAGGATCCTGTTCCCCCTAGTACAGTTATAGGTGTTGGTGCAAAGAACAAGGGCATAGTAGGGTTGACCCTGGGATCTGGAGAGGACTCTGGCCTAGTCAGAACTCCTACTCAGGCTGTTCTAGTTTGTGATGGGGACTTGTCCCTGTTTGTGAGCCCCAGTGGTCTGGGCAAATACAGACAACAGCCAACCATAAATGGAAGGGAGTCACTAGCTTACAGGGATACAGGGGCTAGTGTCACTATGGTGACTAAGGACCTTGTAGACCCTAGCCAGATCATACTTGGAGAGATATACCAAGTGACCAACGCTAGCAACGTTAGTACAGACCATGCTCTAGCTGTTGTGAACTTCTCCTGGGGAGGGGTAACTGGCCTCAAGAAAGTTGTGGTGAGTGCAGACCTACCTGTGGAATGTTTACTAGGGAATGATTTGGAGACCTCAGCATGGGCTGAGGTGGAGCTAAGTACCCATGCAGCAATGCTGGGTATACCAGCAGAAGTATTTGCCCTGACAAGGTCAAAAGCAAAGCTGACAGGAACTGAACAGGCCTTGGATCCTGGAAAAATGGACCAAGGGCCTTCCAAGAGGAGGAGTAGCAGGGGTAAGGCAGAGCCTTCCCCCCAGGATCAGTCTGTAGAGACTCTCTTAGCAGAAGAGGATCTAGCTCCTGAAGAACGAACTGCCCCAGAGGAACTGGAACCTGATCAGGTTGAGTTCTTGGGGGCAGGGGGACCTTCTACGGCAGACTTGAGCCTGGAGCAGCAGAGCTGCCCCACTCTTGAACCCCTCAGACAGCAAGCTGCTGCTGAGGCTGCAGGGAATGCCAGTGGGACCCATAAGATATATTGGGATGAAGGGCTCCTTTACTCTGAGGGTCGAGACCCCAAGCCTGGTGCAGCCAAGAGGTTGGTCATACCTCAGAAGTTTAGGGGCTTCCTGCTCACACTGGCCCATGATATTCCCTTAGCAGGATACCTGGGCCAAAACAAGACCTGAGATAGAAATGTCCCTTAATTTCATTGGCCCCAGATGAGTGAAGACTGTAAGAGCTTTTGCAGCTCTTGCATTACCTGCCAGGCAAGTGGCAAGGCAGGTAAATCCACAAAGGCCCCCCTGATACCATTGCCTGTGGTGGGGGTGCCCTTTGAGCGGGTGGGGATTGACATTGTTGGTCCCCTGGACCCACCAACAGCATCTGGGCACAGGTTCATTCTAGTGGTAGTGGATCATGCCACTAGATACCCAGAAGCTATTCCCCTTAGGACCATCACAGCTCCTGTGGTGGCAAGGGCCCTCCTTGGAGTCTTCTCCAGGGTGGGGTTTCCTAAGGAGGTATTGTCTGACAGAGGTACAAACTTTATGAGTAGTTACCTGAAGGCAATATGGAAGGAGTGTGGTGTTAACTACAAGTTCACCACCCTTACCATCCTCAATGCAATGGTCTTGTTGAAAGGTTCAACAAGACCTTAAAGGGTATGATTAAAGGACTACCAGAAAAGCTTAGGCGAAAATGGGATGTTCTTCTGCCCTGCCTTCTCTTTGCATACAGAGAGGTGCCACAGAAGGGGGTTGGTTACAGCCCTTTTGAACTTTCGTTTGGCCATCCTGTTAGAGGGCCACTTTGTCTGGTGAAGGAGGGATGGGAGCAACCTCTCAAACCTCCTAAACAGGACATAGTGGACTATGTACTTGGTCTCCGCTCCCGGATGGCTGAGTATATGAAGAAGGCAACTAAAAACCTGGAGGCAAGTCAGGAATTACAGAAAGCCTGGCATGACCAAAAGGCTGTCCTGGTGGTGTACCAGCCAGGTCAGAAGGTATGGGTGTTGGAGCCAGTGGCCCCAGCAGCTCTCCAAGATAAGTGGAGTGGACCCCATACCATTTTGGAGAAAAAGGGAGAGGCTACCTACCTGGTAGACCTTGGCACTCCCAGAAGTCCCCACAGGGTACTTCATGTGAATAGGTTGAAAGTATATGTGGACAGGGCTGACATGGGCTTGCTCATGGCAACAGATGAGGGACAGGAGGAAGAGAGTGACCCTCTCCCAGACCTGCTCTCTCAGAACCCTGACAATGGTTCAGTTGATGGAGTAGCCTTGGCCGGCAGCCTCACTGACCAGCAGCAAGCAGACTGTAGACAGGTTCTACAAGCTTACAGACATATGTTTTCTCTGACTCCTAGTCAGACCACCTGGTGCACTCACGAAGTGGACATTGGGGACAGTCTGCCTGTCAAGAATAAAATCTGCAGGCAACCTGATCATGTCAGGGACTGCATACGGACTGAAGTCCAAAAGATGTTGGAGTTGGGAGTGATTGAGCCCTCAGATAGCCCTTGGGCTAGCCCAGTAGTCCTAGTACCAAAACCTCACACCCAGGGTGGTAAGAGGGAGATGAGGTTCTGTGTAGACTACAGGGGACTCAATGCAGTCACTAAGACTGATGCTCATCCAATTCCCAGAGCAGATGAGCTCATAGATAGGTTGGCCTCTGCCAAATATCTGAGCACATTTGATCTGACAGCTGGCTACTGGCAGATAAGGTTTGCTGAGTCTGCAAAAGCCAAAACAGCATGTTCTACCCCTAGTGGGCATTATCAATTTATTGTGATGCCCTTTGGTTTGAAAAATGCACCTGCCACTTTTCAAAGGTTGGTGAACCAAGTCCTCTCAGGCCTGGAAGACTTTAGTGCAGCATATCTAGAGGATATTGCTGTATTTAGCTCCACCTGGGAAGATCACCTGATCCACCTGAGGAAAGTTTTAGAAGCCCTGCAGAAGGCTGGGCTCACTATCAAGGCTACTAAGTGCCAGATAGGGCAGAGTCAGGTTGTATACCTGGGACACCTCGTAGGTGGAGGCCAGGTTCAGCCATTACAGAGCAAAATCCAGACCATCATGGACTGGGTTGCTCCAACCACCCAGACTCAGGTTCGAGCTTTCTTGGGCATGACTGGTTATTATAGGAGATTTGTGAAAGGATATGGATCCATAGTGACCCCCTTGAATGATCTCACCTCCAAGAGGATGCCCAAAAAGGTTCAGTGGACTGTCAGCTGTCAGAAAGCTTTTGATGACCTTAAACAGGCAATGTGCTCTGCTCCAGTGCTCCAAAGCCCCAACTACTCCAAAGAATTCATAGTTCAAACTGATGCTTCAGAGGTGGGGGTAGGTGCTGTGTTATCACAACTGAATGAGGAGGGCCAGGATCAACCAGTAGCTTTTATTAGCAGAAGGTTGACCCCCAGAGAGAAACGTTGGTCAGCCATAGAGAGGGAGGCCTTTGCTGTGGTCTGGGCCCTGAAGAAGCTGAGGCCATACCTGTTTGGCACTCACTTCATTGTTCAGACAGATCATAAGCCCCTCCTATGGCTAAAACAGATGAAGGGTGAAAACCCCAAACTACTCAGGTGGTCCATTTCCCTACAGGGGATGGACTATACAGTGGAACATAGACCTGGGAGCAACCATGCCAATGCAGATGGCCTCTCCAGATATTTCCACTTAGAACATGAAGACTCAACTGGTCAAGGTTAGTTTAATGTCCCTGCATTTTGGGGGGGGGGTTATGTAGGAGAGTGGCATCGACTGCATTGTTGCCCCCAACTTTTTGCTGATGTTTTGACTGTTTTTATGACTTTAGCCAGGCTGTGGCCCTGCTATCCAGGACCCCAGCCTATCTGCTTCCTCTGTTAAACCTTGTGAATACCCTAGGTACCAACCAATTGGATGCTGAGGGTGCCCTGCCAGTCCCTTGTAGATGGTACCCTAGGTACCCAGGGCATGGGCCCCTCAGTAGGCCTACCAGGGCTGCAGCACTTATTGTGCCACCCTGGGACAGCCATACAAACTGACACCACCAGACCACTACTGTAGTCTGGGTAAGGTGGTGCTAGCACCCCTTACAGGGATGTAGGTACCCTATATCCCACACCATTACAACACATATACTCTCATAGGTCACCCCTATGGCAGGCCCTGGTAATCCTACAGGGCTGGGTGCTGAGGTATGTGTGAGGGGGGACCCCTACGTGAGTAGGGCCTCTCTGCAACCTTTGTAAAATCGTTACTGGGTTGTTTGTAGTGTAGCCATACCATATACTCTTAACCGCATTATAAGTAAATCGCGTCATCGCGATAACTTGAGAATGGCTAAATAGAACCATATGGTGTTTGGTGTCAAACATGAAGGAATCATACCCCCAGTCCAGCCATGGGCATGAGGGTACGATCCCCCCTTGCTAGAAGGGCGATATGGGAAAAGCGGTAGAATTTAGACACCAATTTAAAAGTGCACATGTACCACAAAATGGCTACTGTCCGCCACCTACACGACTCTGGCTAGCTGTTGCTGGGGAAAACCCCAGCCTCGCCATCTGGACAATAGGGCTCCTGTGGCAGGGAGGTGCCAGCACCTCCCCAGACAGGATATGTGGATTGGAACAGGGTGGGTGCACCAAATGTCCTTTCAGAGTTGCACGTAGGCAGCTGTAGAGCCCCAATTCTGCATACACCGCCTGGAACCGGTTCAGGGGCATCCTGCCCCTCGCCCAGGCGGGAAACACACAAAGGGGAGTGGGTGTAGCCACCCTTTCCCGCCTCTACTCTGATTGGTAGGCTCTATTTGGGACCATCCCCTAATCTTGGGGATATATGGGAATAACGTGGCCCCAGAGCCTCAGATTAATCCAGAACTTCACAGAACTGACCTTCGACGAGCTGCTGCCCAGCTGACTGAAGAAATCTCCCTTGGGATAAAGGAGTTATCCCCCTGCTTGGCAGGCACCCGAAAGACTGCAAGATACCCGGTTGGAGCTTCGCTGCTCTCACGAACTTCGACGTCTTCCAACAACCTTGAGGTGGGTCTCTAGAGCATCCCAGAGTCCTGTGAGCGTGCCCAGCAAGTCTGAGCACCGTGGACCACGTGGGTGCCGAGATCCCTGCATACTCCGAGAACCCAGCCACCTCTTGCATAGCACACGACCCCGACCAGTGGGGAAGTTGTGCTTTGGCCCATTTCTGAGCCAACCTTCAAGCAGCATCCGTGCCAAATCTCAGCTCCCTAGCCCGCTCCGGTGGCCCGTTGGAGCCCTTTTACGCACTCCATTTTGCTGCCTTCCGCGGTCCCTTGTCTCTCGACTTGTGGGCCCTGGCGGAGGACAATCTTCACATCCAAGAGTTCCCCTGATTGCTTCAGGCCTGCTCTGCGCTCCCTCCAAAGGAGAGCACCCTCAGACCTCGTGGGTCTGCACCAGCAGCTGCTTTGTTTATCTTGCGTGGGTTGCGGTTGCCAAGGCTTAGTGGATCCAATTGGGACACTAACACCGTAGCTACCCTCATCCAACGTGAGACAGTCGCCCTCCAGAAGCTGGCCTTCCTTGAAGCCTCCCGGAGCCCGTGACTGCAGAGCCAAGCTGCATCTTCCTCACCTGAAGCACCCGACATCGAAGGGCTCCTTGCTGTGAGCCCCCTGGTCACTGTGCCGTGACCCAGACTCTGTCACCTCTGCTTTCAGGTTCTTCTCAATATTTTCTACATCTTAGATCTTCACGACTTCTTCGACGCTTTCAGCTAGCAGCAGTTTGGACTACTTTTCCATTGAAAATCAGCCCGTGACCCGACACCAGAATCGACCTATGCACCCGGCTTCCCTGGGGCAGGTAACAGTGGTACTTCGGTACTCCCGTGGTGGTGGGCTCTCCAAAGCCTTAAGTCTCAAGCCTTAACTCTGTACTACTGCTAGAAGTGTCTTTAATCTTTAAATATTCAACCGCGACATTCTCCATAGGCTAACATTGCGATCCCGATAGCAGCTCTTTGCACTGCACGCGTCTCCCGTGGGTCCCCTTCCTCTTAACTGTGGGTGGATTCTGAAGGGGCAAGCGATCCTGAATGCCCTAGGCATTGCCTGTAGAATTGTCGTGGTTCTTATACCACTATTTTAGTATATGGTTTGGTCCCCCCCTGGGGCCCATTGATTTCTGTGCTATTTATTGTGTTTATAAATGCTTGTTTGAAGTGTAACTTTGCCACTAGTCACATAAAGTGACTGTGGGATTCTGTCTAGAATAAATACATATATTTTATATATATACCTGTGTGGGCTACTCTTTCATTTGGTTATTCAAGAGGTTATTATGGTAAAACAATAAGCTTAACACTCCTTCAAGACTTAGCCTGAAGGCTGCTCTCCACAGCTACCACTAGAATAGCTTTCTTTAAAGGTTGTCTTAAACCTATCATCAATAAGAGTCGAATTGGACTGTTGCAAGGTGTCCCTATAACTAGGAACAGCATATGCCAGGACGACTTCTCACACTAAGGTCTTAGACTCGTACTCTGGCCTACTGGTTAAGGTCTTAACTCTTACTCTGGCCTAATAGCTAAGGTCTTAACCCTTACTCTGGCCTAAAAGCTAAGGTCTTAGACTCGTACTCTGGCCTAATAGCTAAGGTCTTAGATTCGTACTCTGGCCTAATGGTTAAGGTCTTAACTCTTACTCTGGCCTAATAGCTAAGGTCTTAACTCTTACTCTGGCCTAATAGCTAAGGTCTTTGACTCGTACTCTGGCCTAATGGTTAAGGTCTTAACTCTTACTCTGGCCTAATAGCTAAGGTCTTAGACTCGTACTCTGGCCTAATAGCTAAGGTCTTAGACTCGTACTCTGGCCTAATGGTTAAGGTCTTAACTCTTACTCTGGCCTACAGGTTAAGGTCTTAACTCTTACTCTGGCCTACTGGTTAAGGTCTTAACTCTTACTCTGGCCTAATAGCTAAGGTCTTAGACTCGTACTCCGGCCTACTGGTTAAGGTCTTAACTCTTACTCTGGCCTAATAGCTAAGGTCTTAACTCTTACTCTGGCCTAATAGCTAAGGTCTTGACTTTTACTCTGGCCTAATAGCTAAGGTCTTAGACTCGTGCTCTGGCCTAATGGTTAATGTCTTAACTCTTACTCTGGCCTAATAGCTAAGGTCTTAACTTTTACTCTGGCCTAATAGCTAAGGTCATAGACTCGTACTCTGGCCTAATGGTTAAGGTCTTAACTCTTTCTCTGGCCTAATAGCTAAGGTCTTAGACTCGTACTCTGGCCTAATGGTTAAGGTCTTAACTCTTACTCTGGCCTACTGGTTAAGGTCTTAACTCTTACTCTGGCCTAATAGCTAAGGTCTTAGACTCATACTCTGGCCTAATGGTTAAGGTCTTAACTCTTACTGTGGCCTAATAGCTAAGATCTTAACTCTTACTCTGGCCTAATAGCTAAGGTCTTAGACTAGTACTCTGGACTAATGGTTAAGGTCTTAACTCTTATTCTGGCCTAATAGCTAAGGTCTTAACTCTTACACTGGCCTAATAGCTAAGGTCTTAGACTCGTACTCTGGCCTAATGGTTAAGGTCTTAACTCTTACTCTGGCCTAATAGCTACGGTCTTAACTCCTACTCTGGCCGAATAGCTAAGGTCTTAGACTTGTACTCTGGCCTAATGGTTAAGGTCTTAGACTCGTACTCTGGCCTAATAGCTAAGGTCTTAACTCTTACTCTGGCATAATAGCTAAGGTCTTAACTCTTACTCTGGCCTAAGATCTAAGGTCTTAGACTCGTACTCTGGCCTAATAGCGAAGGTCTTAACTCTTACTCTGGCCTAATAGCTAAGGTCTTAACTCTTACTCTGGCCTAATAGCTAAGGTCTTAGACTCGTACTCTGGCCTAATAGCTAAGGTCTTAACTCTTACTCTGGCCTAATGGTTAAGGTCTTAACTCTTACTCTGGCCTACTGGTTAAGGTCTTAACAGTTACTCTGACCTAATAGCTAAGGTCTTAGACTCGTACTCTGGCCTAATGGTTAAGGTCTTAACTCTTACTCTGGCCTAATAGCTAAGGTCTTAACTCTTACTCTGGCCTAATAGCTAAGGTCTTAGACTCGTTCTCTGGCCTAATGGTTAGGGTCTTAGACTCGTACTCTGGCCTAATAGCTAAGGTCTTAACTCTTACTCTGGCCTAATAGCTAAGGTCTTAGACTCATACTCTGGCCTAATAGCTAAGGTCTTAACTCTTACTCTGGCCTAATAGCTAAGGTCCTAACTCTTACTCTGGCCTAATAGCTAAGGTATTAGACTCGTACTCTGGCCTAATAGCTAAGGTCTTAGATTCGTACTCTGGCCTAATGGGTAAAGGTCTTAACTCTTACTCTGGCCTAATAGCTAAGGTCTTAACTCTTACTCTGGCGTAATAGCTAAGGTCTTAGACTCGTACTCTGGCCTAATGATTAAGGTCTTAACTCTTAATCTGGCCTAATAGCTAAGGTCTTAGACTCGTGCTCTGGCCTAATGGTTAAGGTCTTAACTCTTACTCTGGCCTACTGGTTAAGGTCTTAACTCTTACTCTGGCCTAATAACTAAGTTCTTAGACTGGTACTCTGGCCTAATGGTTAAGGTCTTAACTCTTACTCTGGCCTAATAGCTAAGGTCTTAGACTCGTACTCTGGCCTAATGGTTAAGGTCTTAACTCTTACTCTGGCCTAATAGCTAAGGTCTTAGACTCGTACTCTGGCCTTATAGCTAAGGTCTTAACTCTTACTCTGGCCTAATAGCTAAGGTCTTTGACTTGTACTCTGGCCTAATTGTTAAGGTCTTAACTCTTACTCTGGCCTAATAGATAAGGTCTTAGACTCATACTCAGGCCTAATAGCTAAGATCTTAGACTCGTACTCTGGCCTAATGGTTAAGGTCTTAACTCTTGCTCTGGCCTACAGGTTAAGGTCTTAACTCTTACTCTGGCCTACTGGTTAAGGTCTTAACTCTTACTCTGGCCTAATAGCTAAGGTCTTAGACTCGTACTCTGGCCTACTGGTTAAGGTCTTAACTCTTACTCTGGCCTAATAGCTAAGGTCTTAACTCTTACTCTGGCCTAATAGCTAAGGTCTTAACTTTTACTCTGGCCTAATAGCTAAGGTCTTAGACTCGTACTCTGGCCTAATGGTTAAGGTCTTAACTCTTACTCTGGCCTAATAGCTAAGGTCTTAGACTCGTACTCTGGCCTAATGGTTAAGGTCTTAACTCTTACTCTGGCCTACTGGTTAAGGTCTTAACTCTTACTTTGGCCTAATAGCTAAGGTCTTAGACTCATACTCTGGCCTAATGGTTAAGGTCTTAACTCTTACTGTGGCCTAATAGCTAAGATCTTAACTCTTACTCTGGCCTAATAGCTAAGGTCTTAGACTAGTACTCTGGACTAATGGTTAAGGTCTTAACTGTTATTCTGGCCTAATAGCTAAGGTCTTAACTCTTACACTGGCCTAATAGCTAAGGTCTTAGACTCGTACTCTGGCCTAATGGTTAAGGTCTTAACTCTTACTCTGGCCTAATAGCTAAGGTCTTAACTCTTACTCTGGCCTAATAGCTAAGGTCTTAACTCTTACTCTGGCCTAATAGTTAAGGTCTTAGACTCGTACTCTGGCCTAATAGCTAAGGTCTTAGATTCGTACTCTGGCCTAATGGTAAAGGTCTTAACTCTTACTCTGGCCTAATAGCTAAGGTCTTAACTCTTACTCTGGCCTAATAGCTAAGGTCTTTGACTCGTACTCTGGCCTAATGGTTAAGGTCTTAACTCTTACTCTGGCCTAATAGCTAAGGTCTTAGACTCGTACTCTCGCCTAATAGCTAAGGTCTTAGACTCGTACTCTGGCCTAATGGTTAAGGTCTTAACTCTTACTCTGGCCTACAGGTTAAGGTCTTAACGCTTACTCTGGCCTACTGATTAAGGTCTTAACTCTTACTCTGGCCTAATAGCTAAGGTCTTAGACTCGTACTCCGGCCTACTGGTTAAGGTCTTAACTCTTACTCTGGCCTAACAGCTAAGGTCTTAACTCTTACTCTGGCCTAATAGCTAAGGTCTTAACTCTTACTCTGGCCTAATAGCTAAGGTCTTAGACTCGTACTCTGGCCTAATAGCTAAGGTCTTAGATTCGTACTCTGGCCTAATGGTAAAGGTCTTAACTCTTACTCTGGCCTAATAGCTAAGGTCTTAACTCTTAATCTGGCGTAATAGCTAAGGTCTTAGACTCGTACTCTGGCCTAATGATTAAGGTCTTAACTCTTAATCTGGCCTAATAGCTAAGGTCTTAGACTCGTGCTCTGGCCTAATGGTTAAGGTCTTAACTCTTACTCTGGCCTACTGGTTAAGGTCTTAACTCTTAGTCTGGCCTAATAGCTAAGGTCTTAGACTTGTACTCTGGCCTAATGGTTAAGGTCTTAACTCTTACTCTGGCCTAATAGCTAAGGTCTTAGACTCATACTCTGGCCTTATAGCTAAGGTCTTAACTCTTACTCTGGCCTAATAGCTAAGGTCTTTGACTCGTACTCTGGCCTAGTTGTTAAGGTCTTAACTCTTACTCTGGCCTAATAGCTAAGGTCTTAGACTCGTACTCTGGCCTAATGGTTAAGGTCTTAACTCTTACTCTGGCCTACAGGTTAAGGTCTTAACTCTTACTCTGGCCTACTGGTTAAGGTCTTAACTCTTACTCTGGCCTAATAGCTAAGGTCTTAGACTCGTACTCTGGCCTACTGGTTAAGGTCTTAACTCTTACTCTGGCCTAATAGCTAAGGTCTTAACTCTTACTCTGGCCTAATAGCTAAGGTCTTAGACTCGTACTATGGCCTAATGGTTAAGGTCTTAACTCTTACTCTGGCCTAATAGCTAAGGTCTTAACTTTTACTCTGGCCTAATAGCTAAGGTCTTAGACTCGTACTCTGGCCTAATGGTTAAGGTCTTAACTCTTACTCTGGCCTAATAGCTAAGGTCTTAGACTCGTACTCTGGCCTAATGGTTAAGGTCTTAACTCTTACTCTGGCCTACTGGTTAAGGTCTTAACTCTTACTTTGGCCTAATAGCTAAGGTCTTAGACTCATACTCTGGCCTAATGGTTAAGGTCTTAACTTTTACTGTGGCCTAATAGCTAAGATCTTAACTCTTACTCTGGCCTAATAGCTAAGGTCTTAGACTAGTACTCTGGACTAATGGTTAAGGTCTTAACTGTTATTCTGGCCTAATAGCTAAGGTCTTAACTCTTACACTGGCCTAATAGCTAAGGTCTTAGACTCGTACTCTGGCCTAATGGTTAAGGTCTTAACTCTTACTCTGGCCTAATAGCTAAGGTCTTAACTCTTACTCTGGCCTAATAGCTAAGGTCTTAACTCTTACTCTGGCCTAATAGCTAAGGTCTTAGACTCGTACTCTGGCCTAATAGCTAAGGTCTTAGATTCGTACTCTGGCCTAATGGTAAAGGTCTTAACTCTTACTCTGGCCTAATAGCTAAGGTCTTAACTCTTACTCTGGCGTAATAGCTAAGGTCTTAGACTCGTACTTCGGCCTAATGATTAAGGTCTTAACTCTTAATCTGGCCTAATAGCTAAGGTCTTAGACTCGTGCTCTGGCCTAATGGTTAAGGTCTTAACTCTTACTCTGGCCTACTGGTTAAGGTCTTAACTCTTAGTCTGGCCTAATAACTAAGGTCTTAGACTGGTACTCTGGCCTAATGGTTAAGGTCTTAACTCTTACTCTGGCCTAATAGCTAAGGTCTTAGACTCGTACTCTGGCCTAATGGTTAAGGTCTTAACTCTTACTCTGGCCTAATAGCTAAGGTCTTAGACTCATACTCTGGCCTTATAGCTAAGGTCTTAACTCTTACTCTGGCCTATTAGCTAAGGTCTTTGACTCGTACTCTGGCCTAATTGTTAAGGTCTTAACTCTTACTCTGGCCTAATAGCTAAGGTCTTAGACTCGTACTCTGGCCTAATGGTTAAGGTCTTAACTCTTACTCTGGCCTACAGGTTAAGGTCTTAACTCTTACTCTGGCCTACTGGTTAAGGTCTTAACTCTTACTCTGGCCTAATAGCTAAGGTCTTAGACTCGTACTCTGGCCTACTGGTTAAGGTCTTAACTCTTACTCTGGCCTAATAGCTAAGGTCTTAACTCTTACTCTGGCCTAATAGCTAAGGTCTTAGACTCGTACTATGGCCTAATGGTTAAGGTCTTAACTCTTACTCTGGCCTAATAGCTAAGGTCTTAACTTTTACTCTGGCCTAATAGCTAAGGTATTAGACTCGTACTCTGGCCTAATGGTTAAGGTCTTAACTCTTACTCTGGCCTAATAGCTAAGGTCTTAGACTCGTACTCTGGCCTAATGGTTAAGGTCTTAACTCTTACTCTGGCCTACTGGTTAAGGTCTTAACTCTTACTTTGGCCTAATAGCTAAGGTCTTAGACTCATACTCTGGCCTAATGGTTAAGGTCTTAACTCTTACTGTGGCCTAATAGCTAAGATCTTAACTCTTACTCTGGCCTAATAGCTAAGGTCTTAGACTAGTACTCTGGACTAATGGTTAAGGTCTTAACTGTTATTCTGGCCTAATAGCTAAGGTCTTAACTCTTACACTGGCCTAATAGCTAAGGTCTTAGACTCGTACTCTGGCCTAATGGTTAAGGTCTTAACTCTTACTCTGGCCTAATAGCTAAGGTCTTAACTCTTACTCTGGCCTAATAGCTAAGGTCTTAACTCTTACTCTGGCCTAATAGCTAAGGTCTTAGACTCGTACTCTGGCCTAATAGCTAAGGTCTTAGATTCGTACTCTGGCCTAATGGTAAAGGTCTTAACTCTTACTCTGGCCTAATAGCTAAGGTCTTAACTCTTACTCTGGCCTAATATCTAAGGTCTTTGACTCGTACTCTGGCCTAATGGTTAAGGTCTTAACTCTTACTCTGGCCTAATAGCTAATGTCTTAGACTCGTACTCTGGCCTAATAGCTAAGGTCTTAGACTCGTACTCTGGCCTTGGTTAAGGTCTTAACTCTTACTCTGGCCTACAGGTTAAGGTCTTAACGCTTACTCTGGCCTACTTATTAAGGTCTTAACTCTTACTCTGGCCTAATAGCTAAGGTCTTAGACTCGTTCTCCGGCCTACTGGTTAAGGTCTTAACTCTTACGCTGGCCTAATAGCTAAGGTCTTAACTCTTACTCTGGCCTAATAGCTAAGGTCTTGACTTTTACTCTGGCCTAATAGCTAAGGTCTTAGACTCGTACTCTGGCCTAATGGTTAAGGTCTTAACTCTTACTCTGGCCTAATAGCTAAGGTCTAAGACTCTTACTCTGGCCTAATGGTTAAGGTCTTAACACTTACTCTGGCCTTCTGGTTAAGGTCTTAACACTTACTCTGACCTAATAGCTAAGGTCTTAGACTCGTACTCTGGCCTAATGGTTAAGGTCTTAACTCTTACTCTGGCCTAATAGCTAAGGTCTTAAACTCGTACTCTGGCCTAATGGTTAAGGTCTTAACACTTACTGTGGCCTAATATCTAAGGTCTTAACTCTTACTCTGGCCTAATAGCTAAGGTCTTAGACTCGTACTCTGGCCTAATGGTTATGGTCTTAACTCTTTCTCTGGCCTAATAGCTAAGGTCTTAACTCTTATTCTGGCCTAATAGCTAAGGTCTTAGACTCGTACTCTGGCCTAATAGCTAAGGTCTTAGACTCGTAGTCTGGCCCATAGCTAAGGTCTTAGACTCGTACTCTGGCCTACTGGTTAAGGTCGTAACTCTTACTCTGGCCTAATAGCTAAGGTCTTAGACTCGTACTCTTGCCTAATAGCTAAGGTCTTAGACTCGTACTCTGGCCTACTGGTTAAGGTCTTAACTCTTACTCTGGCCTAATAGCTAAGGTCTTAGACTCGTACTCTGGCCTAATGGTTAAGGTCTTAACTCTTACTCTGGCCTAATAGCTAAGGTCTTAGACTCATACTTTGGCCTAATGGTTAAGGTCTTAACTCTTACTCTGGCCTAATAGCTAAGGTCTTAGACTCATACTATCGCCTACAGGTTAAGCTCTTAACTCTTACTCTGGCCTAATAGCTAAGGTCTTAACTATTCTTCTGGCCTAATAGCTAAGGTCTTAGACTCGTACTCTGGCCTACTGGTTAAGGTCTTAACTCTTACTCTGGCCTAATAGCTAAGGTCTTAGACTCATACTCTGGCCTAATGGTTAAGGTCTTAACTCTTACTCTGGTCTACTGGTTAGGGTCTTAACACTTAATTTGACATAATAGCTAAGGTCTTAGACTCGTACTCTGGTCTACTTGTTAAGGTATTAACTCTTACTCTGGCCTAATAGCTAAGGTCTTAGACTCATACTCTGGCCTAATGGTTAAGGTCTTAACTCTTACTCTGGTCTACTGGTTAAGGTCTTAACACTTAATTTGACATAATAGCTAAGGTCTTAGACTCGTACTCTGGCCTAATGGTTAAGGTCTTAACTCTTACTCTGGCCTAATAGCTAAGGTCTTAGACTCGTACTCTGGCCTAATGGTTCAGGTCTTAACTCTTACTGTGGCCGAATAGCTAAGGTCTTAACTCTTACTCTGGCCTAATAGCTAAGGTCTTAGACTCGTACTCTGGCCTAATGGTTAAGGTCTTAACTCTTACTCTGGCCTAATAGCTAAGGTCTTAACTCTTACTCTGGCCTAATAGCTAAGGTCTTAGACTCGTACTCTGGCCTAATGGTTAAGGTCTTAGACTTGTACTCTGGCCTAATAGCTAAGGTCTTAACTCTTACTCTGGCCTAATAGCTAAGGTCTTAGACTCGTACTCTAGCCTAATAGCTAAGGTCTCAACTCTTACTCTCGCCTAATAGCTAAGGTCTTAACTCTTACTCTGGCCTAATAGCTAAGGTCTTAGATTCGTACTCTGGCCTAATGGTAAAGGTCTTAACTCTTACTCTGGCCTATAGCTAATGTCTTAACTCTTACTCTGGCCTAATAGCTAAGGTCTTTGACTCGTACTCTGGCCTAATGGTTAAGGTCTTAGCTCTTACTGTGGCCAAATAGCTAAGGTCTTAGACTCGTACTCTGGCCTAATAGCTAAGGTCTTAGAGTCGTACTCTGGCCTAATGGTTAAGGTCTTAACTCTTACTCTGGCCTACAGGTTAAGGTCTTAACTCTTACTCTGGCCTAATAGCTAAGGTCTTAGACTCGTACTCTGGCCTAATAGCTAAGGTCTTAACTCTTACTCTGGCCTAATAGCTAAGGTCTTAGATTCATACTCTGGCCTAATGGTAAAGGTCTTAACTCTTACTCTGGCCTAATCCTAATAGCTAAGGTCTTAACTCTTACTCTGGCGTAATAGCTAAGGTCTTAGACTCGTACTCTGACCTAATGATTAAGGCCTTAACTCTAAATCTGGCCTAATAGCTAAGGTCTTAGACTCGTGCTCTGGCCTAATGGTTAAGGTCTTAACTCTTACTCTGGCCTACTGATTAAGGTCTTAACTCTTACTCTGGCCTAATACGTAAGGTCCTAGACTGGTACTCTGGCCTAATGGTTAAGGTCTTAACTCTTACTCTGGCCTAATAGCTAAGGTCTTAGACTCGTACTCTGGCCTAATGGTTAAGGTCTTAACTCTTACTCTGGCCTAATAGCTAAGGTCTTAACTCTTACTCTGGCCTAATAGCTAAGGTCTTAGATTCATACTCTGGCCTAATGGTTAAGGTCTTAACTCTTACTGTGGCCTAATAGCTAAGATCTTAACTCTTACTCTGGCCTAATAGCTAAGGTCTTAGACTTGTACTCTGGCCTAATGGTTAAGGTCTTAACTCTTACTGTGGCCTAATAGCTAAGGTCTTAACTCTTACTCTGGCCTAATAGCTAAGGTCTTAGAATCGTACTCTGGCCTAATGGTTAAGGTCTTAACTCTTACTCTGGCCTAATAGCTAAGGTCTTAACTCTTACTCTGGCCTAATAGCTAAGGTCTTAACTCTTACTCTGGCCTAATAGCTAAGGTCTTAGATTCATACTCTGGCCTAATGGTTAAGGTCTTAACTCTTACTGTGGCCTAATAGCTAAGATCTTAACTCTTACTCTGGCCTAATAGCTAAGGTCTTAGACTTGTACTCTGGCCTAATGGTTAAGGTCTTAACTCTTACTGTGGCCTAATAGCTAAGGTCTTAACTCTTACTCTGGCCTAATAGCTAAGGTCTTAGAATCGTACTCTGGCCTAATGGTTAAGGTCTTAACTCTTACTCTGGCCTAATAGATGAGGTCTTAGACTCGTACTCTGGCCTAATGGTTAAGGTCTTAGACTCGTACTCTGGCCTAATAGCTAAGGTCTTAACTCTTACTCTGGCATGATAGCTAAGGTCTTAACTCTTACTCTGGCCTAATAGCTAAGGTCTTAGACTCGTACTCTGGCCTAATAGCTAATTTCTTAACTATTACTCTGGCCTAATAGATAAGGTCTTAACTCTTACTCTGGCCTAATAGCTAAGGTCTTAAGTCTTACTCTGGCCTACTGGTTAAGATCTTAACTCTTACTCTGGCCTAATAGCTAAGGTCTTAGACTCGTACTCTGGCCTAATAGCTAAGGTCTTAGACTTGTACTCTGGCCTACTGTTTAAGGTCTTGACTCTTATTTTGGCCTAATAGCTAAGGTCTTAGACTCGTACTCTGGCCTAATAGCTAAGGTCTTAGACTCGTACTCTGGCCTACTGGTTAAGGTATTAACTCTTACTCTGGCCTAATAGCTAAGTTCTTAGACTATTACTCTGGCCTAATGGTTAAGGTCTTAACTCTTACTCTGGCCTACTGGTTAAGGTCTTAACACTTACTCTGACCTAATAGCTAAGGTCTTAGACTTGTACTCTGGCCTAATGGTTAATGTCTTAACTCTTACTGTGGCCTAATAGCTAAGGTCTTAACTCTTACTCTGGCCTAATAGCTAAGGTCTTAGACTCGTACTCTGGCCTAATGGTTAAGGTCTTAACTCTTACTCTGGCCTAATAGCTAAGGTCTTAACTCTTACTCTGGCCTAATAGATAAGGTCTTAGACTCGTACTCTGGCCTAATGGTTAAGGTCTTAGACTCGTACTCTGGCCTAATAGCTAAGGTCTTAACTCTTACTCTGGCCTAATAGCTAAGGTCCTAGACTCGTACTCTGGCCTAATAGCTAAGGTCTTAACTCTTACTCTGGCCTAATAGCTAAGGTCTTAACTCTTACTCTGGCCTAATAGCTAAGGTCTTAGATTCGTACTCTGGCCTAATGGTAAAGGTCTTAACTCTTACTCTGGCCTAATAGCTAAGGTCTTAACTCTTACTCTGGCGTAATAGCTAAGGTCTTAGACTCGTACTCTGGCCTAATGATTAAGGTCTTAATTCTAAATCTGGCCTAATAGCTAAGGTCTTAGACTCGTGCTCTGGCCTAATGGTTAAGGTCTTAACTCTTACTCTGGCCTACTGGTTAAGGTCTTAACTCTTACTCTGGCCTAATACCTAAGGTCTTAGACTGGTACTCTGGCCTAATGGTTAAGGTCTTAACTCTTACTCTGGCCTAATAGCTAAGGTCTTAGACTCGTACTCTGGCCTAATGGTTAAGGTCTTAACTCTTACTCTGGCCTAATAGCTAAGGTCTTAACTCTTACTCTGGCCTAATAGCTAAGGTCTTTGACTCGTACTCTGGCCTAATGGTTAAGGTCTTAACTCTTACTCTGGCCTAATAGCTAAGGTCTTAGACTCGTACTCTGGAATAATAGCTAAGATCTTAGACACGTACTCTGGCCTAATGGTTAAGGTCTTAACTCTTACTCTGGCCTACAGGTTAAGGTCTTAACTCTTACTCTGGCCTACTGGTTAAGGTCTTAACTCTTACTCTGGCCTAATAGCTAAGGTCTTAGACTCGTACTCTGGCCTACTGGTTAAGGTCTTAACTCTTACTCTGGCCTAATAGCTAAGGTCTTAACTCTTACTCTGGCCTAATAGCTAAGGTCTTAGACTCGTACTATGGCCTAATGGTTAAGGTCTTAACTCTTACTCTGGCCTAATAGCTAAGGTCTTAACTTTTACTCTGGCCTAATAGCTAAGGTCTTAGACTGGTACTCTGGCCTAATGGTTAAGGTTTTAACTCTTACTCTGGCCTAATAGCTAAGGTCTTAGACTCGTACTCTGGCCTAATGGTTAAGGTCTTAACTCTTACTCTGGCCTAATAGCTAAGGTCTTAGACTCATACTCTGGCCTAATGGTTAAGGTCTTAACTCTTACTGTGGCCTAATAGCTAAGATCTTAACTCTTACTCTGGCCTAATAGCTAAGGTCTTAGACTCGTACTCTGGCCTAATGGTTAAAGTCTTAGACTCGTACTCTGGTCTAATAGCTAAGTTCTCAACTCTTACTCTGGCATAATAGCTAAGGTCTTAACTCTTACTCTGGCCTAAGAGCTAAGGTCTTAGACTCGTACTCTGGCCTAATAGCTAAGGTCTTAACTCTTACTCTGGCCTAATAGCTAAGGTCTTAACTCTTACTCTGGCCTAATAGCTAAGGTCTTAGACTATTACTCTGGCCTAATAGCTAAGGTCTTAACTCTTACTCTGGCCTAATGGTTAAGGTCTTAACTCTTACTCTGGCCTACAGGTTAAGGTCTTAACTCTTACTCTGGCCTACTGGTTAAGGTCTTAACTCTTACTCTGGCCTAATAGCTAAGGTCTTAGACTCATACTCTGGCCTAATGGTTAAGGTCTTAACTCTTACTGTGGCCTAATAGCTAAGATCTTAACTCTTACTCTGGCCTAATAGCTAAGGTCTTAGACTCGTACTCTGGCCTAATGGTTAAGGTCTTAGACTCGTACTCTGGTCTAATAGCTAAGGTCTTAACTCTTACTCTGGCATAATAGCTAAGGTCTTAACTCTTACTCTGGCCTAAGAGCTAAGGTCTTAACTCGTACTCTGGCCTAATGGTTAAGGTCTTAATTCTTATTCTGGCCTAATAGCTAAGGTCTTAGACTCGTACTCTGGCATAATAGCTAAGATCTTAGACTCGTACTCTGGCCTAATGGTTAAGGTCTTAACTCTTACTCTGGCCTTCAGGTTAAGGTCTTAACTCTTACTCTGGCCTACTGGTTAAGGTCTTAGCTCTTACTCTGGCCTAATAGCTAAGGTCTTAGACTCGTACTCTGGCCTACTGGTTAAGGTCTTAACTCTTACTCTGGCCTAATAGCTAAGGTCTTAACTCTTACTCTGGCCTAATAGCTAAGGTCTTAGACTCGTACTATGGCCTAATGGTTAAGGTCTTAACTCTTACTCTGGCCTAATAGCTAAGGTCTTAACTTTTACTCTGGCCTAATAGCTAAGGTCTTAGACTCGTACTCTGGCCTAATGGTTAAGGGTTTAACTCTTACTCTGGCCTAATAGCTAAGGTCTTAGACTCGTACTCTGGCCTAATGGTTAAGGTCTTAACTCTTACTCTGGCCTACTGGTTAAGGTCTTAACTCTTACTCTGGCCTAATAGCTAAGGTCTTAGACTCGTACTCTGGCCTAATAGCTAAGGTCTTAACTCTTACTCTGGCCTACTGTTTAAGGTCTTAACTCTTACTCTGGCCTAATAGCTAAGGTCTTAGACTCGTACTCTGGCCTAATGGTGAAGGTCTTAGACTCGTACTCTGGTCTAATAGCTAAGGTCTTAACTCTTACTCTGGCATAATAGCTAAGGTCTTAACTCTTACTCTGGCCTAAGAGCTAAGGTCTTAGACTCGTACTCTGGCCTAATAGCTAAGGTCTTAACTCTTACTCTGGCCTAATAGCTAAGGTCTTAACTCTTTCTCTGGCCTAATAGCTAAGGTCTTAGACTATTACTCTGGCCTAATAGCTAAGGTCTTAACTCTTACTCTGGTCTACTGGTTAAGGACTTATCACTTACTCTGACCTAATAGCTAAGGTCCTAGACTCGTACTCTGGCCTAATGGTTAAGGTCTTAACTCTTACTCTGGCCTAATAGCTAAGGTCTTAGACTCGTACTCTAGCCTAATGGTTAAGGTCTTACCTCTTACTGTGGCCTAATAGCTAAGGTCTTAACTCTTACTCTGGCCTAATAGCTAAGGTCTTAGAATCGTACTCTGGCCTAATGGTTAAGGTCTTAGACTCGTACTCTGGCCTAATAGCTAAGGTCTTAACTCTTACTCTGGCATGATAGCTAAGGTCTTAACTCTTACTCTGGCCTAATAGCTAAGGTCTTAGACTCGTACTCTGGCCTAATAGCTAATTTCTTAACTCTTACCCTGCCCTAATAGCTAAGGTCTTAACTCTTACTCTGGCCTAATAGCTAAGGTCTTAGACTCGTACTCAGGCCTAATAGCTAAGGTCTTAACTCTTACTCTGGCCTACTGGTTAAGATCTTAACTCTTACTCTGGCCTAATAGCTAAGGTCTTAGACTCGTACTCTGGCCTAATAGCTAAGGTCTTAGACTCGTACACTGGTCTAATGGCTAAGGTCTTAGACTCGTACTCTGGCCTACTGGTTAAGGTCTTAACTCTTACTCTGGCCTAATAGCTAAGGTCTTAGACTCGTACTCTGGCCTAATGGTTAAGGTCTTAACTCTTACTCTGGCCTAATAGCTAAGGTCTTAGACTCATACTTTGGCCTAATGGTTAAGGTCTTAACTCTTACTCTGGCCTAATAGCTAAGGTCTTAGACTCATACTATCGCCTACAGGTTAAGCTCTTAACTCTTACTCTGGCCTAATAGCTAAGGTCTTAACTATTCTTCTGGCCTAATAGCTAAGGTCTTAGACTCGTACTCTGGCCTACTGGTTAAGGTCTTAACTCTTACTCTGGCCTAATAGCTAAGGTCTTAGACTCATACTCTGGCCTAATGGTTAAGGTCTTAACTCTTACTCTGGTCTACTGGTTAGGGTCTTAACACTTAATTTGACATAATAGCTAAGGTCTTAGACTCGTACTCTGGTCTACTTGTTAAGGTATTAACTCTTACTCTGGCCTAATAGCTAAGGTCTTAGACTCATACTCTGGCCTAATGATTAAGGTCTTAACTCTTACTCTGGTCTACTGGTTAAGGTCTTAACACTTAATTTGACATAATAGCTAAGGTCTTAGACTCGTACTCTGGCCTAATGGTTAAGGTCTTAACTCTTACTCTGGCCTAATAGCTAAGGTCTTAGACTCGTACTCTGGCCTAATGGTTCAGGTCTTAACTCTTACTGTGGCCGAATAGCTAAGGTCTTAACTCTTACTCTGGCCTAATAGCTAAGGTCTTAGACTCGTACTCTGGCCTAATGGTTAAGGTCTTAACTCTTACTCTGGCCTAATAGCTAAGGTCTTAACTCTTACTCTGGCCTAATAGCTAAGGTCTTAGACTCGTACTCTGGCCTAATGGTTAAGGTCTTAGACTTGTACTCTGGCCTAATAGCTAAGGTCTTAACTCTTACTCTGGCCTAATAGCTAAGGTCTTAGACTCGTACTCTAGCCTAATAGCTAAGGTCTCAACTCTTACTCTCGCCTAATAGCTAAGGTCTTAACTCTTACTCTGGCCTAATAGCTAAGGTCTTAGATTCGTACTCTGGCCTAATGGTAAAGGTCTTAACTCTTACTCTGGCCTATAGCTAATGTCTTAACTCTTACTCTGGCCTAATAGCTAAGGTCTTTGACTCGTACTCTGGCCTAATGGTTAAGGTCTTAGCTCTTACTGTGGCCAAATAGCTAAGGTCTTAGACTCGTACTCTGGCCTAATAGCTAAGGTCTTAGAGTCGTACTCTGGCCTAATGGTTAAGGTCTTAACTCTTACTCTGGCCTACAGGTTAAGGTCTTAACTCTTACTCTGGCCTAATAGCTAAGGTCTTAGACTCGTACTCTGGCCTAATAGCTAAGGTCTTAACTCTTACTCTGGCCTAATAGCTAAGGTCTTAGATTCATACTCTGGCCTAATGGTAAAGGTCTTAACTCTTACTCTGGCCTAATCCTAATAGCTAAGGTCTTAACTCTTACTCTGGCGTAATAGCTAAGGTCTTAGACTCGTACTCTGACCTAATGATTAAGGCCTTAACTCTAAATCTGGCCTAATAGCTAAGGTCTTAGACTCGTGCTCTGGCCTAATGGTTAAGGTCTTAACTCTTACTCTGGCCTACTGATTAAGGTCTTAACTCTTACTCTGGCCTAATACGTAAGGTCCTAGACTGGTACTCTGGCCTAATGGTTAAGGTCTTAACTCTTACTCTGGCCTAATAGCTAAGGTCTTAGACTCGTACTCTGGCCTAATGGTTAAGGTCTTAACTCTTACTCTGGCCTAATAGCTAAGGTCTTAACTCTTACTCTGGCCTAATAGCTAAGGTCTTAGATTCATACTCTGGCCTAATGGTTAAGGTCTTAACTCTTACTGTGGCCTAATAGCTAAGATCTTAACTCTTACTCTGGCCTAATAGCTAAGGTCTTAGACTTGTACTCTGGCCTAATGGTTAAGGTCTTAACTCTTACTGTGGCCTAATAGCTAAGGTCTTAACTCTTACTCTGGCCTAATAGCTAAGGTCTTAGAATCGTACTCTGGCCTAATGGTTAAGGTCTTAACTCTTACTCTGGCCTAATAGATGAGGTCTTAGACTCGTACTCTGGCCTAATGGTTAAGGTCTTAGACTCGTACTCTGGCCTAATAGCTAAGGTCTTAACTCTTACTCTGGCATGATAGCTAAGGTCTTAACTCTTACTCTGGCCTAATAGCTAAGGTCTTAGACTCGTACTCTGGCCTAATAGCTAATTTCTTAACTATTACTCTGGCCTAATAGATAAGGTCTTAACTCTTACTCTGGCCTAATAGCTAAGGTCTTAAGTCTTACTCTGGCCTACTGGTTAAGATCTTAACTCTTACTCTGGCCTAATAGCTAAGGTCTTAGACTCGTACTCTGGCCTAATAGCTAAGGTCTTAGACTTGTACTCTGGCCTACTGTTTAAGGTCTTGACTCTTATTTTGGCCTAATAGCTAAGGTCTTAGACTCGTACTCTGGCCTAATAGCTAAGGTCTTAGACTCGTACTCTGGCCTACTGGTTAAGGTATTAACTCTTACTCTGGCCTAATAGCTAAGTTCTTAGACTATTACTCTGGCCTAATGGTTAAGGTCTTAACTCTTACTCTGGCCTACTGGTTAAGGTCTTAACACTTACTCTGACCTAATAGCTAAGGTCTTAGACTTGTACTCTGGCCTAATGGTTAATGTCTTAACTCTTACTGTGGCCTAATAGCTAAGGTCTTAACTCTTACTCTGGCCTAATAGCTAAGGTCTTAGACTCGTACTCTGGCCTAATGGTTAAGGTCTTAACTCTTACTCTGGCCTAATAGCTAAGGTCTTAACTCTTACTCTGGCCTAATAGCTAAGGTCTTAGACTCGTACTCTGGCCTAATGGTTAAGGTCTTAGACTCGTACTCTGGCCTAATAGCTAAGGTCTTAACTCTTACTCTGGCCTAATAGCTAAGGTCCTAGACTCGTACTCTGGCCTAATAGCTAAGGTCTTAACTCTTACTCTGGCCTAATAGCTAAGGTCTTAACTCTTATTCTGGCCTAATAGCTAAGGTCTTAGATTCGTACTCTGGCCTAATGGTAAAGGTCTTAACTCTTACTCTGGCCTAATAGCTAAGGTCTTAACTCTTACTCTGGCGTAATAGCTAAGGTCTTAGACTCGTACTCTGGCCTAATGATTAAGGTCTTAATTCTAAATCTGGCCTAATAGCTAAGGTCTTAGACTCGTGCTCTGGCCTAATGGTTAAGGTCTTAACTCTTACTCTGGCCTACTGGTTAAGGTCTTAACTCTTACTCTGGCCTAATACCTAAGGTCTTAGACTGGTACTCTGGCCTAATGGTTAAGGTCTTAACTCTTACTCTGGCCTAATAGCTAAGGTCTTAGACTCGTACTCTGGCCTAATGGTTAAGGTCTTAACTCTTACTCTGGCCTAATAGCTAAGGTCTTAACTCTTACTCTGGCCTAATAGCTAAGGTCTTTGACTCGTACTCTGGCCTAATGGTTAAGGTCTTAACTCTTACTCTGGCCTAATAGCTAAGGTCTTAGACTCGTACTCTGGAATAATAGCTAAGATCTTAGACACGTACTCTGGCCTAATGGTTAAGGTCTTAACTCTTACTCTGGCCTACAGGTTAAGGTCTTAACTCTTACTCTGGCCTACTGGTTAAGGTCTTAACTCTTACTCTGGCCTAATAGCTAAGGTCTTAGACTCGTACTCTGGCCTACTGGTTAAGGTCTTAACTCTTACTCTGGCCTAATAGCTAAGGTCTTAACTCTTACTCTGGCCTAATAGCTAAGGTCTTAGACTCGTACTATGGCCTAATGGTTAAGGTCTTAACTCTTACTCTGGCCTAATAGCTAAGGTCTTAACTTTTACTCTGGCCTAATAGCTAAGGTCTTAGACTGGTACTCTGGCCTAATGGTTAAGGTTTTAACTCTTACTCTGGCCTAATAGCTAAGGTCTTAGACTCGTACTCTGGCCTAATGGTTAAGGTCTTAACTCTTACTCTGGCCTAATAGCTAAGGTCTTAGACTCATACTCTGGCCTAATGGTTAAGGTCTTAACTCTTACTGTGGCCTAATAGCTAAGATCTTAACTCTTACTCTGGCCTAATAGCTAAGGTCTTAGACTCGTACTCTGGCCTAATGGTTAAAGTCTTAGACTCGTACTCTGGTCTAATAGCTAAGTTCTCAACTCTTACTCTGGCATAATAGCTAAGGTCTTAACTCTTACTCTGGCCTAAGAGCTAAGGTCTTAGACTCGTACTCTGGCCTAATAGCTAAGGTCTTAACTCTTACTCTGGCCTAATAGCTAAGGTCTTAACTCTTACTCTGGCCTAATAGCTAAGGTCTTAGACTATTACTCTGGCCTAATAGCTAAGGTCTTAACTCTTACTCTGGCCTAATGGTTAAGGTCTTAACTCTTACTCTGGCCTACAGGTTAAGGTCTTAACTCTTACTCTGGCCTACTGGTTAAGGTCTTAACTCTTACTCTGGCCTAATAGCTAAGGTCTTAGACTCATACTCTGGCCTAATGGTTAAGGTCTTAACTCTTACTGTGGCCTAATAGCTAAGATCTTAACTCTTACTCTGGCCTAATAGCTAAGGTCTTAGACTCGTACTCTGGCCTAATGGTTAAGGTCTTAGACTCGTACTCTGGTCTAATAGCTAAGGTCTTAACTCTTACTCTGGCATAATAGCTAAGGTCTTAACTCTTACTCTGGCCTAAGAGCTAAGGTCTTAGACTCGTACTCTGGCCTAATAGCTAAGGTCTTAACTCGTACTCTGGCCTAATGGTTAAGGTCTTAATTCTTATTCTGGCCTAATAGCTAAGGTCTTAGACTCGTACTCTGGCATAATAGCTAAGATCTTAGACTCGTACTCTGGCCTAATGGTTAAGGTCTTAACTCTTACTCTGGCCTTCAGGTTAAGGTCTTAACTCTTACTCTGGCCTACTGGTTAAGGTCTTAACTCTTACTCTGGCCTAATAGCTAAGGTCTTAGACTCGTACTCTGGCCTACTGGTTAAGGTCTTAACTCTTACTCTGGCCTAATAGCTAAGGTCTTAACTCTTACTCTGGCCTAATAGCTAAGGTCTTAGACTCGTACTATGGCCTAATGGTTAAGGTCTTAACTCTTACTCTGGCCTAATAGCTAAGGTCTTAACTTTTACTCTGGCCTAATAGCTAAGGTCTTAGACTCGTACTCTGGCCTAATGGTTAAGGGTTTAACTCTTACTCTGGCCTAATAGCTAAGGTCTTAGACTCGTACTCTGGCCTAATGGTTAAGGTCTTAACTCTTACTCTGGCCTACTGGTTAAGGTCTTAACTCTTACTCTGGCCTAATAGCTAAGGTCTTAGACTCGTACTCTGGCCAAATAGCTAAGGTCTTAACTCTTACTCTGGCCTACTGTTTAAGGTCTTAACTCTTACTCTGGCCTAATAGCTAAGGTCTTAGACTCGTACTCTGGCCTAATGGTGAAGGTCTTAGACTCGTACTCTGGTCTAATAGCTAAGGTCTTAACTCTTACTCTGGCATAATAGCTAAGGTCTTAACTCTTACTCTGGCCTAAGAGCTAAGGTCTTAGACTCGTACTCTGGCCTAATAGCTAAGGTCTTAACTCTTACTCTGGCCTAATAGCTAAGGTCTTAACTCTTTCTCTGGCCTAATAGCTAAGGTCTTAGACTATTACTCTGGCCTAATAGCTAAGGTCTTAACTCTTACTCTGGTCTACTGGTTAAGGACTTATCACTTACTCTGACCTAATAGCTAAGGTCCTAGACTCGTACTCTGGCCTAATGGTTAAGGTCTTAACTCTTACTCTGGCCTAATAGCTAAGGTCTTAGACTCGTACTCTAGCCTAATGGTTAAGGTCTTACCTCTTACTGTGGCCTAATAGCTAAGGTCTTAACTCTTACTCTGGCCTAATAGCTAAGGTCTTAGAATCGTACTCTGGCCTAATGGTTAAGGTCTTAGACTCGTACTCTGGCCTAATAGCTAAGGTCTTAACTCTTACTCTGGCATGATAGCTAAGGTCTTAACTCTTACTCTGGCCTAATAGATAAGGTCTTAGACTCGTACTCTGGCCTAATAGCTAATTTCTTAACTCTTACCCTGCCCTAATAGCTAAGGTCTTAACTCTTACTCTGGCCTAATAGCTAAGGTCTTAGACTCGTACTCAGGCCTAATAGCTAAGGTCTTAACTCTTACTCTGGCCTACTGGTTAAGATCTTAACTCTTACTCTGGCCTAATAGCTAAGGTCTTAGACTCGTACTCTGGCCTAATAGCTAAGGTCTTAGACTCGTACACTGGTCTAATGGCTAAGGTCTTAGACTTGTACTCTGGCCTACTGGTTAAGGTCTTAACTCTTATTTTGGCCTAATAGCTAAGGTCTTAGACTCGTACTCTGGCCTAATGGTTAAGGTCTTAGACTCGTACTCTGGCCTAATAGCCAAGGTTTTAACTCTTACTCTGGCCTAATAGCTAAGGTCTTAGACTCTTACTCTGGCCTAATGGTTAAGGTCTTAACTCTTACTCTGGCCTACTGGTTAAGGTCTTAACACTTACTCTGACCTAATAGCTAAGGTCTTAGACTCGTACTCTGGCCTAATGGTTCATGTCTTAACTCTTACTGTGGCCTAATAGCTAAGGTCTTAACTCTTACTCTGGCCTAATAGCTAAGGTCTTAGACTCGTACTCTGGCCTAATGGTTAAGGTCTTAACTCTTACTCTGGCCTAATAGCTAAGGTCTTAACTCTTACTCTGGCCTAATAGCTAAGGTCTTAGACTCGTACTCTGGCCTAATGGTTAAGGTCTTAACTCTTACTCTGGCCTAATAGCTAAGGCCTTAGACTCGTACTCTGGCCTAATAGCTAAGGTCTTAACTCTTACTCTGGCCTAATAGCTAAGGTCTTAACTCTTACTCTGGCCTAATAGCTAAGGTCTTAGACTCGTACTCTGGCCTAATAGCTAAGGTCTTAGATTCGTACTCTGGCCTAATGGTAAAGGTCTTAACTCTTACTCTGGCCTAATAGCTAAGGTCTTAACTCTTACTCTGGCGTAATAGCTAAGGTCTTAGACTCGTACTCTGGCCTAATGATTAAGGTTTTAACTCTTAATCTGGCCTAATAGCTAAGGTCTTAACTCTTACTCTGGCATGATAGCTAAGGTCTTAACTCTTACTCTGGCCTAATAGCTAAGGTCTTAGACTCGTACTCTGGCCTAATAGCTAAGGTCTTAGACTCGTACTCTGGTCTAATAGCTAAGGTCTTAGACTTGTACTCTGGCCTACTGGTTAAGGTCTTAACTCTTATTTTGGCCTAATAGCTAAGGTCTTAGACTCGTACTCTGGCCTAATGGTTAAGGTCTTAGACTCGTACTCTGGCCTAATAGCTAAGGTCTTAACTCTTACTCTGGCCTAATAGCTAAGGTCTTAGACTCTTACTCTGGCCTAATGGTTAAGGTCTTAACTCTTACTCTGGCCTATTGGTTAAGGTCTTAACACTTACTCTGACCTAATAGCTAAGGTCTTAGACTCGTACTCTGGCCTAATGGTTCATGTCTTAACTCTTACTGTGGCCTAATAGCTAAGGTCTTAACTCTTACTCTGGCCTAATAGCTAAGGTCTTAGACTCGTACTCTGGCCTAATGGTTAAGGTCTTAACTCTTACTCTGGCCTAATAGCTAAGGTCTTAACTCTTACTCTGGCCTAATAGCTAAGGTCTTAGACTCGTACTCTGGCCTAATGGTTAAGGTCTTAGACTCGTACTCTGGCCTAATAGCTAAGGTCTTAACTCTTACTCTGGCCTAATAGCTAAGGTCTTAGACTCGTACTCTGGCCTAATGATTAAGGTCTTAACTCTTACTCTGGCCTAATAGCTAAGGTCTTAGACTCGTGCTCTGGCCTAATGGTTAAGGTCTTAACTCTTACTCTGGCCTACTGGTTAAGGTCTTAACTCTTACTCTGGCCTAATAACTAAGGTCTTAGACTGGTACTCTGGCCTAATGGTTAAGGTCTTAACTCTTACTCTGGCCTAATAGCTAAGGTCTTAGACTCGTACTCTGGCCTAATGGTTAAGGTCTTAACTCTTACTCTGGCCTAATAGCTAAGGTCTTAACTCTTACTCTGGCCTAATAGCTAAGGTCTTAGACTCGTACTCTGGCCTAATAACTAAGGTCTTAACTCTTACTCTGGCCTAATAGCTAAGGTCTTTGACTCGTACTCTGGCCTAATGGTTAAGGTCTTAACTCTTACTCTGGCCTAATAGCTAAGGTCTTAGACTCATACTCTGGCCTAATAGCTAAGATCTTAGACTCGTACTCTGGCCTAATGGTTAAGGTCTTAACTCTTACTCTGGCCTACAGGTTAAGGTCTTAACTCTTACTCTGGCCTAATAGCTAAGGTCTTAGACTCGTACTCTGGCCTACTGGTTAAGGTCTTAACTCTTACTCTGGCCTAATAGCTAAGGTCTTAACTCTTACTCTGGCCTAATAGCTAAGGTCTTAGACTCGTACTATGGCCTAATGGTTAAGGTCTTAACTCTTACTCTGGCCTAATAGCTAAGGTCTTAACTTTTACTCTGGCCTAATAGCTAAGGTCTTAGACTCGTACTCTGGCCTAATGGTTAAGGTCTTAACTCTTACTCTGGCCTAATAGCTAAGGTCTTAGACTCGTACTCTGGCCTAATGGTTAAGGTCTTAACTCTTACTCTGGCCTACTGGTTAAGGTCTTAACTCTTACTCTGGCCTAATAGCTAAGGTCTTAGACTAGTACTCTGGACTAATGGTTAAGGTCTTAACTGTTATTCTGGCCTAATAGCTAAGGTCTTAACTCTTACACTAGCCTAATAGCTAAGGTCTTAGACTCGTACTCTGGCCTAATGGTTAAGGTCTTAACTCTTACTCTGGCCTAATAGCTAAGGTCTTAACTCTTACTCTGGCCTAATAGCTAAGGTCTTAGACTCGTACTCTGGCCTAATGGTTAAGGTCTTAGACTCGTACTCTGGTCTAATAGCTAAGGTCTTAACACTTACTCTGGCATAATAGCTAGGGTCTTAACTCTTACTCTGGCCTAATAGCTAAGGTCTTAACTCTTCCTCTGGCCTAATAGCTAAGGTCTTAACTCATACTCTGGCCTAATAGCTAAGGTCTTAGACTCGTACTCTGACTTAATAGCTAAGGTCTTAGATTCGTACTCTGGCCTAATGGTAAAGGTCTTAACTCTTACTCTGGCCTAATAGCTAAGGTCTTAACTCTTACTCTGGCCTAATAGCTAAGGTCTTTGACTCATACTCTGGCCTAATGGTTAAGGTCTTAACTCTTACTCTGGCCTAATAGCTAAGGTCTTAGACTCGTACTCTGGCCTAATAGCTAGGGTCTTAGACTCGTACTCTGGCCTAATGGTTAAGGTCTTAACTCTTACTCTGGCCTACAGGTTAAGGTCTTAACGCTTACTCTGGCCTACTGATTAAGGTCTTAACTCTTACTCTGGCCTAATAGCTAAGGTCTTAGACTCGTACTCCGGCCTACTGGTTAAGGTCTTAACTCTTACTCTGGCCTAATAGCTAAGGTCTTAACTCTTACTCTGGCCTAATAGCTTCGGTCTTGACTTTTACTCTGGCCTAATAGCTAAGGTCTTAGACTCGTACTCTGGCCTAATGGTTAAGGTCTTAACTCTTACTCTGGCCTAATAGCTAAGGTCTAAGACTCTTACTCTGGCCTAATGGTTAAGGTCTTAAAAACTTACTCTGGCCTTCTGGTTAAGGTCTTAACACTTACTCTGACCTAATAGCTAAGGTCTTAGACTCGTACTCTGGCCTAATAGCTAAGGTCTTAGACTCGTAGTCTGGCCTCATAGCTAATGTCTTAGACTCGTACTCTGGCCTACTGGTTAAGGTCGTAACTCTTACTCTGGCCTAATAGCTAAGGTCTTAGACTCGTACTCTGGCCTAATAGCTAAGGTCTTAGACTCGTAGTCTGGCCTCATAGCTAATGTCTTAGACTCGTACTCTGGCCTACTGGTTAAGGTCGTAACTCTTACTCTGGCCTAATAGCTAAGGTCTTAGACTCGTACTCTTGCCCAATAGCTAAGGTCTTAGACTCGTACTCTGGCCTACTGGTTAAGGTCTTAACTCTTACTCTGGCCTAATAGCTAAGGTCTTAGACTCGTACTCTGGCCTAATGGTTAAGGTCTTAACTCTTACTCTGGCCTAATAGCTAAGGTCTTAGACTCATACTTTGGCCTAATGGTTAAGGTCTTAACTCTTACTCTGGCCTAATAGCTAAGGTCTTAGACTCGTACTATCGCCTACAGGTTAAGCTCTTAACTCTTACTCTGGCCTAATAGCTAAGGTCTTAACTATTACTCTGGCCTAATAGCTAAGGTCTTAGACTCGTACTCTGGCCTACTGGTTAAGGTCTTAACTCTTACTCTGGCCTAATAGCTAAGGTCTTAGACTCGTACTCTGGTCTAATAGCTAAGGTCTTAGACTCGTACTCTGGCCTACTGGTTAAGGTATTAACTCTTACTCTGGCCTAATAGCTAAGGTCTTAGACTCATACTCTGGCCTAATGGTTAAGGTCTTAACTCTTACTCTGGTCTACTGGTTAAGGTCTTAACACTTAATTTGACATAATAGCTAAGGTCTTAGACTCGTACTCTGGCCTAATGGTTAAGGTCTTAACTCTTACTGTGGCCTAATAGCTAAGGTCTTAACTCTTACTCAGGCCTAATAGCTAAGGTCTTAACTCTTACTCTGGCCTACTGGTTAAGATCTTAACTCTTACTCTGGCCTAATAGCTAAGGTCTTAGACTCGTACTCTGGCCTAATAGCTAAGGTCTTAGACTCGTACTCTGGCCTAATAGCTAAGGTCTTAGACTTGTACTCTGGCCTACTGGTTAAGGTCTTAACTCTTATTTTGGCCTAATAGCTAAGGTCTTAGACTCGTACTCTGGCCTAATAGCTAAGGTCTTAGACTCATACTCTGGCCTACTGGTTAAGGTATTAACTCTTACTCTGGCCTAATAGCTAAGGTCTTAGACTCTTACTCTGGCCTAATGGTTAAGGTCTTAACTCTTACTCTGGCCTACTGGTTAAGGTCTTAACACTTACTCTGACCTAATAGCTAAGGTCTTAGACTCGTACTCTGGCCTAATGGTTCATGTCTTAACTCTTACTGTGGCCTAATAGCTAAGGTCTTAACTCTTACTCTGGCCTAATAGCTAAGGTCTTAGACTCGTACTCTGGCCTAATGGTTAAGGTCTTAACTCTTACTCTGGCCTAATAGCTAAGGTCTTAACTCTTACTCTGGCCTAATAGCTAAGGTCTTAGACTCGTACTCTGGCCTAATGGTTAAGGTCTTAGACTCGTACTCTGGCCTAATAGCTAAGGTCTTAACTCTTACTCTGGCCTAATAGCTAAGGTCTTAGACTCGTACTCTGGCCCAATAGCTAAGGTCTTAACTCTTACTCTGGCCTAATAGCTAAGGTCTTAACTCTTACTCTGGCCTAATAGCTAAGGTCTTAGACTCGTACTCTGGCCTAATAGCTAAGGTCTTAGATTCGTACTCTGGCCTAATGGTAAAGGTCTTAACTCTTACTCTGGCCTAATAGCTAAGGTCTTAACTCTTACTCTGGCGTAATAGCTAAGGTCTTAGACTCGTACTCTGGCCTAATGATTAAGGTCTTAACTCTTAATCTGGCCTAATAGCTAAGGTCTTAGACTCGTGCTCTGGCCTAATGGTTAAGGTCTTAACTCTTACTCTGGCCTACTGGTTAAGGTCTTAACTCTTACTCTGGCCTAATAACTAAGGTCTTAGACTGGTACTCTGGCCTAATGGTTATGGTCTTAACTCTTACTCTGGCCTAATAGCTAAGGTTTTAGACTCGTACTCTGGCCTAATGGTTAAAGTCTTAACTCTTACTCTGGCCTAATAGCTAAGGTCTTAGTCTCGTACTCTGGCCTAATAGCTAAGGTCTTAACTCTTACTCTGGCCTAATAGCTAAGGTCTTTGACTCGTACTCTGGCCTAATGGTTAAGGTCTTAACTCTTACTCTGGCCAAATAGCTATGGTCTTAGACTCATATTCTGGCCTAATAGCTAAGATCTTAGACTCGTACTCTGGCCTAATGGTTAAGGTCTTAACTCTTACTCTGGCCTACAGGTTAAGGTCTTAACTCTTACTCTGGCCTACTGGTTAAGGTCTTAACTCTTACTCTGGCCTAATAGCTAAGGTCTTAGACTCGTACTCTGGCCTACTGGTTAAGGTCTTAACTCTTACTCTGGCCTAATAGCTAAGGTCTTAACTCTTACTCTGGCCTAATAGCTAAGGTCTTAGACTCGTACTATGGCCTAATGGATAAGGTCTTAACTCTTACTCTGGCCTAATAGCTAAGGTCTTAACTTTTACTCTGGCCTAATAGCTAAGGTCTTAGACTCGTACTCTGGCCTAATGGTTAAGGTCTTAACTCTTACTCTGGCATAATAGCTAAGGTCTTAGACTCGTACTCTGGCCTAATGGTTAAGGTCTTAACTCTTACTCTGGCCTTCTGGTTAAGGTCTTAACACTTACTCTGACCTAATAGCTAAGGTCTTAGACTCGTACTCTGGCCTAATAGCTAAGGTCTTAGACTCGTAGTCTGGCCTCATAGCTAATGTCTTAGACTCGTACTCTGGCCTACTGGTTAAGGTCGTAACTCTTACTCTGGCCTAATAGCTAAGGTCTTAGACTCGTACTCTGGCCTAATAGCTAAGGTCTTAGACTCGTAGTCTGGCCACATAGCTAATGTCTTAGACTCGTACTCTGGCCTACTGGTTAAGGTCGTAACTCTTACTCTGGCCTAATAGCTAAGGTCTTAGACTCGTACTCTTGCCCAATAGCTAAGGTCTTGGACTCGTACTCTGGCCTACTGGTTAAGGTCTTAACTCTTACTCTGGCCTAATAGCTAAGGTCTTAGACTCATACTTTGGCCTAATGGTTAAGGTCTTAACTCTTACTCTGGCCTAATAGCTAAGGTCTTAACTATTACTCTGGCCTAATAGCTAAGGTCTTAGACTCGTACTCTGGCCTACTGGTTAAGGTCTTAACTCTTACTCTGGCCTAATAGCTAAGGTCTTAGACTCGTACTCTGGCCTAATAGCTAAGGTCTTAGACTCGTACTCTGGCCTACTGGTTAAGGTATTAACTCTTACTCTGGCCTAATAGCTAAGGACTTAGACTCGTACTCTGGCCTAATAGCTAAGGTCTTAGACTCGTACTCTGGTCTAATAGCTAAGGTCTTAGACTTGTACTCTGGCCTACTGGTTAAGGTCTTAACTCTTATTTTGGCCTAATAGCTAAGGTCTTAGACTCGTACTCTGGCCTAATGGTTAAGGTCTTAGACTCGTACTCTGGCCTAATAGCTAAGGTCTTAACTCTTACTCTGGCCTAATAGCTAAGGTCTTAGACTCTTACTCTGGCCTAATGGTTAAGGTCTTAACTCTTACTCTGGCCTACTGGTTAAGGTCTTAACACTTACTCTGACCTAATAGCTAAGGTCTTAGACTCGTACTCTGGCCTAATGGTTCATGTCTTAACTCTTACTGTGGCCTAATAGCTAAGGTCTTAACTCTTACTCTGGCCTAATAGCTAAGGTCTTAGACTCGTACTCTGGCCTAATGGTTAAGGTCTTAACTCTTACTCTGGCCTAATAGCTAAGGTCTTAACACTTACTCTGGCCTAATAGCTAAGGTCTTAGACTCGTACTCTGGCCTAATGGTTAAGGTCTTAGACTCGTACTCTGGCCTAATAGCTAAGGTCTTAACTCTTACTCTGGCCTAATAGCTAAGGTCTTAGACTCGTATTCTGGCCTAATGATTAAGGTCTTAACTCTTAATCTGGCCTAATAGCTAAGGTCTTAGACTCGTGCTCTGGCCTAATGGTTAAGGTCTTAACTCTTACTCTGGCCTACTGGTTAAGGTCTTAACTCTTACTCTGGCCTAATAACTAAGGTCTTAGACTGGTACTCTGGCCTAATGGTTAAGGTCTTAACTCTTACTCTGGCCTAATAGCTAAGGTCTTAGACTCATACTCTGGCCTAATGGTTAAAGTCTTAACTCTTACTCTGGCCTAATAGCTAAGGTCTTAGACTCGTACTCTGGCCTAATAGCTAAGGTCTTAACTCTTACTTTGGCCTAATAGCTAAGGTCTTTGACTCGTACTCTGGCCTAATGGTTAAGGTCTTAACTCTTACTCTGGCCTAATAGCTAAGGTCTTAGACTCATACTCTGGCCTAATAGCTAAGATCTTAGACTCGTACTCTGGCCTAATGGTTAAGGTCTTAACTCTTACTCTGGCCTACAGGTTAAGGTCTTAACTCTTACTCTGGCCTAATAGCTAAGGTCTTAACTATTACTCTGGCCTAATAGCTAAGGTCTTAGACTTGTACTCTGGCCTACTGGTTAAGGTCTTAACTCTTACTCTGGCCTAATCGCTAAGGTCTTAGACTCGTACTCTGGCCTAATAGCTAAGGTCTTAGACTCGTACTCTGGCCTACTGGTTAAGGTATTAACTCTTACTCTGGCCTAATAGCTAAGGTCTTAGACTCATACTCTGGCCTAATGGTTAAGGTCTTAACTCTTACTCTGGTCTACTGGTTAAGGTCTTAACACTTAATTTGACATAATAGCTAAGGTCTTAGACTCGTACTCTGGCCTAATGGTTAAGGTCTTAACTCTTACTCTGGCCTAATAGCTAAAGTCTTAGACTCGTACTCTGGCCTAATGGTTCAGGTCTTAACTCTTACTGTGGCCTAATAGCTAAGGTCTTAACTCTTACTCAGGCCTAATAGCTAAGGTCTTAACTCTTACTCTGGCCTACTGGTTAAGATCTTAACTCTTACTCTGGCCTAATAGCTAAGGTCTTAGACTCGTACTCTGGCCTAATAGCTAAGGTCTTAGACTGGTACTCTGGCCTAATAGCTAAGGTCTTAGACTTGTACTCTGGCCTACTGGTTAAGGTCTTAACTCTTATTTTGGCCTAATAGCTAAGGTCTTAGACTCGTACTCTGGCCTAATAGCTAAGGTCTTAGACTCATACTCTGGCCTACTGGTTAAGGTATTAACTCTTACTCTGGCCTAATAGCTAAGGTCTTAGACTCTTACTCTTGCCTAATGGTTAAGGTCTTAACTCTTACTCTGGCCTACTGGTTAAGGTCTTAACACTTACTCTGACCTAATAGCTAAGGTCTTAGACTCGTACTCTGGCCTAATGGTTCATGTCTTAACTCTTACTGTGGCCTAATAGCTAAGGTCTTAACTCTTACTCTGGCCTAATAGCTAAGGTCTTAGACTCGTACTCTGGCCTAATGGTTAAGGTCTTAACTCTTACTCTGGCCTAATAGCTAAGGTCTTAACTCTTACTCTGGCCTAATAGCTAAGGTCTTAGACTCGTACTCTGGCCTAATGGTTAAGGTCTTAGACTCGTACTCTGGCCTAATAGCTAAGGTCTTAACTCTTACTCTGGCCTAATAGCTAAGGTCTTAGACTCTTACTCTGGCCTAATGGTTAAGGTCTTAACTCTTACTCTGGCCTACTGGTTAAGGTCTTAACACTTACTCTGACCTAATAGCTAAGGTCTTAGACTCGTACTCTGGCCTAATGGTTCATGTCTTAACTCTTACTGTGGCCTAATAGCTAAGGTCTTAACTCTTACTCTGGCCTAATAGCTAAGGTCTTAGACTCGTACTCTGGCCTAATGGTTAAGGTCTTAACTCTTACTCTGGCCTAATAGCTAAGGTCTTAACACTTACTCTGGCCTAATAGCTAAGGTCTTAGACTCGTACTCTGGCCTAATGGTTAAGGTCTTAGACTCGTACTCTGGCCTAATAGCTAAGGTCTTAACTCTTACTCTGGCCTAATAGCTAAGGTCTTAGACTCGTATTCTGGCCTAATGATTAAGGTCTTAACTCTTAATCTGGCCTAATAGCTAAGGTCTTAGACTCGTGCTCTGGCCTAATGGTTAAGGTCTTAACTCTTACTCTGGCCTACTGGTTAAGGTCTTAACTCTTACTCTGGCCTAATAACTAAGGTCTTAGACTGGTACTCTGGCCTAATGGTTAAGGTCTTAACTCTTACTCTGGCCTAATAGCTAAGGTCTTAGACTCATACTCTGGCCTAATGGTTAAAGTCTTAACTCTTACTCTGGCCTAATAGCTAAGGTCTTAGACTCGTACTCTGGCCTAATAGCTAAGGTCTTAACTCTTACTTTGGCCTAATAGCTAAGGTCTTTGACTCGTACTCTGGCCTAATGGTTAAGGTCTTAACTCTTACTCTGGCCTAATAGCTAAGGTCTTAGACTCATACTCTGGCCTAATAGCTAAGATCTTAGACTCGTACTCTGGCCTAATGGTTAAGGTCTTAACTCTTACTCTGGCCTACAGGTTAAGGTCTTAACTCTTACTCTGGCCTAATAGCTAAGGTCTTAACTATTACTCTGGCCTAATAGCTAAGGTCTTAGACTTGTACTCTGGCCTACTGGTTAAGGTCTTAACTCTTACTCTGGCCTAATCGCTAAGGTCTTAGACTCGTACTCTGGCCTAATAGCTAAGGTCTTAGACTCGTACTCTGGCCTACTGGTTAAGGTATTAACTCTTACTCTGGCCTAATAGCTAAGGTCTTAGACTCATACTCTGGCCTAATGGTTAAGGTCTTAACTCTTACTCTGGTCTACTGGTTAAGGTCTTAACACTTAATTTGACATAATAGCTAAGGTCTTAGACTCGTACTCTGGCCTAATGGTTAAGGTCTTAACTCTTACTCTGGCCTAATAGCTAAAGTCTTAGACTCGTACTCTGGCCTAATGGTTCAGGTCTTAACTCTTACTGTGGCCTAATAGCTAAGGTCTTAACTCTTACTCAGGCCTAATAGCTAAGGTCTTAACTCTTACTCTGGCCTACTGGTTAAGATCTTAACTCTTACTCTGGCCTAATAGCTAAGGTCTTAGACTCGTACTCTGGCCTAATAGCTAAGGTCTTAGACTGGTACTCTGGCCTAATAGCTAAGGTCTTAGACTTGTACTCTGGCCTACTGGTTAAGGTCTTAACTCTTATTTTGGCCTAATAGCTAAGGTCTTAGACTCGTACTCTGGCCTAATAGCTAAGGTCTTAGACTCATACTCTGGCCTACTGGTTAAGGTATTAACTCTTACTCTGGCCTAATAGCTAAGGTCTTAGACTCTTACTCTTGCCTAATGATTAAGGTCTTAACTCTTAATCTGGCCTAATAGCTAAGGTCTTAGACTCGTGCTCTGGCCTAATGGTTAAGGTCTTAACTCTTACTCTGGCCTTCTGGTTAAGGTCTTAACACTTACTCTGACCTAATAGCTAAGGTCTTAGACTCGTAGTCTGGCCTCATAGCTAATGTCTTAGACTCGTACTCTGGCCTACTGGTTAAGGTCGTAACTCTTACTCTGGCCTAATAGCTAAGGTCTTAGACTCGTACTCTGGCCTAATAGCTAAGGTCTTAGACTCGTAGTCTGGCCACATAGCTAATGTCTTAGACTCGTACTCTGGCCAACTGGTTAAGGTCGTAACTCTTACTCTGGCCTAATAGCTAAGGTCTTAGACTCGTACTCTTGCCCAATAGCTAAGGTCTTAGACTCGTACTCTGGCCTACTGGTTAAGGTCTTAACTCTTACTCTGGCCTAATAGCTAAGGTCTTAGATTCGTACTCTGGCCTAATGGTTAAGGTCTTAACTCTTACTCTGGCCTAATAGCTAAGGTCTTAGACTCATACTTTGGCCTAATGGTTAAGGTCTTAACTCTTACTCTGGCCTAATAGCTAAGGTCTTAACTATTACTCTGGCCTAATAGCTAAGGTCTTAGACTCGTACTCTGGCCTACTGGTTAAGGTCTTAACTCTTACTCTGGCCTAATAGCTAAGGTCTTAGACTCGTACTCTGGCCTAATAGCTAAGGTCTTAGACTCGTACTCTGGCCTACTGGTTAAGGTATTAACTCTTACTCTGGCCTAATAGCTAAGGTCTTAGACTCGTACTCTGGCCTAATAGCTAAGGTCTTAGACTCGTACTCTGGTCTAATAGCTAAGGTCTTAGACTTGTACTCTGGCCTACTGGTTAAGGTCTTAACTCTTATTTTGGCCTAATAGCTAAGGTCTTAGACTCGTACTCTGGCCTAATGGTTAAGGTCTTAGACTCGTACTCTGGCCTAATAGCTAAGGTCTTAACTCTTACTCTGGCCTAATAGCTAAGGTCTTAGACTCTTACTCTGGCCTAATGGTTAAGGTCTTAACTCTTACTCTGGCCTACTGGTTAAGGTCTTAACACTTACTCTGACCTAATAGCTAAGGTCTTAGACTCGTACTCTGGCCTAATGGTTCATGTCTTAACTGTTACTGTGGCCTAATAGCTAAGGTCTTAACTCTTACTCTGGCCTAATAGCTAAGGTCTTAGACTCGTACTCTGGCCTAATGGTTAAGGTCTTAACTCTTACTCTGGCCTAATAGCTAAGGTCTTAACTCTTACTCTGGCCTAATAGCTAAGGTCTTAGACTCGTACTCTGGCCTAATGGTTAAGGTCTTAGACTCGTACTCTGGCCTAATAGCTAAGGTTTTAACTCTTACTCTGGCCTAATAGCTATGGTCTTAGACTCGTACTCTGGCCTAATGATTAAGGTCTTAACTCTTAATCTGGCCTAATAGCTAAGGTCTTAGACTCGTGCTCTGGCCTAATGGTTAAGGTCTTAACTCTTACTCTGGCCTACTGGTTAAGGTCTTAACTCTTACTCTGGCCTAATAACTAAGGTCTTAGACTGGTACTCTGGCCTAATGGTTAAGGTCTTAACTCTTACTCTGGCCTAATAGCTAAGGTCTTAGACTCGTACTCTGGCCTAATGGTTAAAGTCTTAACTCTTACTCTGGCCTAATAGCTAAGGTCTTAGACTCGTACTCTGGCCTAATAGCTAAGGTCTTAACTCTTACTCTGGCCTAATAGCTAAGGTCTTTGACTCGTACTCTGGCCTAATGGTTAAGGTCTTAACTCTTACTCTGGCCTAATAGCTAAGGTCTTAGACTCATACTCTGGCCTAATAGCTAAGATCTTAGACTCATACTCTGGCCTAATGGTTAAGGTCTTAACTCTTACTCTGGCCTACAGGTTAAGGTCTTAACTCTTACTCTGGCCTAATAGCTAAGGTCTTAACTATTACTCTGGCCTAATAGCTAAGGTCTTAGACTCGTACTCTGGCCTACTGGTTAAGGTCTTAACTCTTACTCTGGCCTATTAGCTAAGGTCTTAGACTCGTACTCTGGCCTAATAGCTAAGGTCTTAGACTCGTACTCTGGCCTACTGGTTAAGGTATTAACTCTTACTCTGGCCTAATAGCTAAGGTCTTAGACTCGTACTCTGGCCTAATAGCTAAGGTCTTAGACTCGTACTCTGGTCTAATAGCTAAGGTCTTAGACTTGTACTCTGGCCTACTGGTTAAGGTCTTAACTCTTATTTTGGCCTAATAGCTAAGGTCTTAGACTCGTACTCTGGCCTAATGGTTCATGTCTTAACTCTTACTGTGGCCTAATAGCTAAGGTCTTAACTCTTACTCTGGCCTAATAGCTAAGGTCTTAGACTCGTACTCTGGCCTAATGGTTAAGGTCTTAACTCTTACTCTGGCCTAATAGCTAAGGTCTTAACTCTTACTCTGGCCTAATAGCTAAGGTCTTAGACTCGTTGTAGGAGAGTGGAATCTGACTAATGGTTGCCCCCAACTTTTTGCCTGGTATTTAAGTGGTTTTTGACTAGTCTGGCTGGGATCCTGCTATCCAGGACCCCAGCCTATCTGCTTTCTCCCTAAAACTGTTGTGAGTACTCTAGGTACAAACATAATTGGATGCTGGGCATGCCCTTCCAGTCCCTTGTAGATGGTACCCTAGGTACCCAGGGCATGGGTCCCCCAGTAGGCCTACCAGGGCTGCAGCACTTATTGTGCCACCCTGGGACAGCCACCCAAACTGACACCACCAGGCCACTACTGTAGCCTGGGTAAGGTGGTGCTAGCACCCCTTACAGGGACGTAGGTACCCTATGTCCCATACCATTACAACACATATACTCTCATAGGTCACCCCTATGGCAGGCCCTGGTAATCCTACAGGGCTGGGTGCTGAGGTATGTGTGAGGGGGGACCCCTACATGAGTAGGACCTCTCTGCAACCTTCGTAACACCGTTACTGGGTTGTTTGTAGTGTAGCCATACCATATACTCTACCGCATTATGAGTTATTGCGTCATCGCTGTAACTTGGGACTGGCTACACAGAACCATATCGTGTTTGGTGTCAAACATGAAGGAATCATACCCCCAGTCCAGCCATGGGCATGGGGGCACGATTCCCCCTTGCTAGGAGGGTGATATGGGAAAAGCGGTAGAATTTGGAAACCAATTTAAAAGTGCACATGTACCACAAAATGGCTACTGTTCGCCACCTACACGACTCTGGCTGGCTGTTGCTGGGGAAAACCCCAGCCTCGCCATCTGGACAATAGGGCTCCTGTGGCAGGGAGGTGCCAGCACCTCCCCAGACAGGATATGTGGATTGGAACAGGGTGGGTGCACCAAAAGTCCATTCAGAGTTGCACGTAGGCAGCTGCAGAGCCCCAATTCTGCATACACCGCCTGGAACCGGTTCAGGGGCATCCTGCCCCTCGCCCAGGCGGGAAACACACAAAGGGGAGTGGGTGTAGCCACCCTTTCCCGCCTCTACTCTGATTGGTAGGCTCTATTTTGGACCATCCCCTAATCTTGGGGATATATGGGAATAACTTTGCCCTAGAGCCTTAGATTCGTACAGGACTTCACAGAACTGACCTTCGACGAGCTGCTGCCCAGCTGACTGAAGAAATCTCCCTTGGGATAAAGGAGTTATCCCCCTGCTTGGCAGGCACCTAAAAGACTACAAGATACCCGGTTGGAACTTCGTTGCTCTCACGACCTTCGACGCCTTCCAGCAACCTCGAGGTGGGTCTCCAGTGCATCCCAGCGTCCTGTGAGTGTGCCCAGCAAGTCTGAGCACCCTGGACCACGTGGGTGTCGAGATCCCCGCATACCCCGAGACACCGGCCACCTCTTGTCCAGCACACGACCCCGACCAGTGGGGAAGTTGTGCTTTGGCCCATTCTTGAGCCAACCTTCACGCAGCATTTGTGCCGACTCTCAGCTCCCTGGCCCGCTCCGGTGGCCCGTGGGAGCACTTTTACGCACTCCATTTTGCTGCCTTCCGCGGTCCCTTGTCTCTCGACTTGTGGGCCCGGACGGAGGACAATCTTCCTTTCTAAGAGTTCCCCTGGTTGCTCCAGGCCTACTCTACGCTCCCTGCAAAGGAGAGCACCCTCAGACCCCGTGGGTCTGCACCAGCAGCTGCTTTGTTCATCTTGCGTGGGTTGCGGTTGCCAATGCTTAGTGGATCCAATCGGGACACTAACACCGCAGCGACCCTCAGCCGACGTGGGACAGTCGCCCTCCAGAAGCTGGCCTTCCTTGAAGCCTCCCGGAGCCCGTGACTGCAGAGCCCAGCTGTACCTTCCACACCTGAAGCACCCGACATCCACGAGCTCCTTCCTGTGAGCTCCCTGGTCACTGTGCTGTGACCCAGACTCTGTCCCCTCTGCTTTCAGGTTCATCTTTGTCTTTTCTTCAACTTTAATCTTCACGACTTCAGCGACACTTCCAGCTAGCAGCAGTTTGGACTCCTTTTCCATAGAAAATCAGCCCGCGACCCGACACCAGAATCGACCTATGCACCCGGCTTCCCTGGGGCAGGTAACAGTGGTACTTCGGTACTCCCGTGGTGGTGGGCTCTCCAAAGCCTTAAGTCTCAAGCCTTAACTTTGTACTGTTGTTAGAAGTGTCCTTAACCCTTAATTATTCAACCGCGACATTCTCCATAGGCTAACATTGCGATCCCGACAGCAGCTTCTCGCACTGCACACGCCTCCCGTGGGTCCCCTTCCTCTTAACTGTGGGTGGATTCTTAAGGGGCCAGCGATCCTGAATGCCCTAGGCATTGCCTGTAGAATTGTCGTGGTTCTTATACCACTATTTTAGTATATGGTTCGGTCCCCCCCTGGGGCCCATTGATTTCTGTGCTATTTATTGTGTTTAGAAATGCTTGTTTGAATTGTAACTTTGCCACTAGCCACATAAAGTGACTGTGGGATTCTGTCTAGAATAAATACATATATTTTATATATATACCTGTGTGGGCTACTCTTTCATTTGGTTATTCAAGAGGTTATTATGGTAAAACAATAAGCTTAACACTCCTTCAAGACTTAGCCTGAAGGCTGCTCTCCACAGCTACCACTAGGATAGCTTTCTTTAAAGGTTGTCTTAAACCTACCATCAATAAGAGTCGAATTGGACTGGTGCAAGGTGTCCCTATAACTAGGAACAGCATATGCCAGGCCAACTTCTCACATTGGTGTGCAGCGGTGGGATTCAAGCTTGCCATTGTTTTACCAGATAACAAATTGAATTTCTAAAGTGAAAGCCACAAGGTACCAAAGGTACATATAAATTCAAGCTAGAATACAATAAGTTCTACTGAACTTGGAGTTGTGTGTAGAGGGTTTAGCACACCTTGACTACAACTCAAGAGAGGGTTCAGTAGGCCACACTTAGTGTAGGTAGATACATCACTACACTAAACATGTCTTCAGGTGGCACTAAGGCTATGGAAGGACCCCAGAGGGTCCCAGTAGATAAGTATGATAATTTCACCTTTGCTGAGCTCAGGGAAATGTGCACCCTTAGGAGACTGAAGACAGAAAGAGGTGCCAACACAAAACGTCTCAAAGAGATCCTGCTCATAGCAGACTTTATGGAGTCCATAGGATCCAGAGGGATGGACAACGTGGGTGGGCACCCCTCAGAAGAGGACACTCCCAGAGTGGAATCTGAAGAGGAACAGGAAGAGGATGAAAATCCTGACCTGGAAGACACAAACCACTCACAGCATGGAAGTGATGGCCCAAGAGGCACTCCTTCCACCCTTAAAAGGAGAGTGGTGGGTCCAAGAAGGAACAGATCCCCCTCAGTGGGATCCAACCATTCTAAGGGATCCAAAGGGTCCTCTGCCTCTTCTCAGAGAAGAGAATCCTCTCATGAGAGGAAATGCAGACTGATCAAATTTGAGCAGGCTAAGCTTCAGCTTAAAAGAGAACAGTTAGCATTAGACAGGGAAACCCTGGAGCTTCAGAAAGCTTCAAAGAAATGGGGTCTAGAGATCCCTGGTGGCAGTGATGAAACCCCTAGAGTTAGAGAGAGAGTCCCTGACAATAGGAACCTCCACAAGATTGTGCCCCCCTATCAGAATGGGGATGATATCCACAAATGGATATCTGCTCTTGAAAGGGCCTGTAGAGTACAGAGGGTCCCTGTAGAGCAGTGGGCAGCAATCCTGTGGCTCTCCTTTTCAGATAAAGGGAGAGACAAGCTCCTCTCTGTAAGAGAAGAGGATGCTGATGATTATTATATCCTGAAAGATGCTTTAATAGATGGGTTTGGCTTAACCACTGATCAATACAGACTTAAGTTCAGAGACACCCAGAAAGCACAAAATCAGGATTGGGTAGACTTTGTGGATTGTGCAACCAAGGCACTGGAAGGTTGGTTAAATGGCAGTAAAGTTAATGATTATCAAGGATTGTATAATCTCATTATGAGGGAGCAGATTCTTAATAATTGTCAGAACCAACTTTTACACCAGCACCTGGTGGACTCTGATCTGACCTCTCCCCAAGAATTGGGAAAGAAGGCAGACAAATGGGTCAGAACCAGGATCAGGCCTAAGAACCAAGTTGGTGACCAGAAGAAGGATTCCACTAAGCCCAAAGAGAAAGGTGGGGATGATAAACAAGAAAAGTCCTCTGAAGGGCCCCAACAAACCAGTGCTGGGGGTGGGTCCCAAAATACTTCCTCTAATACCAAGAAACCATATTGCCATGTGTGTAAGAAACCTGGCCACTGGAAAACTGACTCCAGCTGTCCTAAGAATGGCAATAAAGAAAGTGTTCCTCCAAAACCAGCTCCAACACCTCCTGTTACTACTAGTAGTAATCCCCCAGGTGGTGGGAGTGCACCCAAAAACTTAGTTGGGTTCTCTTTGGGGACACCAGTGGACTCTGGCCTAGCCAGGTCCCCTGCATTAGCAACTATGGTCTGTGATGGTGGCATGGGGTTTGCCAACTTTACCATGAGCCCCAGTATTCTGGGCAGGTACAGACAAGAACCAATAATCAATGGTCAGAAGGCTGTGGCCTATAAGGACACAGGGGCCACTGTCACCATGGTGACCAAGAGGCTAGTGCCCCTAGATCAGCTTTTACCTGGGTTTAGCTATCAGGTGACCAACATTGATGGAGTCAGGAAAGATCATCCCATGGCAGTGATAAATCTCAGCTGGGGAGGAGTCACTGGCCCCAAGAGGGTGGCAGTGTCCCCAAACTTGCCTGTAGATTGTTTACTGGGGAATGATCTAGAAATCTCAGCCTGGGCTGAGGTTGACCACAAGGCCCATTTGAAAATGGTAGGAATTCCTGAGAGAGTGGATGAGACCCTGAGGGCCTCACCTCCACCCCAGGAGAAAATAGAAAGAGTGAAGCCTGAAACTATGGATCACTCTACACAAACAGAGAGCATAGGGGAGGAAGAGCAGTCTTCCCCCCACCAGACTACAGGTAAAGGGCAAGTTTCTCAGGGAACTGACCCTGCCCCTTGTGAAGTAACTGCCCCAGAAGTGGACAGGCTGGGCCTGCCCACCTCTCTGATGGCAGGGGATCCTTCCAAGGTGGTACCCAGTCTGGAGCAGGTATCCTGCCCCTCTCTACCCTGCCTCAGTCAGCCCAGGGCTGCAGAGGTCAGGGAGGCCAGTGGACCCTTACTGGGCCCCTGTCCAGAGGAACCCCCTCATCAAGAGATTAGGGACACCCAGCAGAGTAGTTTCAGCCAGGTGAATATTCCTCTACAAACTGAGGGATCCCCCTTACCCCTAGGTATAGGCACCCCTCAAATGGATGTTGTTGAGCACAGGGAAACCTGGGGCCTAGCTGCCCCAAACCTTCCAGTGCCCTCCACTATTCCAGCCAAAGGGATCCAACCCCCAGCTGTAGGCAGCCAGAGGTTGACCCTTAGGGCCAGATATGACACCGTCATGGGCAGAAAGGCTTCCATAGTGGCCAGTGATCTGAGGAGGTTGAGACCAACCCAAGTAGGGTCTCACTTCCAGACTCAGACACCCCACCAGCCCACCTCTGACCCAAAAACCAATACAGGTAATTTCCCTAGACTTTGGAGAAACTCTAGAACCCCCTGGGGTAGGATTTCCCAAGTGGACCATGACACAGGGAGCAACCATGTTAGTACAGGTTCTTCCTTATATGGCCACTCAGGAAATAAAGGCTTATCTGGACAAGGTTAGCCTTATCTCCTTTCGTTTGGGGGGGGGTTATGTAGGAGAGTGGAATCTGACTAATGGTTGCCCCCAACTTTTTGCCTGGTATTTAAGTGGTTTTTGACTAGTCTGGCTGGGATCCTGCTATCCAGGACCCCAGCCTATCTGCTTTCTCCCTAAAACTGTTGTGAGTACTCTAGGTACAAACATAATTGGATGCTGGGCATGCCCTTCCAGTCCCTTGTAGATGGTACCCTAGGTACCCAGGGCATGGGTCCCCCAGTAGGCCTACCAGGGCTGCAGCACTTATTGTGCCACCCTGGGACAGCCACCCAAACTGACACCACCAGGCCACTACTGTAGCCTGGGTAAGGTGGTGCTAGCACCCCTTACAGGGACGTAGGTACCCTATGTCCCATACCATTACAACACATATACTCTCATAGGTCACCCCTATGGCAGGCCCTGGTAATCCTACAGGGCTGGGTGCTGAGGTATGTGTGAGGGGGGACCCCTACATGAGTAGGACCTCTCTGCAACCTTCGTAACACCGTTACTGGGTTGTTTGTAGTGTAGCCATACCATATACTCTACCGCATTATAAGTTATTGCGTCATCGCTGTAACTTGGGACTGGCTACACAGAACCATATCGTGTTTGGTGTCAAACATGAAGGAATCATACCCCCAGTCCAGCCATGGGCATGGGGGCACGATTCCCCCTTGCTAGGAGGGTGATATGGGAAAAGCGGTAGAATTTGGAAACCAATTTAAAAGTGCACATGTACCACAAAATGGCTACTGTTCGCCACCTACACGACTCTGGCTGGCTGTTGCTGGGGAAAACCCCAGCCTCGCCATCTGGACAATAGGGCTCCTGTGGCAGGGAGGTGCCAGCACCTCCCCAGACAGGATATGTGGATTGGAACAGGGTGGGTGCACCAAAAGTCCATTCAGAGTTGCACGTAGGCAGCTGCAGAGCCCCAATTCTGCATACACCGCCTGGAACCGGTTCAGGGGCATCCTGCCCCTCGCCCAGGCGGGAAACACACAAAGGGGAGTGGGTGTAGCCACCCTTTACCGCCTCTACTCTGATTGGTAGGCTCTATTTTGGACCATCCCCTAATCTTGGGGATATATGGGAATAACTTTGCCCTAGAGCCTTAGATTCGTACAGGACTTCACAGAACTGACCTTCGACGAGCTGCTGCCCAGCTGACTGAAGAAATCTCCCTTGGGATAAAGGAGTTATCCCCCTGCTTGGCAGGCACCTAAAAGACTACAAGATACCCGGTTGGAACTTCGTTGCTCTCACGACCTTCGACGCCTTCCAGCAACCTCGAGGTGGGTCTCCAGTGCATCCCAGCGTCCTGTGAGTGTGCCCAGCAAGTCTGAGCACCCTGGACCACGTGGGTGTCGAGATCCCCGCATACCCCGAGACACCGGCCACCTCTTGTCCAGCACACGACCCCGACCAGTGGGGAAGTTGTGCTTTGGCCCATTCTTGAGCCAACCTTCACGCAGCATTTGTGCCGACTCTCAGCTCCCTGGCCCGCTCCGGTGGCCCGTGGGAGCACTTTTACGCACTCCATTTTGCTGCCTTCCGCGGTCCCTTGTCTCTCGACTTGTGGGCCCGGACGGAGGACAATCTTCCTTTCTAAGAGTTCCCCTGGTTGCTCCAGGCCTACTCTACGCTCCCTGCAAAGGAGAGCACCCTCAGACCCCGTGGGTCTGCACCAGCAGCTGCTTTGTTCATCTTGCGTGGGTTGCGGTTGCCAATGCTTAGTGGATCCAATCGGGACACTAACACCGCAGCGACCCTCAGCCGACGTGGGACAGTCGCCCTCCAGAAGCTGGCCTTCCTTGAAGCCTCCCGGAGCCCGTGACTGCAGAGCCCAGCTGTACCTTCCACACCTGAAGCACCCGACATCCACGAGCTCCTTCCTGTGAGCTCCCTGGTCACTGTGCTGTGACCCAGACTCTGTCCCCTCTGCTTTCAGGTTCATCTTTGTCTTTTCTTCAACTTTAATCTTCACGACTTCAGCGACACTTCCAGCTAGCAGCAGTTTGGACTCCTTTTCCATAGAAAATCAGCCCGCGACCCGACACCAGAATCGACCTATGCACCCGGCTTCCCTGGGGCAGGTAACAGTGGTACTTCGGTACTCCCGTGGTGGTGGGCTCTCCAAAGCCTTAAGTCTCAAGCCTTAACTTTGTACTGTTGTTAGAAGTGTCCTTAACCCTTAATTATTCAACCGCGACATTCTCCATAGGCTAACATTGCGATCCCGACAGCAGCTTCTCGCACTGCACACGCCTCCCGTGGGTCCCCTTCCTCTTAACTGTGGGTGGATTCTTAAGGGGCCAGCGATCCTGAATGCCCTAGGCATTGCCTGTAGAATTGTCGTGGTTCTTATACCACTATTTTAGTATATGGTTCGGTCCCCCCCTGGGGCCCATTGATTTCTGTGCTATTTATTGTGTTTAGAAATGCTTGTTTGAATTGTAACTTTGCCACTAGCCACATAAAGTGACTGTGGGATTCTGTCTAGAATAAATACATATATTTTATATATATACCTGTGTGGGCTACTCTTTCATTTGGTTATTCAAGAGGTTATTATGGTAAAACAATAAGCTTAACACTCCTTCAAGACTTAGCCTGAAGGCTGCTCTCCACAGCTACCACTAGGATAGCTTTCTTTAAAGGTTGTCTTAAACCTACCATCAATAAGAGTCGAATTGGACTGGTGCAAGGTGTCCCTATAACTAGGAACAGCATATGCCAGGCCAACTTCTCACACTCGTACTCTGGCCTAATGATTAAGGTCTTAACTCTTAATCTGGCCTAATAGCTAAGGTCTTAGACTCGTGCTCTGGCCTAATGGTTAAGGTCTTAACTCTTACTCTGGCCTACTGGTTAAGGTCTTAACTCTTACTCTGGCCTAATAACTAAGGTCTTAGACTGGTACTCTGGCCTAATGGTTAAGGTCTTAACTCTTACTCTGGCCTAATAGCTAAGGTCTTAGACTCGTACTCTGGCCTAATGGTTAAAGTCTTAACTCTTACTCTGGCCTAATAGCTAAGGTCTTAGACTCGTACTCTGGCCTAATAGCTAAGGTCTTAACTCTTACTCTGGCCTAATAGCTAAGGTCTTTGACTCGTACTCTGGCCTAATGGTTAAGGTCTTAACTCTTACTCTGGCCTAATAGCTAAGGTCTTAGACTCATACTCTGGCCTAATAGCTAAGATCTTAGACTCGTACTCTGGCCTAATGGTTAAGGTCTTAACTCTTACTCTGGCCTACAGGTTAAGGTCTTAACTCTTACTCTGGCCTAATAGCTAAGGTCTTAGACTCGTACTCTGGCCTACTGGTTAAGGTCTTAACTCTTACTCTGGCCTAATAGCTAAGGTCTTAACTCTTACTCTGGCCTAATAGCTAAGGTCTTAGACTCGTACTATGGCCTAATGGTTAAGGTCTTAACTCTTACTCTGGCCTAATAGCTAAGGTCTTAACTTTTACTCTGGCCTAATAGCTAAGGTCTTAGACTCGTACTCTGGCCTAATGGTTAAGGTCTTAACTCTTACTCTGGCCTAATAGCTAAGGTCTTAGACTCGTACTCTGGCCTAATGGTTAAGGTCTTAACTCTTACTCTGGCCTACTGGTTAAGGTCTTAACTCTTACTCTGGCCTAATAGCTAAGGTCTTAGACTAGTACTCTGGACTAATGGTTAAGGTCTTAACTGTTATTCTGGCCTAATAGCTAAGGTCTTAACTCTTACACTAGCCTAATAGCTAAGGTCTTAGACTCGTACTCTGGCCTAATGGTTAAGGTCTTAACTCTTACTCTGGCCTAATAGCTAAGGTCTTAACTCTTACTCTGGCCTAATAGCTAAGGTCTTACACTCGTACTCTGGCCTAATGGTTAAGGTCTTAGACTCGTACTCTGGTCTAATAGCTAAGGTCTTAACACTTATTCTGGCATAATAGCTAGGGTCTTAACTCTTACTCTGGCCTAATAGCTAAGGTCTTAACTCTTCCTCTGGCCTAATAGCTAAGGTCTTAACTCGTACTCTGGCCTAATAGCTAAGGTCTTAGACTCGTACTCTGGCCTAATAGCTAAGGTCTTAGATTCGTACTCTGGCCTAATGGTAAAGGTCTTAACTCTTACTCTGGCCTAATAGCTAAGGTCTTAACTCTTACTCTGGCCTAATAGCTAAGGTCTTTGACTCGTACTCTGGCCTAATGGTTAAGGTCTTAACTCTTACTCTGGCCTAATAGCTAAGGTCTTAGACTCGTACTCTGGCCTAATAGCTAGGGTCTTAGACTCGTACTCTGGCCTAATGGTTAAGGTCTTAACTCTTACTCTGGCCTACAGGTTAAGGTCTTAACGCTTACTCTGGCCTACTGATTAAGGTCTTAACTCTTACTCTGGCCTAATAGCTAAGGTCTTAGACTTGTACTCCGGCCTACTGGTTAAGGTCTTAACTCTTACTCTGGCCTAATAGCTAAGGTCTTAACTCTTACTCTGGCCTAATAGCTAAGGTCTTGACTTTTACTCTGGCCTAATAGCTAAGGTCTTAGACTCGTACTCTGGCCTAATGGTTAAGGTCTTAACTCTTACTCTGGCCTAATAGCTAAGGTCTAAGACTCTTACTCTGGCCTAATGGTTAAGGTCTTAACACTTACTCTGGCCTTCTGGTTAAGGTCTTAACACTTACTCTGACCTAATAGCTAAGGTCTTAGACTCGTACTCTGGCCTAATAGCTAAGGTCTTAGACTCGTAGTCTGGCCTCATAGCTAATGTCTTAGACTCGTACTCTGGCCTACTGGTTAAGGTCGTAACTCTTACTCTGGCCTAATAGCTAAGGTCTTAGACTCGTACTCTGGCCTAATAGCTAAGGTCTTAGACTCGTAGTCTGGCCTCATAGCTAATGTCTTAGACTCGTACTCTGGCCTACTGGTTAAGGTCGTAACTCTTACTCTGGCCTAATAGCTAAGGTCTTAGACTCGTACTCTTGCCCAATAGCTAAGGTCTTAGACTCGTACTCTGGCCTACTGGTTAAGGTCTTAACTCTTACTCTGGCCTAATAGCTAAGGTCTTAGACTCGTACTCTGGCCTAATGGTTAAGGTCTTAACTCTTACTCTGGCCTAATAGCTAAGGTCTTAGACTCGTACTATCGCCTACAGGTTAAGCTCTTAACTCTTACTCTGGCCTAATAGCTAAGGTCTTAACTATTACTCTGGCCTAATAGCTAAGGTCTTAGACTCGTACTCTGGCCTACTGGTTAAGGTCTTAACTCTTACTCTGGCCTAATAGCTAAGGTCTTAGACTCGTACTCTGGCCTAATAGCTAAGGTCTTAGACTCATACTCTGGCCTACTGGTTAAGGTATTAACTCTTACTCTGGCCTAATAGCTAAGGTCTTAGACTCATACTCTGGCCTAATGGTTAAGGTCTTAACTCTTACTCTGGTCTACTGGTTAAGGTCTTAACACTTAATTTGACATAATAGCTAAGGTCTTAGACTCGTACTCTGGCCTAATGGTTAAGGTCTTAACTCTTACTCTGGCCTAATAGCTAAAGTCTTAGACTCGTACTCTGGCCTAATGGTTCAGGTCTTAACTCTTACTGTGGCCTAATAGCTAAGGTCTTAACTCTTACTCAGGCCTAATAGCTAAGGTCTTAACTCTTACTCTGGCCTACTGGTTAAGATCTTAACTCTTACTCTGGCCTAATAGCTAAGGTCTTAGACTCGTACTCTGGCCTAATAGCTAAGGTCTTAGACTCGTACTCTGGCCTAATAGCTAAGGTCTTAGACTTGTACTCTGGCCTACTGGTTAAGGTATTAACTCTTATTTTGGCCTAATAGCTAAGGTCTTAGACTCGTACTCTGGCCTAATAGCTAAGGTCTTAGACTCATACTCTGGCCTACTGGTTAAGGTATTAACTCTTACTCTGGCCTAATAGCTAAGGTCTTAGACTCTTACTCTGGCCTAATGGTTAAGGTCTTAACTCTTACTCTGGCCTACTGGTTAAGGTCTTAACACTTACTCTGACCTAATAGCTAAGGTCTTAGACTCGTACTCTGGCCTAATGGTTCATGTCTTAACTCTTACTGTGGCCTAATAGCTAAGGTCTTAACTCTTACTCTGGCCTAATAGCTAAGGTCTTAGACTCGTACTCTGGCCTAATGGTTAAGGTCTTAACTCTTACTCTGGCCTAATAGCTAAGGTCTTAACTCTTACTCTGGCCTAATAGCTAAGGTCTTAGACTCGTACTCTGGGCTAATGGTTAAGGTCTTAGACTCGTACTCTGGCCTAATAGCTAAGGTCTTAACTCTTACTCTGGCCTAATAGCTAAGGTCTTAGACTCGTACTCTGGCCCAATAGCTAAGGTCTTAACTCTTACTCTGGCCTAATAGCTCAGGTCTTAACTCTTACTCTGGCCTAATAGCTAAGGTCTTAGACTCGTACTCTGGCCTAATAGCTAAGGTCTTAGATTCGTACTCTGGCCTAATGGTAAAGGTCTTAACTCTTACTCTGGCCTAATAGCTAAGGTCTTAACTCTTACTCTGGCGTAATAGCTAAGGTCTTAGACTCGTACTCTGGCCTAATGATTAAGGTCTTAACTCTTAATCTGGCCTAATAGCTAAGGTCTTAGACTCGTGCTCTGGCCTAATGGTTAAGGTCTTAACTCTTACTCTGGCCTACTGGTTAAGGTCTTAACTCTTACTCTGGCCTAATAACTAAGGTCTTAGACTGGTACTCTGGCCTAATGGTTATGGTCTTAACTCTTACTCTGGCCTAATAGCTAAGGTTTTAGACTCGTACTCTGGCCTAATGGTTAAAGTCTTAACTCTTACTCTGGCCTAATAGCTAAGGTCTTAGTCTCGTACTCTGGCCTAATAGCTAAGGTCTTAACTCTTACTCTGGCCTAATAGCTAAGGTCTTTGACTCGTACTCTGGCCTAATGGTTAAGGTCTTAACTCTTACTCTGGCCTAATAGCTAAGGTCTTAGACTCATACTCTGGCCTAATAGCTAAGATCTTAGACTCGTACTCTGGCCTAATGGTTAAGGTCTTAACTCTTACTCTGGCCTACAGGTTAAGGTCTTAACTCTTACTCTGGCCTACTGGTTAAGGTCTTAACTCTTACTCTGGCCTAATAGCTAAGGTCTTAGACTCGTACTCTGGCCTACTGGTTAAGGTCTTAACTCTTACTCTGGCCTAATAGCTAAGGTCTTAACTCTTACTCTGGGCTAATAGCTAAGGTCTTAGACTCGTACTATGGCCTAATGGATAAGGTCTTAACTCTTACTCTGGCCTAATAGCTAAGGTCTTAACTTTTACTCTGGCCTAATAGCTAAGGTCTTAGACTCGTACTCTGGCCTAATGGTTAAGGTCTTAACTCTTACTCTGGCCTAATAGCTAAGGTCTTAGACTCGTACTCTGGCCTAATGGTTAAGGTCTTAACTCTTACTCTGGCCTACTGGTTAAGGTCTTAACTCTTACTTTGGCCTAATAGCTAAGGTCTTAGACTCATACTCTGGCCTAATGGTTAAGGTCTTCACTCTTACTGTGGCCTAATAGCTAAGATCTTAACTCTTACTCTGGCCTAATAGCTAAGGTCTTAGACTAGTACTCTGGACTAAGGGTTAAGGTCTTAACTGTTATTCTGGCCTAATAGCTAAGGTCTTAACTCTTACACTGGCCTAATAGCTAAGGTCTTAGACTCGTACTCTGGCCTAATGGTTAAGGTCTTAACTCTTACTCTGGCCTAATAGCTAAGGTCTTAACTCTTACTCTGGCCTAATAGCTAAGGTCTTAGACTCGTACTCTGGCCTAATGGTTAAGGTCTTAGACTCGTACTCTGGTCTAATAGCTAAGGTCTTAACACTTACTCTGGCATAATAGCTAGGGTCTTAACTCTTATGCTGGCCTAATAGCTAAGGTCTTAACTCTTACTCTGGCCTAATAGCTAAGGTCTTAACTCGTACTCTGGCCTAATAGCTAAGGTCTTAGACTCGTACTCTGGCCTAATAGCTAAGGTCTTAGATTCGTACTCTGGCCTAATGGTAAAGGTCTTAACTCTTACTCTGGCCTAATGGTTAAGGTCTTAACTCTTACTCTGGCCTAATAGCTAAGTTCTTAGACTCATACTTTGGCCTAATGGTTAAGGTCTTAACTCTTACTCTGGCCTAATAGCTAAGGTCTTAGACTCGTACTATCGCCTACAGGTTAAGCTCTTAACTCTTACTCTGGCCTAATAGCTAAGGTCTTAACTATTACTCTGGCCTAATAGCTAAGGTCTTAGACTCGTACTCTGGCCTACTGGTTAAGGTCTTAACTCTTACTCTGGCCTAATAGCTAAGGTCTTAGACTCGTACTCTGGCCTTATAGCTAAGGTCTTAGACTCGTACTCTGGCCTACTGGTTAAGGTATTAACTCTTACTCTGGCCTAATAGCTAAGGTCTTAGACTCATACTCTGGCCTAATGGTTAAGGTCTTAACTCTTACTCTGGTCTACTGGTTAAGGTCTTAACACTTAATTTGACATAATAGCTAAGGTCTTAGACTCGTACTCTGGCCTAATGGTTAAGATCTTAACTCTTACTCTGGCCTAATAGCTAAAGTCTTAGACTCGTACTCTGGCCTAATGGTTCAGGTCTTAACTCTTACTGTGGCCTAATAGCTAAGGTCTTAACTCTTACTCAGGCCTAATAGCTAAAGTCTTAACTCTTACTCTGGCCTACTGGTTAAGATCTTAACTCTTACTCTGGCCTAATAGCTAAGGTCTTAGACTCGTACTCTGGCCTAATAGCTAAGGTCTTAGACTCGTACTCTGGCCTAATAGCTAAGGTCTTAACTCTTACTCTGGCCTAATAGCTAAGGTCTTAACTCTTACTCTGGCCTAATGGTTCATGTCTTAACTCTTACTGTGGCCTAATAGCTAAGGTCCTAACTCTTACTCTGGCCTAATAGCTAAGGTCTTAGACTCGTACTCTGGCCTAATGGTTAAGGTCTTAACTCTTACTCTGGCCTAATAGCTAAGGTCTTAACTCTTACTCTGGCCTAATAGCTAAGGTCTTAGACTCGTACTCTGGCCTACTGGTTAAGGTCTTAGACTCGTACTCTGGCCTAATAGCTAAGGTCTTAACTCTTACTCTGGCCTAATAGCTAAGGTCTTAGACTCGTACTCTGGCCCAATAGCTAAGGTCTTAACTCTTACTCTGGCCTAATAGCTAAGGTCTTAACTCTTACTCTGGCCTAATAGCTAAGGTATTAGACTCGTACTCTGGCCTAATAGCTAAGGTCTTAGATTCGTACTCTGGCCTAATGGTAAAGGTCTTAACTCTTACTCTGGCCTAATAGCTAAGGTCTTAACTCTTACTCTGGCGTAATAGCTAAGGTCTTAGACTCGTACTCTGGCCTAATGATTAAGGTCTTAACTCTTAATCTGGCCTAATAGCTAAGGTCTTAGACTCGTGCTCTGGCCTAATGGTTAAGGTCTTAACTCTTACTCTGGCCTACTGGTTAAGGTCTTAACTCTTACTCTGGCCTAATAACTAAGGTCTTAGACTGGTACTCTGGCCTAATGGTTATGGTCTTAACTCTTACTCTGGCCTAATAGCTAAGGTTTTAGACCCGTACTCTGGCCTAATGGTTAAAGTCTTAACTCTTACTCTGGCCTAATAGCTAAGGTCTTAGTCTCGTACTCTGGCCTAATAGCTAAGGTCTTAACTCTTACTCTGGCCTAATAGCTAAGGTCTTTGACTCGTACTCTGGCCTAATGGTTAAGGTCTTAACTCTTACTCTGGCCTAATAGCTAAGGTCTTAGACTCATACTCTGGCCTAATAGCTAAGATCTTAGACTCGTACTCTGGCCTAATGGTTAAGGTCTTAACTCTTACTCTGGCCTACAGGTTAAGGTCTTAACTCTTACTCTGGCCTACTGGTTAAGGTCTTAACTCTTACTCTGGCCTAATAGCTAAGGTCTTAGACTCGTACTCTGGCCTACTGGTTAAGGTCTTAACTCTTACTCTGGCCTAATAGCTAAGGTCTTAACTCTTACTCTGGCCTAATAGCTAAGGTCTTAGACTCGTACTATGGCCTAATGGATAAGGTCTTAACTCTTACTCTGGCCTAATAGCTAAGGTCTTAACTTTTACTCTGGCCTAATAGCTAAGGTCTTAGACTCGTACTCTGGCCTAATGGTTAAGGTCTTAACTCTTACTCTGGCCTAATAGCTAAGGTCTTAGACTCGTACTCTGGCCTAATGGTTAAGGTCTTAACTCTTAATCTGGCCTAATGGTTAAGGTCTTCACTCTTACTGTGGCCTAATAGCTAAGATCTTAACTCTTACTCTGGCCTAATAGCTAAGGTCTTAGACTAGTACTCTGGACTAAGGGTTAAGGTCTTAACTGTTATTCTGGCCTAATAGCTAAGGTCTTAACTCTTACACTGGCCTAATAGCTAAGGTCTTAGACTCGTACTCTGGCCTAATGGTTAAGGTCTTAACTCTTACTCTGGCCTAATAGCTAAGGTCTTAACTCTTACTCTGGCCTAATAGCTAAGGTCTTAGACTCGTACTCTGGCCTAATGGTTAAGGTCTTAGACTCGTACTCTGGTCTAATAGCTAAGGTCTTAACACTTACTCTGGCATAATAGCTAGGGTCTTAACTCTTACGCTGGCCTAATAGCTAAGGTCTTAACTCTTACTCTGGCCTAATAGCTAAGGTCTTAACTCGTACTCTGGCCTAATAGCTAAGGTCTTAGACTCGTACTCTGGCCTAATAGCTAAGGTCTTAGATTCGTACTCTGGCCTAATGGTAAAGGTCTTAACTCTTACTCTGGCCTAATAGCTAAGGTCTTAACTCTTACTCTGGCCTAATAGCTAAGGTCTTTGACTCGTACTCTGGCCTAATGGTTAAGGTCTTAACTCTTACTCTGGCCTAATAGCTAAGGTCTTAGACTCGTACTCTGGCCTAATAGCTAGGGTCTTAGACTCGTACTCTTGCCTAATGGTTAAGGTCTTAACTCTTTCTCTGGCCTACAGGTTAAGGTCTTAATGCTTACTCTGGCCTACTGATAAAGGTCTTAACTCTTACTCTGGCCTAATAGCTAAGGTCTTAGACTCGTACTCCGGCCTACTGGTTAAGGTCTTAACTCTTACTCTGGCCTAGTAGCTAAGGTCTTAACTCTTACTCTGGCCTAATAGCTAAGGTCTTGACTTTTACTCTGGCCTAATAGCTAAGGTCTTAGACTCGTACTTTGGCCTAATGGTTAAGGTCTTAACTCTTACTCTGGCCTAATAGCTAAGGTCTAAGACTCTTACTCTGGCCTAATGGTTAAGGTCTTAACACTTACTCTGGCCTTCTGGTTAAGGTCTTAACACTTACTCTGACCTAATAGCTAATGTCTTAGGCTCATACTCTGGCCTAATGGTTAAGGTCTTAACTCTTACTCTGGCCTAATAGCTAAGGTCTTAAACTCGTACTCTGGCCTAATGGTTAAGGTCTTAACACTTACTGTGGCCTAATAGCTAAGGTCTTAACTCTTACTCTGGCCTAATATCAAAGGTCTTAGACTCGTACTCTGGCCTAATGGTTATGGTCTTAACTCTTTCTCTGGCCTAATAGCTAAGGTCTTAACTCTTATTCTGGCCTAATAGCTAAGGTCTTAGACTCGTACTCTGGCCTAATAGCTAAGGTCTTAGACTCGTAGTCTGGCCTCATAGCTAAGGTCTTAGACTCGTACTCTGGCCTACTGGTTAAGGTCGTAACTCTTACTCTGGCCGAATAGCTAAGGTCTTAGACTCGTACTCTTGCCCAATAGCTAAGGTCTTAGACTCGTACTCTGGCCTACTGGTTAAGGTCTTAACTCTTACTCTGGCCTAATAGCTAAGGTCTTAGACTCATACTCTGGCCTAATGGTTAAGGTCCTAACTCTTACTCTGGCCTAATAGCTAAGGTCTTAGACTCATACTTTGGCCTAATGGTTAAGCTCTTAACTCTTACTCTGGCCTAATAGCTAAGGTCTTAACTATTACTCTGGCCTAATAGCTAAGGTCTTAGACTCGTACTCTGGCCTACTGGTTAAGGTCTTAACTCTTACTCTGGCCTAATAGCTAAGGTCTTAGACTCGTACTCTGGCCTAATAGCTAAGGTCTTAGACTCGTACTCTGGCCTACTGGTAAAGGTATTAACTCTTACTCTGGCCTAATAGCTACGGTCTTAGATTCATACTCTGGCCTAATGGTTAAGGTCTTAACTCTTACTCTGGTCTACTGGTTAAGGTCTTAACACTTAATTTGACATAATAGCTAAGGTCTTAGACTCGTACTCTGGCCTAATGGTTAAGGTCTTAACTCTTACTCTGGCCTAATAGCTAAGGTCTTAGACTCATACTCTAGCCTAATGGTTCAGGTCTTAACTCTTACTGTGGCCTAATAGCTAAGGTCTTAACTCTTACTCTGGCCTAATAGCTAAGGTCTTAGACTCGTACTCTGGCCTTATGGTTAAGGTCTTAACTCTTACTCTGGCCTAATAGCTAAGGTCTTAACTCTTACTCTGGCCTAATAGCTAAGGTCTTAGACTCGTACTCTGGCCTAATGGTTAAGGTCTTAGACTCGTACTCTGGCCTAATAGCTAAGGTCTTAACTCTTACTCTGGCCTAATAGCTAAGGTCTTAGACTCGTACTCTGGCCTAATAGCTAAGGTCTTAACTCTTACTCTGGCCTAATAGCTAAGGTCTTAACTCTTACTCTGGCCTAATAGCTAAGGTCTTAGACTCGTACTCTGGCCTAATAGCTAATTTCTTAACTCTTACCCTGCCCTAATAGCTAAGGTCTTAACTCTTACTCTGGCCTAATAGCTAAGGTCTTAGACTCGTACTCAGGCCTAATAGCTAAGGTCTTAACTCTTACTCTGGCCTACTGGTTAAGATCTTAACTCTTACTCTGGCCTAATAGCTAAGGTCTTAGACTCGTACTCTGGCCTAATAGCTAAGGTCTTAGACTCGTACTCTGGTCTAATAGCTAAGGTCTTAGACTTGTACTCTGGCCTACTGGTTAAGGTCTTAACTCTTATTTTGGCCTAATAGCTAAGGTCTTAGACTCGTACTCTGGCCTAATGGTTAAGGTCTTAGACTCGTACTCTGGCCTAATAGCTAAGGTTTTAACTCTTACTCTGGCCTAATAGCTAAGGTCTTAGACTCTTACTCTGGCCTAATGGTTAAGGTCTTAACTCTTACTCTGGCCTACTGGTTAAGGTCTTAACACTTACTCTGACCTAATAGCTAAGGTCTTAGACTCGTACTCTGGGCTAATGGTTCATGTCTTAACTCTTACTGTGGCCTAATAGCTAAGGTCTTAACTCTTACTCTGGCCTAATAGCTAAGGTCTTAGACTCGTACTCTGGCCTAATGGTTAAGGTCTTAACTCTTACTCTGGCCTAATAGCTAAGGTCTTAACTCTTACTCTGGCCTAATAGCTAAGGTCTTAGACTCGTACTCTGGCCTAATGGTTAAGGTCTTAGACTCGTACTCTGGCCTAATAGCTAAGGTCTTAACTCTTACTCTGGCCTAATAGCTAAGGCCTTAGACTCGTACTCTGGCCTAATAGCTAAGGTCTTAACTCTTACTCTGGCCTAATAGCTAAGGTCTTAACTTTTACTCTGGCCTAATAGCTAAGGTCTTAGACTCGTACTCTGGCCTAATAGCTAAGGTCTTAGATTCGTACTCTGGCCTAATGGTAAAGGTCTTAACTCTTACTCTGGCCTAATAGCTAAGGTCTTAACTCTTACTCTGGCGTAATAGCTAAGGTCTTAGACTCGTACTCTGGCCTAATGATTAAGGTTTTAACTCTTAATCTGGCCTAATAGCTAAGGTCTTAACTCTTACTCTGGCATGATAGCTAAGGTCTTAACTCTTACTCTGGCCTAATAGCTAAGGTCTTAGACTCGTACTCTGGCCTAATAGCTAATTTCTTAACTCTTACCCTGCCCTAATAGCTAAGGTCTTAACTCTTACTCTGGCCTAATAGCTAAGGTCTTAGACTCGTACTCAGGCCTAATAGCTAAGGTCTTAACTCTTACTCTGGCCTACTGGTTAAGATCTTAACTCTTACTCTGGCCTAATAGCTAAGGTCTTAGACTCGTACTCTGGCCTAATAGCTAAGGTCTTAGACTCGTACTCTGGTCTAATAGCTAAGGTCTTAGACTTGTACTCTGGCCTACTGGTTAAGGTCTTAACTCTTATTTTGGCCTAATAGCTAAGGTCTTAGACTCGTACTCTGGCCTAATGGTTAAGGTCTTAGACTCGTACTCTGGCCTAATAGCTATGGTCTTAACTCTTACTCTGGCCTAATAGCTAAGGTCTTAGACTCTTACTCTGGCCTAATGGTTAAGGTCTTAACTCTTACTCTGGCCTACTGGTTAAGGTCTTAACACTTAGTCTGACCTAATAGCTAAGGTCTTATACTCGTACTCTGGCCTAATGGTTCATGTCTTAACTCTTACTGTGGCCTAATAGCTAAGGTCTTAACTCTTACTCTGGCCTAATAGCTAAGGTCTTAGACTCGTACTCTGGCCTAATGGTTAAGGTCTTAACTCTTACTCTGGCCTAATAGCTAAGGTCTTAACTCTTACTCTGGCCTAATAGCTAAGGTCTTAGACTCGTACTCTGGCCTAATGGTTAAGGTCTTAGACTCGTACTCTGGCCTAATAGCTAAGGTCTTAACTCTTACTCTGGCCTAATAGCTAAGGTCTTAGACTCGTACTCTGGCCTAATGATTAAGGTCTTAACTCTTAATCTGGCCTAATAGCTAAGGTCTTAGACTCGTGCTCTGGCCTAATGGTTAAGGTCTTAACTCTTACTCTGGCCTACTGGTTAAGGTCTTAACTCTTACCCTGGCCTAATAACTAAGGTCTTAGACTGGTACTCTGGCCTAATGGTTAAGGTCTTAACTCTTACTCTGGCCTAATAGCTAAGGTCTTAGACTCGTACTCTGGCCTAATGGTTAAAGTCTTAACTCTTACTCTGGCCTAATAGCTAAGGTCTTAGACTCGTACTCTGGCCTAATAGCTAAGGTCTTAACTCTTACTCTGGCCTAATAGCTAAGGTCTTAACTCTTACTCTGGCCTAATAGCTAAGGTCTTAGACTATTACTCTGGCCTAATAGCTAAGGTCTTAACTCTTACTCTGGTCTACTGGTTAAGGTCTTATCACTTACTCTGACCTAATAGCTAAGGTCCTAGACTCGTACTCTGGCCTAATGGTTAAGGTCTTAACTCTTACTCTGGCCTAATAGCTAAGGTCTTAGACTCGTACTCTAGCCTAATGGTTAAGGTCTTACCTCTTACTGTGGCCTAATAGCTAAGGTCTTAACTCTTACTCTGGCCTAATAGCTAAGGTCTTAGAATCGTACTCTGGCCTAATGGTTAAGGTCTTAGACTCGTACTCTGGCCTAATAGCTAAGGTCTTAACTCTTACTCTGGCATAATAGCTAAGGTCTTAACTCTTACTCTGGCCTAATAGCTAAGGTCTTAGACTCGTACTCTGGCCTAATAGCTAATTTCTTAACTCTTACCCTGCCCTAATAGCTAAGGTCTTAACTCTTACTCTGGCCTAATAGCTAAGGTCTTAGACTCGTACTCAGGCCTAATAGCTAAGGTCTTAACTCTTACTCTGGCCTACTGGTTAAGATCTTAACTCTTACTCTCGCCTAATAGCTAAGGTCTTAGACTCGTACTCTGGCCTAATAGCTAAGGTCTTAGACTCGTACTCTGGTCTAATGGCTAAGGTCTTAGACTTGTACTCTGGCCTACTGGTTAAGGTCTTAACTCTTATTTTGGCCTAATAGCTAAGGTCTTAGACTCGTACTCTTGCCTAATGGTTAAGGTCTTAGACTCGTACTCTGGCCTAATAGCTAAGGTTTTAACTCTTACTCTGGCCTAATAGCTAAGGTCTTAGACTCTTACTCTGGCCTAATGGTTAAGGTCTTAACTCTTACTCTGGCCTACTGGTTAAGGTCTTAACACTTACTCTGACCTAATAGCTAAGGTCTTAGACTCGTACTCTGGCCTAATGGTTCATGTCTTAACTCTTACTGTGGCCTAATAGCTAAGGTCTTAACTCTTACTCTGGCCTAATAGCTAAGGTCTTAGACTCGTACTCTGGCCTAATGGTTAAGGTCTTAACTCTTACTCTGGCCTAATAGCTAAGGTCTTAACTCTTACTCTGGCCTAATAGCTAAGGTCTTAGACTCGTACTCTGGCCTAATGGTTAAGGTCTTAGACTCGTACTCTGGTCTAATAGCTAAGGTCTTAACTCTTACTCTGGCCTAATAGCTAAGGCCTTAGACTCGTACTCTGGCCTAATAGCTAAGGTCTTAACTCTTACTCTGGCCTAATAGCTAAGGTCTTAACTCTTACTCTGGCCTAATAGCTAAGGTCTTAGACTCGTACTCTGGCCTAATAGCTAAGGTCTTAGATTCGTACTCTGGCCTAATGGTAAAGGTCTTAACTCTTACTCTGGCCTAATAGCTAAGGTCTTAACTCTTACTCTGGCGTAATAGCTAAGGTCTTAGACTCGTACTCTGGCCTAATGATTAAGGTTTTAACTCTTAATCTGGCCTAATAGCTAAGGTCTTAACTCTTACTCTGGCATGATAGCTAAGGTCTTAACTCTTACTCTGGCCTAATAGCTAAGGTCTTAGACTCGTACTCTGGCCTAATAGCTAATTTCTTAACTTTTACCCTGCCCTAATAGCTAAGGTCTTAACTCTTACTCTGGCCTAATAGCTAAGGTCTTAGACTCGTACTCAGGCCTAATAGCTAAGGTCTTAACTCTTACTCTGGCCTACTGGTTAAGATCTTAACTCTTACTCTGGCCTAATAGCTAAGGTCTTAGACTCGTACTCTGGCCTAATAGCTAAGGTCTTAGACTCGTACTCTGGTCTAATAGCTAAGGTCTTAGACTTGTACTCTGGCCTACTGGTTAAGGTCTTAACTCTTATTTTGGCCTAATAGCTAAGGTCTTAGACTCGTACTCTGGCCTAATGGTTAAGGTCTTAGACTCGTACTCTGGCCTAATAGCTAAGGTCTTAACTCTTACTCTGGCCTAATAGCTAAGGTCTTAGACTCTTACTCTGGCCTAATGGTTAAGGTCTTAACTCTTACTCTGGCCTACTGGTTAAGGTCTTAACACTTACTCTGACCTAATAGCTAAGGTCTTAGACTCGTACTCTGGCCTAATGGTTCATGTCTTAACTCTTACTGTGGCCTAATAGCTAAGGTCTTAACTCTTACTCTGGCCTAATAGCTAAGGTCTTAGACTCGTACTCTGGCCTAATGGTTAAGGTCTTAACTCTTACTCTGGCCTAATAGCTAAGGTCTTAACTCTTACTCTGGCCTAATAGCTAAGGTCTTAGACTCGTACTCTGGCCTAATGGTTAAGGTCTTAGACTCGTACTCTGGCCTAATAGCTAAGGTCTTAACTCTTACTCTGGCCTAATAGCTAAGGCCTTAGACTCGTACTCTGGCCTAATAGCTAAGGTCTTAACTCTTACTCTGGCCTAATAGCTAAGGTCTTAACTCTTACTCTGGCCTAATAGCTAAGGTCTTAGACTCGTACTCTGGCCTAATAGCTAAGGTCTTAGATTCGTACTCTGGCCTAATGGTAAAGGTCTTAACTCTTACTCTGGCCTAATAGCTAAGGTCTTAACTCTTACTCTGGCGTAATAGCTAAGGTCTTAGACTCGTACTCTGGCCTAATGATTAAGGTTTTAACTCTTAATCTGGCCTAATAGCTAAGGTCTTAACTCTTACTCTGGCATGATAGCTAAGGTCTTAACTCTTACTCTGGCCTAATAGCTAAGGTCTTAGACTCGTACTCTGGCCTAATAGCTAATTTCTTAACTCTTACCCTGCCCTAATAGCTAAGGTCTTAACTCTTACTCTGGCCTAATAGCTAAGGTCTTAGACTCGTACTCAGGCCTAATAGCTAAGGTCTTAACTCTTACTCTGGCCTACTGGTTAAGATCTTAACTCTTACTCTGGCCTAATAGCTAAGGTCTTAGACTTGTACTCTGGCCTAATAGCTAAGGTCTTAGACTCGTACTCTGGTCTAATAGCTAAGGTCTTAGACTTGTACTCTGGCCTACTGGTTAAGGTCTTAACTCTTATTTTGGCCTAATAGCTAAGGTCTTAGACTCGTACTCTGGCCTAATGGTTAAGGTCTTAGACTCGTACTCTGGCCTAATAGCTAAGGTCTTAACTCTTACTCTGGCCTAATAGCTAAGGTCTTAGACTCTTACTCTGGCCTAATGGTTAAGGTCTTAACTCTTACTCTGGCCTACTGGTTAAGGTCTTAACACTTACTCTGACCTAATAGCTAAGGTCTTAGACTCGTACTCTGGCCTAATGGTTCATGTCTTAACTCTTACTGTGGCCTAATAGCTAAGGTCTTAACTCTTACTCTGGCCTAATAGCTAACGTCTTAGACTCGTACTCTGGCCTAATGGTTAAGGTCTTAACTCTTACTCTGGCCTAATAGCTAAGGTCTTAACTCTTACTCTGGCCTAATAGCTAAGGTCTTAGACTTGTACTCTGGCCTAATGGTTAAGGTCTTAGACTCGTACTCTGGCCTAATAGCTAAGGTCTTAACTCTTACTCTGGCCTAATAGCTAAGGTCTTAGACTCGTACTCTGGCCTAATGATTAAGGTCTTAACTCTTAATCTGGCCTAATAGCTAAGGTCTTAGACTCGTGCTCTGGCCTAATGGTTAAGGTCTTAACTCTTACTCTGGCCTACTGGTTAAGGTCTTAACTCTTACTCTGGCCTAATAACTAAGGTCTTAGACTGGTACTCTGGCCTAATGGTTAAGGTCTTAACTGTTACTCTGGCCTAATAGCTAAGGTCTTAGACTCGTACTCTGGCCTAATGGTTAAAGTCTTAACTCTTACTCTGGCCTAATAGCTAAGGTCTTAGACTCGTACTCTGGCCTAATAGCTAAGGTCTTAACTCTTACTCTGGCCTAATAGCTAAGGTCTTTGACTCGTACTCTGGCCTAATGGTTAAGGTCTTAACTCTTACTCTGGCCTAATAGCTAAGGTCTTAGACTCATACTCTGGCCTAATAGCTAAGATCTTAGACTCGTACTCTGGCCTAATGGTTAAGGTCTTAACTCTTACTCTGGCCTACAGGTTAAGGTCTTAACTCTTACTCTGGCCTAATAGCTAAGGTCTTAGACTCGTACTCTGGCCTACTGGTTAAGGTCTTAACTCTTACTCTGGCCTAATAGCTAAGGTCTTAGACTCGTACTCTGGCCTAATGGTTAAAGTCTTAACTCTTACTCTGGCCTAATAGCTAAGGTCTTAGACTCGTACTCTGGCCTAATAGCTAAGGTCTTAACTCTTACTCTGGCATGATAGCTAAGGTCTTAACTCTTACTCTGGCCTAATAGCTAAGGTCTTAGACTCGTACTCTGGCCTAATAGCTAATTTCTTAACTCTTACCCTGCCCTAATAGCTAAGGTCTTAACTCTTACTCTGGCCTAATAGCTAAGGTCTTAGACTCGTACTCAGGCCTAATAGCTAAGGTCTTAACTCTTACTCTGGCCTACTGGTTAAGATCTTAACTCTTACTCTGGCCTAATAGCTAAGGTCTTAGACTCGTACTCTGGCCTAATAGCTAAGGTCTTTGACTCGTACTCTGGTCTAATGGCTAAGGTCTTAGACTTGTACTCTGGCCTACTGGTTAAGGTCTTAACTCTTATTTTGGCCTAATAGCTAAGGTCTTAGACTCGTACTCTGGCCTAATGGTTAAGGTCTTAGACTCGTACTCTGGCCTAATAGCTAAGGTTTTAACTCTTACTCTGGCCTAATAGCTAAGGTCTTAGACTCTTACTCTGGCCTAATGGTTAAGGTCTTAACTCTTACTCTGGCCTACTGGTTAAGGTCTTAACACTTACTCTGACCTAATAGCTAAGGTCTTAGACTCGTACTCTGGCCTAATGGTTCATGTCTTAACTCTTACTGTGGCCTAATAGCTAAGGTCTTAACTCTTACTCTGGCCTAATAGCTAAGGTCTTAGACTCGTACTCTGGCCTAATGGTTAAGGTCTTAACTCATACTCTGGCCTAATAGCTAAGGTCTTAACTCTTACTCTGGCCTAATAGCTAAGGTCTTAGACTCGTACTCTGGCCTAATGGTTAAGGTCTTAGACTCGTACTCTGGCCTAATAGCTAAGGTCTTAACTCTTACTCTGGCCTAATAGCTAAGGCCTTAGACTCGTACTCTGGCCTAATAGCTAAGGTCTTAACTCTTACTCTGGCCTAATAGCTAAGGTCTTAACTCTTACTCTGGCCTAATAGCTAAGGTCTTAGACTCGTACTCTGGCCTAATAGCTAAGGTCTTAGACTCGTACTCTGGCCTACTGGTTAAGGTCTTAACTCTTACTCTGGCCTAATAGCTAAGGTCTTAGACTCGTACTCTGGCCTAATGGTTAAAGTCTTAACTCTTACTCTTGCCTAATAGCTAAGGTCTTAGACTCGTACTCTGGCCTAATAGCTAAGGTCTTAACTCTTACTCTGGCATGATAGCTAAGGTCTTAACTCTTACTCTGGCCTAATAGCTAAGGTCTTAGACTCGTACTCTGGCCTAATAGCTAATTTCTTAACTCTTACCCTGCCCTAATAGCTAAGGTCTTAACTCTTACTCTGGCCTAATAGCTAAGGTCTTAGACTCGTACTCAGGCCTAATAGCTAAGGTCTTAACTCTTACTCTGGCCTACTGGTTAAGATCTTAACTCTTACTCTGGCCTAATAGCTAAGGTCTTAGACTCGTACTCTGGCCTAATAGCTAAGGTCTTAGACTCGTACTCTGGTCTAATGGCTAAGGTCTTAGACTTGTACTCTGGCCTACTGGTTAAGGTCTTAACTCTTATTTTGGCCTAATAGCTAAGGTCTTAGACTCGTACTCTGGCCTAATGGTTAAGGTCTTAGACTCGTACTCTGGCCTAATAGCTAAGGTTTTAACTCTTACTCTGGCCTAATAGCTAAGGTCTTAGACTCTTACTCTGGCATAATGGTTAAGGTCTTAACTCTTACTCTGGCCTACTGGTTAAGGTCTTAACACTTACTCTGACCTAATAGCTAAGGTCTTAGACTCGTACTCTGGCCTAATGGTTCATGTCTTAACTCTTACTGTGGCCTAATAGCTAAGGTCTTAACTCTTACTCTGGCCTAATAGCTAAGGTCTTAGACTCGTACTCTGGCCTAATGGTTAAGGTCTTAACTCTTACTCTGGCCTAATAGCTAAGGTCTTAACTCTTACTCTGGCCTAATAGCTAAGGTCTTAGACTCGTACTCTGGCCTAATGGTTAAGGTCTTAGACTCGTACTCTGGCCTAATAGCTAAGGTCTTAACTCTTACTCTGGCCTAATAGCTAAGGTCTTAGACTCGTACTCTGGCCTAATGGTTAAGGTCTTAGACTCGTACTCTGGCCTAATAGCTAAGGTCTTAACTCTTACTCTGGCCTAATAGCTAAGGCCTTAGACTCGTACTCTGGCCTAATAGCTAAGGTCTTAACTCTTACTCTGGCCTAATAGCTAAGGTCTTAACTCTTACTCTGGCCTAATAGCTAAGGTCTTAGACTCGTACTCTGGCCTAATAGCTAAGGTCTTAGATTCGTACTCTGGCCTAATGGTAAAGGTCTTAACTCTTACTCTGGCCTAATAGCTAAGGTCTTAACTCTTACTCTGGCGTAATAGCTAAGGTCTTACACTCGTACTCTGGCCTAATGATTAAGGTTTTAACTCTTAATCTGGCCTAATAGCTAAGGTCTTAACTCTTACTCTGGCATGATAGCTAAGGTCTTAACTCTTACTCTGGCCTAATGGTTAAGGTCTTAACTCTTACTCCGGCCTACTGGTTAAGGTCTTAACACTTACTCTGACCTAATAGCTAAGGTCTTAGACTCGTACTCTGGCCTAATGGTTCATGTCTTAACTCTTACTGTGGCCTAATAGCTAAGGTCTTAACTCTTACTCTGGCCTAATAGCTAAGGTCTTAGACTCGTACTCTTGCCTAATGGTTAAGGTCTTAACTCTTACTCTGGCCTAATAGCTAAGGTCTTAACTCTTACTCTGGCCTAATAGCTAAGGTCTTAGACTCGTACTCTGGCCTAATGGTTAAGGTCTTAGACTCGTACTCTGGCCTAATAGCTAAGGTCTTAACTCTTACTCTGGCCTAATAGCTAAGGTCTTAGACTCTTACTCTGGCCTAATGGTTAAGGTCTTAACTCTTACTCTGGCCTACTGGTTAAGGTCTTAACACTTACTCTGACCTAATAGCTAAGGTCTTAGACTTGTACTCTGGCCTAATGGTTCATGTCTTAACTCTTACTGTGGCCTAATAGCTAAGGTCTTAACTCTTACTCTGGCCTAATAGCTAAGGTCTTAGACTCGTACTCTGGCCTAATGGTTAAGGTCTTAACTCTTACTCTGGCCTAATAGCTAAGGTCTTAACTCTTACTCTGGCCTAATAGCTAAGGTCTTAGACTCGTACTCTGGCCTAATGGTTAAGGTCTTAGACTCGTACTCTGGCCTAATAGCTAAGGTCTTAACTCTTACTCTGGCCTAATAGCTAAGGTCTTAGACTCGTACTCTGGCCTAATGATTAAGGTCTTAACTCTTAATCTGGCCTAATAGCTAAGGTCTTAGACTCGTGCTCTGGCCTAATGGTTAAGGTCTTAACTCTTACTCTGGCCTACTGGTTAAGGTCTTAACTCTTACTCTGGCCTAATAACTAAGGTCTTAGACTGGTACTCTGGCCTAATGGTTAAGGTCTTAACTCTTACTCTGGCCTAATAGCTAAGGTCTTAGACTCGTACTCTGGCCTAATGGTTAAAGTCTTAACTCTTACTCTGGCCTAATAGCTAAGGTCTTAGACTCGTACTCTGGCCTAATAGCTAAGGTCTTAACTCTTACTCTGGCCTAATAGCTAAGGTCTTTGACTCGTACTCTGGCATAATGGTTAAGGTCTTAACTCTTACTCTGGCCTAATAGCTAAGGTCTTAGACTCATACTCTGGCCTAATAGCTAAGATCTTAGACTCGTACTCTGGCCTAATGGTTAAGGTCTTAACTCTTACTCTGGCCTACAGGTTAAGGTCTTAACTCTTACTCTGGCCTAATAGCTAAGGTCTTAGACTCGTACTCTGGCCTACTGGTTAAGGTCTTAACTCTTACTCTGGCCTAATAGCTAAGGTCTTAACTCTTACTCTGGCCTAATAGCTAAGGTCTTAGACTCGTACTATGGCCTAATGGTTAAGGTCTTAACTCTTACTCTGGCCTAATAGCTAAGGTCTTAAATTTTACTCTGGCCTAATAGCTAAGGTCTTAGACTCGTACTCTGGCCTAATGGTTAAGGTCTTAACTCTTACTCTGGCCTAATAGCTAAGGTCTTAGACTCGTACTCTGGCCTAATGGTTAAGGTCTTAACTCTTACTCTGGCCTACTGGTTAAGGTCTTAACTCTTACTCTGGCCTAATAGCTAAGGTCTTAGACTAGTACTCTGGACTAATGGTTAAGGCCTTAACTGTTATTCTGGCCTAATAGCTAAGGTCTTAACTCTTACACTAGCCTAATAGCTAAGGTCTTAGACTCGTACTCTGGCCTAATGGTTAAGGTCTTAACTTTTACTCTGGCCTAATAGCTAAGGTCTTAACTCTTACTCTGGCCTAATAGCTAAGGTCTTAGACTCGTACTCTGGCCTAATGGTTAAGGTCTTAGACTCGTACTCTGGTCTAATAGCTAAGGTCTTAACACTTACTCTGGCATAATAGCTAGGGTCTTAACTCTTACTCTGGCCTAATAGCTAAGGTCTTAACTCTTCCTCTGGCCTAATAGCTAAGGTCTTAACTCGTACTCTGGCCTAATAGCTAAGGTCTTAGACTCGTACTCTGGCCTAATAGCTAAGGTCTTAGATTCGTACTCTGGCCTAATGGTAAAGGTCTTAACTCTTACTCTGGCCTAATAGCTAAGGTCTTAACTCTTACTCTGGCCTAATAGCTAAGGTCTTTGACTCGTACTCTGGCCTAATGGTTAAGGTCTTAACTCTTACTCTGGCCTAATAGCTAAGGTCTTAGACTCGTACTCTGGCCTAATAGCTAGGGTCTTAGACTCGTACTCTGGCCTAATGGTTAAGGTCTTAACTCTTACTCTGGCCTACAGGTTAAGGTCTTAACGCTTACTCTGGCCTACTGATTAAGGTCTTAACTCTTACTCTGGCCTAATAGCTAAGGTCTTAGACTCGTACTCCGGCCTACTGGTTAAGGTCTTAACTCTTACTCTGGCCTAATAGCTAAGGTCTTAGACTCGTACTCTGGCCTAATGGTTAAGGTCTTAACTCTTACTCTGGCCTACTGGTTAAGGTCTTAACTCTTACTCTGGCCTAATAGCTAAGGTCTTAGACTAGTACTCTGGACTAATGGTTAAGGCCTTAACTGTTATTCTGGCCTAATAGCTAAGGTCTTAACTCTTACACTAGCCTAATAGCTAAGGTCTTAGACTCGTACTCTGGCCTAATGGTTAAGGTCTTAACTTTTACTCTGGCCTAATAGCTAAGGTCTTAACTCTTACTCTGGCCTAATAGCTAAGGTCTTAGACTCGTACTCTGGCCTAATGGTTAAGGTCTTAGACTCGTACTCTGGTCTAATAGCTAAGGTCTTAACACTTACTCTGGCATAATAGCTAGGGTCTTAACTCTTACTCTGGCCTAATAGCTAAGGTCTTAACTCTTCCTCTGGCCTAATAGCTAAGGTCTTAACTCGTACTCTGGCCTAATAGCTAAGGTCTTAGACTCGTACTCTGGCCTAATAGCTAAGGTCTTAGATTCGTACTCTGGCCTAATGGTAAAGGTCTTAACTCTTACTCTGGCCTAATAGCTAAGGTCTTAACTCTTACTCTGGCCTAATAGCTAAGGTCTTTGACTCGTACTCTGGCCTAATGGTTAAGGTCTTAACTCTTACTCTGGCCTAATAGCTAAGGTCTTAGACTCGTACTCTGGCCTAATAGCTAGGGTCTTAGACTCGTACTCTGGCCTAATGGTTAAGGTCTTAACTCTTACTCTGGCCTACAGGTTAAGGTCTTAACGCTTACTCTGGCCTACTGATTAAGGTCTTAACTCTTACTCTGGCCTAATAGCTAAGGTCTTAGACTCGTACTCCGGCCTACTGGTTAAGGTCTTAACTCTTACTCTGGCCTAATAGCTAAGGTCTTAACTCTTACTCTGGCCTAATAGCTAAGGTCTTGACTTTTACTCTGGCCTAATAGCTAAGGTCTTAGACTCGTACTCTGGCCTAACGGTTAAGGTCTTAACTCTTACTCTGGCCTAATAGCTAAGGTCTAAGACTCTTACTCTGGCCTAATGGTTAAGGTCTTAACACTTACTCTGGCCTTCTGGTTAAGGTCTTAACACTTACTTTGACCTAATAGCTAAGGTCTTAGACTCGTACTCTGGCCTAATAGCTAAAGTCTTAGACTCGTAGTCTGGCCTCATAGCTAATGTCTTAGACTCGTACTCTGGCCTACTGGTTAAGGTCGTAACTCTTACTCTGGCCTAATAGCTAAGGTCTTAGACTCATACTCTTGCCCAATAGCTAAGGTCTTAGACTCGTACTCTGGCCTACTGGTTAAGGTCTTAACTCTTACTCTGGCCTAATAGCTAAGGTCTTAGACTCATACTTTGGCCTAATGGTTAAGGTATTAACTCTTACTCTGGCCTAATAGCTAAGGTCTTAGACTCGTACTATCGCCTACAGGTTAAGCTCTTAACTCTTACTCTGGCCTAATAGCTAAGGTCTTAACTATTACTCTGGCCTAATAGCTAAGGTCTTAGACTCGTACTCTGGCCTACTGGTTAAGGTCTTAACTCTTACTCTGGCCTAATAGCTAAGGTCTTAGACTCGTACTCTGGCCAAATAGCTAAGGTCTTAGACTCGTACTCTGGCCTACTGGTTAAGGTATTAACTCTTACTCTGGCCTAATAGCTAAGGTCTTAGACTCATACTCTGGCCTAATAGTTAAGGTCTTAACTCTTACTCTGGTCTACTGGTTAAGGTCTTAACACTTAATTTGACATAATAGCTAAGGTCTTAGACTCGTACTCTGGCCTAATGGTTAAGGTCTTAACTCTTACTCTGGCCTAATAGCTAAAGTCTTAGACTCCTACTCTGGCCTAATGGTTCAGGTCTTAACTCTTACTGTGGCCTAATAGCTAAGGTCTTAACTCTTACTCAGGCCTAATAGCTAAGGTCTTAACTCTTACTCTGGCCTACTGGTTAAGATCTTAACTCTTACTCTGACCTAATAGCTAAGGTCTTAGACTCGTACTCTGGCCTAATAGCTAAGGTCTTAGACTCGTACTCTGGCCTAATAGCTAAGGTCTTAGACTTGTACTCTGGCCTACTGGTTAAGGTCTTAACTCTTATTTTGGCCTAATAGCTAAGGTCTTAGACTCGTACTCTGGCCTAATAGCTAAGGTCTTAGACTCATACTCTGGCCTACTGGTTAAGGTATTAACTCTTACTCTGGCCTAATAGCTAAGGTCTTAGACTCTTACTCTGGCCTAATGGTTAAGGTCTTAACTCTTACTCTGGCCTACTGGTTAAGGTCTTAACACTTACTCTGACCTAATAGCTAAGGTCTTAGACTCGTACTCTGGCCTAATGGTTCATGTCTTAACTCTTACTGTGGCCTAATAGCTAAGGTCTTAACTCTTACTCTGGCCTAATAGCTAAGGTCTTAGACTCGTACTCTGGCCTAATGGTTAAGGTCTTAACTCTTACTCTGGCCTAATAGCTAAGGTCTTAACTCTTACTCTGGCCTAATAGCTAAGGTCTTAGACTCGTACTCTGGCCTAATGGTTAAGGTCTTAGACTCGTACTCTGGCCTAATAGCTAAGGTCTTAACTCTTACTCTGGCCTAATAGCTAAGGTCTTAGACTCGTACTCTGGCCCAATAGCTAAGGTCTTAACTCTTACTCTGGCCTAATAGCTAAGGTCTTAACTCTTACTCTGGCCTAATAGCTAAGGTCTTAGACTCGTACTCTGGCCTAATGGTAAAGGTCTTAACTCTTACTCTGGCCTAATAGCTAAGGTCTTAACTCTTACTCTGGCGTAATAGCTAAGGTCTTAGACTCGCACTCTGGCCTAATGATTAAGGTCTTAACTCTTAATCTGGCCTAATAGCTAAGGTCTTAGACTCGTGCTCTGGCCTAATGGTTAAGGTCTTAACTCTTACTCTGGCCTACTGGTTAAGGTCTTAACTCTTACTCTGGCCTATTAACTAAGGTCTTAGACTGGTACTCTGGCCTAATGGTTATGGTCTTAACTCTTACTCTGGCCTAATAGCTAAGGTTTTAGACTCGTACTCTGGCCTAATGGTTAAAGTCTTAACTCTTACTCTGGCCTAATAGCTAAGGTCTTAGTCTCGTACTCTGGCCTAATAGCTAAGGTCTTAACTCTTACTCTGGCATAATAGCTAAGGTCTTTGACTCGTACTCTGGCCTAATGGTTAAGGTCTTAACTCTTACTCTGGCCTAATAGCTAAGGTCTTAGACTCGTACTCTGGCCTAATGGTTAAGGTCTTAACTCTTACTCTGGCCTACAGGTTAAGGTCTTAACTCTTACTCTGGCCTACTGGTTAAAGTCTTAACTCTTACTCTGGCCTAATAGCTAAGGTCTTAGACTCGTACTCTGGCCTACTGGTTAAGGTCTTAACTCTTACTCTGGCCTAATAGCTAAGGTCTTAACTCTTACTCTGGCCTAATAGCTAAGGTCTTAGACTCGTACTATGGCCTAATGGATAAGGTCTTAACTCTTACTCTGGCCTAATAGCTAAGGTCTTAACTTTTACTCTGGCCTAATAGCTAAGGTCTTAGACTCGTACTCTGGCCTAATGGTTAAGGTCTTAACTCTTACTCTGGCCTAATAGCTAAGGTCTTAGACTCGTACTCTGGCCTAATGGTTAAGGTCTTAACTCTTACTCTGGCCTTCTGGTTAAGGTCTTAACACTTACTCTGACCTAATAGCTAAGGTCTTAGACTCGTACTCTGGCCTAATAGCTAAGGTCTTAGACTCGTAGTCTGGCCTCATAGCTAATGTCTTAGACTCGTACTCTGGCCTACTGGTTAAGGTCGTAACTCTTACTCTGGCCTAATAGCTAAGGTCTTAGACTAGTACTCTGGCCTAATAGCTAAGGTCTTAGACTCGTAGTCTGGCCTCATAGCTAATGTCTTAGACTCGTACTCTGGCCTACTGGTTAAGGTCGTAACTCTTACTCTGGCCTAATAGCTAAGGTCTTAGACTCGTACTCTTGCCCAATAGCTAAGGTCTTAGACTCGTACTCTGGCCTACTGGTTAAGGTCTTAACTCTTACTCTGGCCTAATAGCTAAGGTCTTAGACTCGTACTCTGGCCTAATGGTTAAGGTCTTAACTCTTACTCTGGCCTAATAGCTAAGGTCTTAGACTCATACTTTGGCCTAATGGTTAAGGTCTTAACTCTTACTCTGGCCTAATAGCTAAGGTCTTAGACTCGTACTATCGCCTACAGGTTAAGCTCTTAACTCTTACTCTGGCCTAATAGCTAAGGTCTTAACTATTACTCTGGCCTAATAGCTAAGGTCTTAGACTCGTACTCTGGCCTACTGGTTAAGGTCTTAACTCTTACTCTGGCCTAATAGCTAAGGTCTTAGACTCGTACTCTGGCCTAATAGCTAAGGTCTTAGACTCGTACTCTGGCCTACTGGTTAAGGTATTAACTCTTACTCTGGCCTAATAGCTAAGGTCTTAGACTCATACTCTGGCCTAATGGTTAAGGTCTTAACTCTTACTCTGGTCTACTGGTTAAGGTCTTAACACTTAATTTGACATAATAGCTAAGGTCTTAGACTCGTACTCTGGCCTAATGGTTAAGGTCTTAACTCTTACTCTGGCCTAATAGCTAAAGTCTTAGACTCGTACTCTGGCCTAATGGTTCAGGTCTTAACTCTTACTGTGGCCTAATAGCTAAGGTCTTAACTCTTACTCAGGCCTAATAGCTAAGGTCTTAACTCTTACTCTGGCCTACTGGTTAAGATCTTAACTCTTACTCTGGCCTAATAGCTAAGGTCTTAGACTCGTACTCTGGCCTAATAGCTAAGGTCTTAGACTCGTACTCTGGCCTAATAGCTAAGGTCTTAGACTTGTACTCTGGCCTACTGGTTAAGGTCTTAACTCTTATTTTGGCCTAATAGCTAAGGTCTTAGACTCGTACTCTGGCCTAATAGCTAAGGTCTTAGACTCGTACTCTGGCCTAATGGTTAAGGTCTTAGACTCGTACTCTGGCCTAATAGCTAAGGTCTTAACTCTTACTCTGGCCTAATAGCTAAGGTCTTAGACTCGTACTCTGGCCTAATGATTAAGGTCTTAACTCTTAATCTGGCCTAATAGCTAAGGTCTTAGACTCGTGCTCTGGCCTAATGGTTAAGGTCTTAACTCTTACTCTGGCCTACTGGTTAAGGTCTTAACTCTTACTCTGGCCTAATAACTAAGGTCTTAGACTGGTACTCTGGCCTAATGGTTAAGGTCTTAACTCTTACTCTGGCCTAATAGCTAAGGTCTTAGACTCGTACTCTGGCCTAATGGTTAAAGTCTTAACTCTTACTCTGGCCTAATAGCTAAGGTCTTAGACTCGTACTCTGGCCTAATAGCTAAGGTCTTAACTCTTACTCTGGCCTAATAGCTAAGGTCTTTGACTCGTACTCTGGCATAATGGTTAAGGTCTTAACTCTTACTCTGGCCTAATAGCTAAGGTCTTAGACTCATACTCTGGCCTAATAGCTAAGATCTTAGACTCGTACTCTGGCCTAATGGTTAAGGTCTTAACTCTTACTCTGGCCTACAGGTTAAGGTCTTAACTCTTACTCTGGCCTAATAGCTAAGGTCTTAGACTCGTACTCTGGCAACTGGTTAAGGTCTTAACTCTTACTCTGGCCTAATAGCTAAGGTCTTAACTCTTACTCTGGCCTAATAGCTAAGGTCTTAGACTCGTACTATGGCCTAATGGTTAAGGTCTTAACTCTTACTCTGGCCTACTGGTTAAGGTCTTAACTCTTACTCTGGCCTAATAGCTAAGGTCTTAGACTAGTACTCTGGACTAATGGTTAAGGCCTTAACTGTTATTCTGGCCTAATAGCTAAGGTCTTAACTCTTACACTAGCCTAATAGCTAAGGTCTTAGACTCGTACTCTGGCCTAATGGTTAAGGTCTTAACTTTTACTCTGGCCTAATAGCTAAGGTCTTAACTCTTACTCTGGCCTAATAGCTAAGGTCTTAGACTCGTACTCTGGCCTAATGGTTAAGGTCTTAGACTCGTACTCTGGTCTAATAGCTAAGGTCTTAACACTTACTCTGGCATAATAGCTAGGGTCTTAACTCTTACTCTGGCCTAATAGCTAAGGTCTTAACTCTTCCTCTGGCCTAATAGCTAAGGTCTTAACTCGTACTCTGGCCTAATAGCTAAGGTCTTAGACTCGTACTCTGGCCTAATAGCTAAGGTCTTAGATTCGTACTCTGGCCTAATGGTAAAGGTCTTAACTCTTACTCTGGCCTAATAGCTAAGGTCTTAACTCTTACTCTGGCCTAATAGCTAAGGTCTTTGACTCGTACTCTGGCCTAATGGTTAAGGTCTTTACTCTTACTCTGGCCTAATAGCTAAGGTCTTAGACTCGTACTCTGGCCTAATAGCTAGGGTCTTAGACTCGTACTCTGGCCTAATGGTTAAGGTCTTAACTCTTACTCTGGCCTACAGGTTAAGGTCTTAACGCTTACTCTGGCCTACTGATTAAGGTCTTAACTCTTACTCTGGCCTAATAGCTAAGGTCTTAGACTCGTACTCCGGCCTACTGGTTAAGGTCTTAACTCTTACTCTGGCCTAATAGCTAAGGTCTTAACTCTTACTCTGGCCTAATAGCTAAGGTCTTGACTTTTACTCTGGCCTAATAGCTAAGGTCTTAGACTCGTACTCTGGCCTAACGGTTAAGGTCTTAACTCTTACTCTGGCCTAATAGCTAAGGTCTAAGACTCTTACTCTGGCCTAATGGTTAAGGTCTTAACACTTACTCTGGCCTTCTGGTTAAGGTCTTAACACTTACTTTGACCTAATAGCTAAGGTCTTAGACTCGTACTCTGGCCTAATAGCTAAAGTCTTAGACTCGTAGTCTGGCCTCATAGCTAATGTCTTAGACTCGTACTCTGGCCTACTGGTTAAGGTCGTAACTCTTACTCTGGCCTAATAGCTAAGGTCTTAGACTCATACTCTTGCCCAATAGCTAAGGTCTTAGACTCGTACTCTGGCCTACTGGTTAAGGTCTTAACTCTTACTCTGGCCTAATAGCTAAGGTCTTAGACTCGTACTCTGGCCTAATGGTTAAGGTATTAACTCTTACTCTGGCCTAATAGCTAAGGTCTTAGACTCATACTCTGGCCTAATGGTTAAGGTCTTAACTCTTACTCTGGTCTACTGGTTAAGGTCTTAACACTTAATTTGACATAATAGCTAAGGTCTTAGACTCGTACTCTGGCCTAATGGTTAAGGTCTTAACTCTTACTCTGGCCTAATAGCTAAAGTCTTAGACTCCTACTCTGGCCTAATGGTTCAGGTCTTAACTCTTACTGTGGCCTAATAGCTAAGGTCTTAACTCTTACTCAGGCCTAATAGCTAAGGTCTTAACTCTTACTCTGGCCTACTGGTTAAGATCTTAACTCTTACTCTGACCTAATAGCTAAGGTCTTAGACTCGTACTCTGGCCTAATAGCTAAGGTCTTAGACTCGTACTCTGGCCTAATAGCTAAGGTCTTAGACTTGTACTCTGGCCTACTGGTTAAGGTCTTAACTCTTATTTTGGCCTAATAGCTAAGGTCTTAGACTCGTACTCTGGCCTAATAGCTAAGGTCTTAGACTCATACTCTGGCCTACTGGTTAAGGTATTAACTCTTACTCTGGCCTAATAGCTAAGGTCTTAGACTCTTACTCTGGCCTAATGGTTAAGGTCTTAACTCTTACTCTGGCCTACTGGTTAAGGTCTTAACACTTACTCTGACCTAATAGCTAAGGTCTTAGACTCGTACTCTGGCCTAATGGTTCATGTCTTAACTCTTACTGTGGCCTAATAGCTAAGGTCTTAACTCTTACTCTGGCCTAATAGCTAAGGTCTTAGACTCGTACTCTGGCCTAATGGTTAAGGTCTTAACTCTTACTCTGGCCTAATAGCTAAGGTCTTAACTCTTACTCTGGCCTAATAGCTAAGGTCTTAGACTCGTACTCTGGCCTACTGGTTAAGGTCTTAGACTCGTACTCTGGCCTAATAGCTAAGGTCTTAACTCTTACTCTGGCCTAATAGCTAAGGTCTTAGACTCGTACTCTGGCCCAATAGCTAAGGTCTTAACTCTTACTCTGGCCTAATAGCTAAGGTCTTAACTCTTACTCTGGCCTAATAGCTAAGGTCTTAGACTCGTACTCTGGCCTAATGGTAAAGGTCTTAACTCTTACTCTGGCCTAATAGCTAAGGTCTTAACTCTTACTCTGGCGTAATAGCTAAGGTCTTAGACTCGTACTCTGGCCTAATGATTAAGGTCTTAACTCTTAATCTGGCCTAATAGCTAAGGTCTTAGACTCGTGCTCTGGCCTAATAGTTAAGGTCTTAACTCTTACTCTGGCCTACTGGTTAAGGTCTTAACTCTTACTCTGGCCTAATAACTAAGGTCTTAGACTGGTACTCTGGCCTAATGGTTATGGTCTTAACTCTTACTCTGGCCTAATAGCTAAGGTTTTAGACTCGTACTCTGGCCTAATGGTTAAAGTCTTAACTCTTACTCTGGCCTAATAGCTAAGGTCTTAGTCTCGTACTCTGGCCTAATAGCTAAGGTCTTAACTCTTACTCTGGCATAATAGCTAAGGTCTTTGACTCGTACTCTGGCCTAATGGTTAAGGTCTTAACTCTTACTCTGGCCTAATAGCTAAGGTCTTAGACTCGTACTCTGGCCTAATGGTTAAGGTCTTAACTCTTACTCTGGCCTACAGGTTAAGGTCTTAACTCTTACTCTGGCCTACTGGTTAAAGTCTTAACTCTTACTCTGGCCTAATAGCTAAGGTCTTAGACTCGTACTCTGGCCTACTGGTTAAGGTCTTAACTCTTAATCTGGCCTAATAGCTAAGGTCTTAACTCTTACTCTGGCCTAATAGCTAAGGTCTTAGACTCATACTATGGCCTAATGGATAAGGTCTTAACTCTTACTCTGGCCTAATAGCTAAGGTCTTAACTTTTACTCTGGCCTAATAGCTAAGGTCTTAGACTCGTACTCTGGCCTAATGGTTAAGGTCTTAACTCTTACTCTGGCCTAATAGCTAAGGTCTTAGACTCGTACTCTGGCCTAATGGTTAAGGTCTTAACTCTTACTCTGGCCTTCTGGTTAAGGTCTTAACACTTACTCTGACCTAATAGCTAAGGTCTTAGACTCGTACTCTGGCCTAATAGCTAAGGTCTTAGACTCGTAGTCTGGCCTCATAGCTAATGTCTTAGACTCGTACTCTGGCCTACTGGTTAAGGTCGTAACTCTTACTCTGGCCTAATAGCTAAGGTCTTAGACTCGTACTCTGGCCTAATAGCTAAGGTCTTAGACTCGTAGTCTGGCCTCATAGCTAATGTCTTAGACTCGTACTCTGGCCTACTGGTTAAGGTCGTAACTCTTACTCTGGCCTAATAGCTAAGGTCTTAGACTCGTACTCTTGCCCAATAGCTAAGGTCTTAGACTCGTACTCTGGCCTACTGGTTAAGGTCTTAACTCTTACTCTGGCCTAATAGCTAAGGTCTTAGACTCGTACTCTGGCCTAATGGTTAAGGTCTTAACTCTTACTCTGGCCTAATAGCTAAGGTCTTAGACTCATACTTTGGCCTAATGGTTAAGGTCTTAACTCTTACTCTGGCCTAATAGCTAAGGTCTTAGACTCGTACTATCGCCTACAGGTTAAGCTCTTAACTCTTACTCTGGCCTAATAGCTAAGGTCTTAACTATTACTCTGGCCTAATAGCTAAGGTCTTAGACTCGTACTCTGGCCTACTGGTTAAGGTCTTAACTCTTACTCTGGCCTAATAGCTAAGGTCTTAGACTCGTACTCTGGCCTAATAGCTAAGGTCTTAGACTCGTACTCTGGCCTACTGGTTAAGGTATTAACTCTTACTCTGGCCTAATAGCTAAGGTCTTAGACTCATACTCTGGCCTAATGGTTAAGGTCTTAACTCTTACTCTGGTCTACTGGTTAAGGTCTTAACACTTAATTTGACATAATAGCTAAGGTCTTAGACTCGTACTCTGGCCTAATGGTTAAGGTCTTAACTCTTACTCTGGCCTAATAGCTAAAGTCTTAGACTCGTACTCTGGCCTAATGGTTCAGGTCTTAACTCTTACTGTGGCCTAATAGCTAAGGTCTTAACTCTTACTCAGGCCTAATAGCTAAGGTCTTAACTCTTACTCTGGCCTACTGGTTAAGATCTTAACTCTTACTCTGGCCTAATAGCTAAGGTCTTAGACTCGTACTCTGGCCTAATAGCTAAGGTCTTAGACTCGTACTCTGGCCTAATAGCTAAGGTCTTAGACTTGTACTCTGGCCTACTGGTTAAGGTCTTAACTCTTATTTTGGCCTAATAGCTAAGGTCTTAGACTCGTACTCTGGCCTAATAGCTAAGGTCTTAGACTCATACTCTGGCCTACTGGTTATGGTATTAACTCTTACTCTGGCCTAATAGCTAAGGTCTTAGACTCTTACTCTGGCCTAATGGTTAAGGTCTTAACTCTTACTCTGGCCTACTGGTTAAGGTCTTAACACTTACTCTGACCTAATAGCTAAGGTCTTAGACTCGTACTCTGGCCTAATGGTTCATGTCTTAACTCTTACTGTGGCCTAATAGCTAAGGTCTTAACTCTTACTCTGGCCTAATAGCTAAGGTCTTAGACTCGTACTCTGGCCTAATGGTTAAGGTCTTAACTCTTACTCTGGCCTAATGGCTAAGGTCTTAACTCTTACTCTGGCCTAATAGCTAAGGTCTTAGACTCGTACTCTGGCCTAATGGTTAAGGTCTTAGACTCGTACTCTGGCCTAATAGCTAAGGTCTTAACTCTTACTCTGGCCTAATAGCTAAGGTCTTAGACTCGTACTCTGGCCCAATAGCTAAGGTCTTAACTCTTACTCTGGCCTAATAGCTAAGGTCTTAACTCTTACTCTGGCCTAATAGCTAAGGTCTTAGACTCGTACTCTGGCCTAATAGCTAAGGTCTTAGATTCGTACTCTGGCCTAATGGTAAAGGTCTTAACTCTTACTCTGGCCTAATAGCTAAGGTCTTAACTCTTACTCTGGCGTAATAGCTAAGGTCTTAGACTCATACTCTGGCCTAATGATTAAGGTCTTAACTCTTAATCTGGCCTAATAGCTAAGGTCTTAGACTCGTGCTCTGGCCTAATGGTTAAGGTCTTAACTCTTACTCTGGCCTACTGGTTAAGGTCTTAACTCTTACTCTGGCCTAATAACTAAGGTCTTAGACTGGTACTCTGGCCTAATGGTTATGGTCTTAACTCTTACTCTGGCCTAATAGCTAAGGTTTTAGACTCGTACTCTGGCCTAATGGTTAAAGTCTTAACTCTTACTCTGGCCTAATAGCTAAGGTCTTAGTCTCGTACTCTGGCCTAATAGCTAAGGTCTTAACTCTTACTCTGGCCTAATAGCTAAGGTCTTTGACTCGTACTCTGGCCTAATGGTTAAGGTCTTAACTCTTACTCTGGCCTAATAGCTAAGGTCTTAACTCTTACTCTGGCCTAATAGCTAAGGTCTTTGACTCGTACTCTGGCCTAATGGTTAAGGTCTTAACTCTTACTCTGGCCTACTGGTTAAGGTCTTAACTCTTACTCTGGCCTAATAGCTAAGGTCTTAGACTCGTACTCTGGCCTACTGGTTAAGGTCTTAACTCTTACTCTGGCCTAATAGCTAAGGTCTTAACTCTTACTCTGGCCTAATAGCTAAGGTCTTAGACTCATACTATGGCCTAATGGATTAGGTCTTAACTCTTACTCTGGCCTAATAGCTAAGGTCTTAACTTTTACTCTGGCCTAATAGCTAAGGTCTTAGACTCGTACTCTGGCCTAATGGTTAAGGTCTTAACTCTTACTCTGGCCTACTGGTTAAGGTCTTAACTCTTACTTTGGCCTAATAGCTAAGGTCTTAGACTCATACTCTGGCCTAATGGTTAAGGTCTTAACTCTTACTGTGGCCTAATAGCTAAGATCTTAACTCTTACTCTGGCCTAATAGCTAAGGTCTTAGACTAGTACTCTGGACTAATGGTTAAGGTCTTAACTGTTATTCTGGCCTAATAGCTAAGGTCTTAACTCTTACACTGACCTAATAGCTAAGGTCTTAGACTCATACTCTCTCCTAATGGTTAAGGTCTTAACTCTTACTCTGGCCTAATAGCTAAGGTCTTAACTCTTACTCTGGCCTAATAGCTAAGGTCTTAGACTCGTACTCTGGCCTAATGGTTAAGGTCTTAGACTCGTACTATGGTCTAATAGCTAAGGTCTTAACACTTACTCTGGCATAATAGCTAGGGTCTTAACTCTTACTCTGGCCTAATAGCTAAGGTCTTAACTCTTACTCTGGCCTAATAGCTAAGGTCTTAACTTGTACTCTGGCCTAATAGCTAAGGTCTTAGACTCGTACTCTGGCCTAATAGCTAAGGTCTTAGATTCGTACTCTGGCCTAATGGTAAAGGTCTTAACTCTTACTCTGGCCTAATGGCTAAGGTCTTAACTCTTACTCTGGCCTAATAGCTAAGGTCTTTGACTCGTATTCTGGCCTAATGGTTAAGGTCTTAACTCTTACTCTGGCCTAATAGCTAGGGTCTTAGACTCGTACTCTGGCCTAATAGCTAGGGTCTTAGACTCGTACTCTGGCCTAATGGTTAAGGTCTTAACTCTTTCTCTGGCCTACAGGTTAAGGTCTTAACGCTTACTCTGGCCTACTGATTAAGGTCTTAACTCTTACTCTGGCCTAGTAGCTAAGGTCTTAACTCTTACTCTGGCCTAATAGCTAAGGTCTTGACTTTTACTCTGGCCTAATAGCTAAGGTCTTAGACTCGTACTCTGGCCTAATGTTTAAGGTCTTAACTCTTACTCTGGCCTAATAGCTAAGGTCTAAGACTCTTACTCTGGCCTAATGGTTAAGGTCTTAACACTTACTCTGGCCTTCTGGTTAAGGTCTTAACACTTACTCTGACCTAATAGCTAATGTCTTAGACTCGTACTCTGGCCTAATGGTTAAGGTCTTAACTCTTACTCTGGCCTAATAGCTAAGGTCTTAAACTCGTACTCTGGCCTAATGGTTAAGGTCTTAACACTTACTGTGGCCTAATAGCTAAGGTCTTAACTCTTACTCTGGCCTAATATCAAAGGTCTTAGACTCGTACTCTGGCCTAATGGTTATGGTCTTAACTCTTTCTCTGGCCTAATAGCTAAGGTCTTAACTCTTATTCTGGCCTAATAGCTAAGGTCTTAGACTCGTACTCTGGCCTAATAGCTAAGGTCTTAGACTCGTAGTCTGGCCTCATAGCTAAGATCTTAGACTCTTACTCTGGCCTACTGGTTAAGGTCGTAACTCTTACTCTGGCCTAATAGCTAAGGTCTTAGACTCGTACTCTTGCCCAATAGCTAAGGTCTTAGACTCGTACTCTGGCCTACTGGTTAAGGTCTTAACTCTTACTCTGGCCTAATAGCTAAGGTCTTAGACTCGTACTCTGGCCTAATGGTTAAGGTCTTAACTCTTACTCTGGCCTAATAGCTAAGGTCTTAGACTCATACTTTGGCCTAATGGTTAAGGTCTTAACTCTTACTCTGGCCTAATAGCTAAGGTCTTAGACTCGTACTATCGCCTACAGATTAAGCTCTTAACTCTTACTCTGGCCTAATGGCTAAGGTCTTAACTATTACTCTGGCCTAATAGCTAAGGTCTTAGACTCGTACTCTGGCCTACTGGTTAAGGTCTTAACTCTTACTCTGGCCTAATAGCTAAGGTCTTAGACTCGTACTCTGGCCTAATAGCTAAGGTCTTAGACTCGTACTCTGGCCTAATGGTTAAGGTCTTAACTCTTACTCTGGCCTAATAGCTAAGGTCTTAGACTCGTACTCTGGCCTAATGGTTCAGGTCTTAACTCTTACTGTGGCCTAATAGCTAAGGTCTTAACTCTTACTCTGGCCTAATAGCTAAGGTCTTAGACTCGTACTCTGGCCTAATGGTTAAGGTCTTAACTCTTACTCTGGCCTAATAGCTAAGGTCTTAACTCTTACTCTGGCCTAATAGCTAAGGTCTTAGACTCGTACTCTGGCCTAATGGTTAAGGTCTTAGACTCGTACTCTGGCCTAATAGCTAAGGTCTTAACTCTTACTCTGGCCTAATAGCTAAGGTCTTAGACTCGTACTCTGGCCTAATAGCTAAGGTCTTAACTCTTACTCTGGCCTAATAGCTAAGGTCTTAACTCTTACTCTGGCCTAATAGCTAAGGTCTTAGACTTGTACTCTGGCCTAATAGCTAAGGTCTTAGATTCGTACTCTGGCCTAATGGTAAAGGTCTTAACTCTTACTCTGGCCTAATAGCTGAGGTCTTAACTCTTACTCTGGCCTAATAGCTAAGGTCTTTGACTCGTACTCTGGCCTAATGGCTAAGGTCTTAGCTCTTACTGTGGCCAAATAGCTAAGGTCTTAGACTCGTACTCTGGCCTAATAGCTAAGGTCTTAGACTCGTACTCTGGCCTAATGGTTAAGGTCTTAACTCTTACTCTGGCCTACAGGTTAAGGTCTTAACTCTTACTCTGGCCTAATAGCTAAGGTTTTAGACTCGTACTCTGGCCTAATAGCTAAGGTCTTCACTCTTACTCTGGCCTAATAGCTAAGGTCTTAACTCTTACTCTGGCCTAATAGCTAAGGTCTTAGATTCGTACTCTGGCCTAATGGTAAAGGTCTTAACTCTTACTCTGGCCTAATAGCTAAGGTCTTAACTCTTACTCTGGCGTAATAGCTAAGGTCTTAGACTCGTACTCTGACCTAATGATTAAGGTCTTAACTCTAAATCTGGCCTAATAGCTAAGGTCTTAGACTCGTGCTCTGGCCTAATGGTTAAGGTCTTAACTCTTACTCTGGCCTACTGGTTAAGGTCTTAACTCTTACTCTGGCCCAATACCTAAGGTCTTATACTGGTACTCTGGCCTAATGGTTAAGGTCTTAACTCTTACTCTGGCCTAATAGCTAAGGTCTTTGACTCGTACTCTGGCCTAATGGTTAAGGTCTTAACTCTTACTTTGGCCTAATAGCTAAGGTCTTAACTCTTACTCTGGCCTAATAGCTAAGGTCTTTGACTCGTACTCTTGCCTAATGGTTAAGGTCTTAACTCTTACTCTGGCCTAATAGCTAAGGTCTTAGACTCGTACTCTGGCCTAATAGCTAAGATCTTAGACTCGTACTCTGGCCTAATGGTTAAGGTCTTAACTCTTACTCTGGCCTACAGGTAAAGGTCTTAACTCTTACTCTGGCCTACTGGTTAAGGTCTTAACTCTTACTCTGGCCTAATAGCTAAGGTCTTAGACTCGTACTCTGGCCTACTGGTTAAGGTCTTAACTCTTACTCTGGCCTAATAGCTAAGGTCTTAACTCTTACTCTGGCCTAATAGCTAAGGTCTTAGACTCGTACTATGGCCTAATGGTTAAGATCTTAACTCTTACTCTGGCCTAATAGCTAAGGTCTAAACTTTTACTCTGGCCTAATAGCTTAGGTCTTAGACTCGTACTCTGGCCTAATGGTTAGGGTTTTAACTCTTACTCTGGCCTAATAGCTAAGGTCTTAGACTCGTACTCTGGCCTAATGGTTAAGGTCTTAACTCTTACTCTGGCCTACTGGTTAAGGTCTTAACTCTTACTCTGGCCTAATAGCTAAGGTCTTAACTCTTACTCTGGCCTAAGAGCTAAGGTCTTAGGCTCGTACTCTGGCCTAATAGCTAAGGTCTTAACTCTTACTCTGGCCTAATAGCTAAGGTCTTAACTCTTACTCTGGCCTAATAGCTAAGGTCTTAGACTATTACTCTGGCCTAATAGCTAAGGTCTTAACTCTTACTCTGGCCTACTGTTTAAGGTCTTAACTCTTACTCTGGCCTATTAGCTAAGGTCTTAGACTGGTACTATGGCCTAATGGTTAAGGTCTTAACTCTTACTCTGGCCTAATAGATAAGGTCTTAGACTCGTATTCTGGCCTAATGGTTAAGGTCTTAACTCTTACTGTGGCCTAATAGCTAAGATCTTAACTCTTACTCTGGCCTAATAGCTAAGGTCTTAGACTCGTACTCTGGCCTAATGGTTAAGGTCTTAGATTTGTACTCTGGTCTAATAGCTAAGGTCTTAACTCTTACTCTGGCATAATAGCTAAGGTCTTAACTCTTACTCTGGCCTAAGAGCTAAGGTCTTAGGCTCGTACTCTGGCCTAATAGCTAAGGTCTTAACTCTTACTCTGGCCTAATAGCTAAGGTCTTAACTCTTACTCTGGCCAAATAGCTAAGGTCTTAGACTATTACTCTGGCCTAATAGCTAAGGTCTTAACTCTTACTCTGGCCTACTGTTTAAGGTCTTAACTCTTACTCTGGCCTATTAGCTAAGGTCTTAGACTCATACTCTGGCCTAACAGCTAAGGTCTTAACTCTTACTCTGGCCTAATAGCTAAGGTCTTTGACTCATACTCTGGCCTAATGGTTAAGGTCTTAACTCTTACTCTGGCCTAATAGATAAGGTCTTAGACTCGTACTCTGGCCTAATAGCTAAGATCTTAGACTCGTACTCTGGCCTAATGGTTAAGGTCTTAACTCTTACTCTGGCCTACAGGTTAAGGTCTTAACTCTTACTCTGGCCTACTGGTTAAGGTCTTAACTCTTACTCTGGCCTAATAGCTAAGGTCTTAGACTCGTACTCTGGCCTACTGGTTAAGGTCTTAACTCTTACTCTGGCCTAATAGCTAAGGTCTTAACTCTTACTCTGGCCTAATAGCTAAGGTCTTAGACTGGTACTATGGCCTAATGGTTAAGGTCTTAACTCTTACTCTGGCCTAATAGATAAGGTCTTAGACTCGTATTCTGGCCTAACGGTTAAGGTCTTAGACTCGTACTCTGGCCTAATAGCTAAGGTCTTAACTCTTACTCTGGCATAATAGCTAAGGTCTTAACTCTTACTCTGGCCTAATAGCTAAGGTCTTAGACTCGTACTCTGGCCTAATAGCTAATTTCTTAACTCTTACTCTGGCCTAATACCTAGGGTCTTAACTCTTACTCTGGCCTAATAGCTAAGGTCTTAGACTCGTACTCTGGCCTAATAGCTAAGGTCTTAACTCTTACTCTGGCCTACTGGTTAAGATCTTAACTCTTACTCTGGCCTAATAGCTAAGGTCTTAAACTCGTACTCTGGCCTAATAGCTACGGTCTTAGACTCGTACTCTGGCCTAATAGCTAAGGTCTTAGACTTGTACTCTGGCCTACTGGTTAAGGTCTTAACTCTTACTCTGGCCTAATAGCTAAGGTCTTAGACTCGTACTCTGGCCTAATAGCTAAGGTGTTAGACTCGTACTCTGGCCTACTGGTTAAGGTATTAACTCTTACTCTGGCCTAATAGCTAAGGTCTTAGACTCGTACTCTGGCCTAATGGTTAAGGTCTTAACTCTTACTCTGGTCTACTGGTTAAGGTCTTAACACTTACTCTGACCTAATAGCTAAGGTCTTAGACTCGTACTCTGTCCTAATGGTTAAGGTCTTAACTCTTACTCTGGCCTAATAGCTAAGGTCTTAGACTCGTACTCTGGCCTAATGGTTCAGGTCTTAACTCTTACTGTGGCCTAAAAGCTAAGGTCTTAGACTCGTACTCTGGCCTAATGGTTAAGGTCTTAACTCTTACTCTGGCCTAATAGCTAAGGTCTTAACTCTTACTCTGGCCTAATAGCTAAGGTCGTAGACTCGTACTCTGGCCTAATGGTTAAGGTCTTAGACTCGTACTCTGGCCTAATAGCTAAGGTCTTAACTCTTACTCTGGCCTAATAGCTAAGGTCTTAGACTCGTACTCTGGCCTAATAGCTAAGGTCTTAACTCTTACTCTGGCCTAATAGCTAAGGTCTTAACTCTTACTCTGGCCTAATAGCTAAGGTCTTAGACTCGTACTCTGGCCTAATAGCTAAGGTCTTAGATTCGTACTCTGGCCTAATGGTAAAGGTCTTTACTCTTACTCTGGCCTACTGGTTAAGGTCTTAACTCTTACTCTGGCCTAATAGCTAAGGTCTTAGACTCATACTCTGGCCTAATGGTTAAGGTCTTAACTCTTACTGTGGCCTAATAGCTAAGATCTTAACTCTTACTCTGGCCTTATAGCTAAGGTCTTAGACTAGTACTCTGGACTAATGGTTAAGGTCTTAACTCTTATTCTGGCCTAATAGCTAAGGTCTTAACTCTTACACTGGCCTAATAGCCAAGGTCTTAGACTCGTACTCTGGCATAATGGTTAAGGTCTTAACTCTTACTCTGGCCTAATAGCTAAGGTCTTAGACTCGTACTATCGCCTACAGGTTAAGCTCTTAACTCTTACTCTGGCCTAATAGCTAAGGTCTTAACTATTATTCTGGCCTAAAAGCTAAGGTCTTAGACTCGTACTCTGGCCTACTGGTTAAGGTCTTAACTCTTACTCTGGCCTAATAGCTAAGGTCTTAGACTCGTACTCTGGCCTAATAGCTAAGGTCTTAGACTCGTACTCTGGCCTACTGGTTAAGGTATTAACTCTTACTCTGGCCTAATAGCTAAGGTCTTAGACTCATACTCTGGCCTAATGGTTAAGGTCTTAACTCTTACTCTGGTCTACTGGTTAAGGTCTTAACACTTAATTTGACATAATAGCTAAGGTCTTAGACTCGTACTCTGGCCTAATGGTTAAGGTCTTAACTCTTACTCTGGCCTAATAGCTAAGGTCTTAGACTCGTACTCTGGCCTAATGGTTCAGGTCTTAACTCTTACTGTGGCCTAATAGCTAAGGTCTTAACTCTTACTCTGGCCTAATAGCTAAGGTCTTAGACTCGTACTCTGGCCTAATGGTTAAGGTCTTAACTCTTACTCTGGCCTAATAGCTAAGGTCTTAACTCTTACTCTGGCCTAATATCTAAGGTCTTAGACTCGTACTCTGGCCTAATGGTTAAGGTCTTAGACTCGTACTCTGGCCTAATAGCTAAGGTCTTAACTCTTACTCTGGCCTAATAGCTATGGTCTTTGACTCGTACTCTGGCCTAATAGCTAAGGTCTTAACTCTTACTCTGGCCTAATAGCTAAGGTCTTAACTCTTACTCTGGCCTAATAGCTAAGGTCTTAGACTCGTACTCTGGCCTAATAGCTAAGGTCTTAGATTCGTACTCTGGCCTAATGGTAAAGGTCTTAACTCTTACTCTGGCCTAATAGCTAAGGTCTTAACTCTTACTCTGGCCTAATGGTTAAGGTCTTAACGCTTACTCTGGCCTACTGATTAAGGTCTTAACTCTTACTCTTGCCTAATAGCTAAGGTCTTAACTCGTACTCTGGCCTAATAGCTACGGTCTTAGACTCGTACTCTGGCCTAATAGCTAAGGTCTTAGACTTGTACTCTGGCCTACTGGTTAAGGTCTTAACTCTTACTCTGGCCTAATAGCTAAGGTCTTAGACTCGTACTCTGGCCTAATAGCTAAGGTGTTAGACTCGTACTCTGGCCTACTGGTTAAGGTATTAACTCTTACTCTGGCCTAATACCTAAGGTCTTAGACTCGTACTCTGGCCTAATGGTTAAGGTCTTAACTCTTACTCTGGTCTACTGGTTAAGGTCTTAACACTTACTCTGACCTAATAGCTAAGGTCTTAGACTCGTACTCTGTCCTAATGGTTAAGGTCTTAACTCTTACTCTGGCCTAATAGCTAAGGTCTTAGACTCGTACTCTGGCCTAATGGTTCAGGTCTTAACTCTTACTGTGGCCTAATAGCTAAGGTCTTAGACTCGTACTTTGGCCTAATGGTTAAGGTCTTAACTCTTACTCTGGCCTAATAGCTAAGGTCTTAACTCTTACTCTGGCCTAATAGCTAAGGTCGTAGACTCGTACTCTGGCCTAATGGTTAAGGTCTTAGACTCGTACTCTGGCCTAATAGCTAAGGTCTTAACTCTTACTCTGGCCTAATAGCTAAGGTCTTAGACTCGTACTCTGGCCTAATAGCTAAGGTCTTAACTCTTACTCTGGCCTAATAGCTAAGGTCTTAACTCTTACTCTGGCCTAATAGCTAAGGTCTTAGACTCGTACTCTGGCCTAATAGCTAAGGTCTTAGATTCGTACTCTGGCCTAATGGTAAAGGTCTTTACTCTTACTCTGGCCTAATAGCTATGGTCTTAGACTCGTACTCTGGCCTAATAGCTAAGGTCTTAACTCTTACTCTGGCCTAATAGCTAAGGTCTTAACTCTTACTCTGGCCTAATAGCTAAGGTCTTAGATTCGTACTCTGGCCTAATGGTAAAGGTCTTAACTCTTACTCTGGCCTAATAGCTAAGGTCTTAACTCTTACTCTAGCCTAATAGCTAAGGTCTTTGACTCGTACTCTGGCCTAATGGTTAAGGTCTTAGTTCTTACTGTGGCCAAATAGCTATGGTCTTAGACTCGTAATCTGGCCTTTATAGCTAAGGTCTTAGACTCGTACTCTGGCCTAATGGTTAAGGTCTTAACTCTTACTCTGGCCTACAGGTTAAGGTCTTAACTCTTACTCTGGCCTAATAGCTAAGGTCTTAGACTCGTACTCTGGCCTAATGGTTAAGGTCTTAACTCTTACTCTGGCCTAATAGCTAAGGTCTTAGACTCGTACTCTGGCCTAATAGCTAAGGTCTTAACTCTTACTCTGGCCTAATAGCTAAGGTCTTAACTCTTACTCTGGCCTAATAGCTAAGGTCTTAACTCTTACTCTGGCCTAATAGCTAAGGTCTTAGATTCGTACTCTGGCCTAATGGTAAAGGTCTTAACTCTTACTCTGGCCTAATAGATAAGGTCTTAACTCTTACTCTGGCATAATAGCTAAGGTCTTAGACTCGTACTCTGACCTAATGATTAAGGTCTTAACTCTAAATCTGGCCTAATAGCTAAGGTCTTAAACTCGTGCTCTGGCCTAATGGTTAAGGTCTTAACTCTTACTCTGGCCTACTGGTTAAGGTCTTAACTCTTACTCTGGCCTAATACCTACGGTCTTAGACTGGTACTCTGGACTAATGGTTAAGGTCTTAACTCTTACTCTGGTCTACTGGTTAAGGTCTTAACACTTACTCTGACCTAATAGCTAAGGTCTTAGACTCGTACTCTGTCCTAATGGTTAAGGTCTTAACTCTTACTCTGGCCTAATAGCTAAGGTCTTAGACTCGTACTCTGGCCTAATGGTTCAGGTCTTAACTCTTACTGTGGCCTAAAAGCTAAGGTCTTAGACTCGTACTCTGGCCTAATGGTTAAGGTCTTAACTCTTACTCTGGCCTAATAGCTAAGGTCTTAACTCTTACTCTGGCCTAATAGCTAAGGTCGTAGACTCGTACTCTGGCCTAATGGTTAAGGTCTTAGACTCGTACTCTGGCCTAATAGCTAAGGTCTTAACTCTTACTCTGGCCTAATAGCTAAGGTCTTAGACTCGTACTCTGGCCTAATAGCTAAGGTCTTAACTCTTACTCTGGCCTAATAGCTAAGGTCTTAACTCTTACTCTGGCCTAATAGCTAAGGTCTTAGACTCGTACTCTGGCCTAATAGCTAAGGTCTTAGATTCGTACTCTGGCCTAATGGTAAAGGTCTTTACTCTTACTCTGGCCTACTGGTTAAGGTCTTAACTCTTACTCTGGCCTAATAGCTAAGGTCTTAGACTCATACTCTGGCCTAATGGTTAAGGTCTTAACTCTTACTGTGGCCTAATAGCTAAGATCTTAACTCTTACTCTGGCCTTATAGCTAAGGTCTTAGACTAGTACTCTGGACTAATGGTTAAGGTCTTAACTCTTATTCTGGCCTAATAGCTAAGGTCTTAACTCTTACACTGGCCTAATAGCCAAGGTCTTAGACTCGTACTCTGGCATAATGGTTAAGGTCTTAACTCTTACTCTGGCCTAATAGCTAAGGTCTTAGACTCGTACTATCGCCTACAGGTTAAGCTCTTAACTCTTACTCTGGCCTAATAGCTAAGGTCTTAACTATTATTCTGGCCTAAAAGCTAAGGTCTTAGACTCGTACTCTGGCCTACTGGTTAAGGTCTTAACTCTTACTCTGGCCTAATAGCTAAGGTCTTAGACTCGTACTCTGGCCTAATAGCTAAGGTCTTAGACTCGTACTCTGGCCTACTGGTTAAGGTATTAACTCTTACTCTGGCCTAATAGCTAAGGTCTTAGACTCATACTCTGGCCTAATGGTTAAGGTCTTAACTCTTACTCTGGTCTACTGGTTAAGGTCTTAACACTTAATTTGACATAATAGCTAAGGTCTTAGACTCGTACTCTGGCCTAATGGTTAAGGTCTTAACTCTTACTCTGGCCTAATAGCTAAGGTCTTAGACTCGTACTCTGGCCTAATGGTTCAGGTCTTAACTCTTACTGTGGCCTAATAGCTAAGGTCTTAACTCTTACTCTGGCCTAATAGCTAAGGTCTTAGACTCGTACTCTGGCCTAATGGTTAAGGTCTTAACTCTTACTCTGGCCTAATAGCTAAGGTCTTAACTCTTACTCTGGCCTAATATCTAAGGTCTTGGACTCGTACTCTGGCCTAATGGTTAAGGTCTTAGACTCGTACTCTGGCCTAATAGCTAAGGTCTTAACTCTTACTCTGGCCTAATAGCTATGGTCTTTGACTCGTACTCTGGCCTAATAGCTAAGGTCTTAACTCTTACTCTGGCCTAATAGCTAAGGTCTTAACTCTTACTCTGGCCTAATAGCTAAGGTCTTAGACTCGTACTCTGGCCTAATAGCTAAGGTCTTAGATTCGTACTCTGGCCTAATGGTAAAGGTCTTAACTCTTACTCTGGCCTAATAGCTAAGGTCTTAACTCTTACTCTGGCCTAATGGTTAAGGTCTTAACGCTTACTCTGGCCTACTGATTAAGGTCTTAACTCTTACTCTTGCCTAATAGCTAAGGTCTTAACTCGTACTCTGGCCTAATAGCTACGGTCTTAGACTCGTACTCTGGCCTAATAGCTAAGGTCTTAGACTTGTACTCTGGCCTACTGGTTAAGGTCTTAACTCTTACTCTGGCCTAATAGCTAAGGTCTTAGACTCGTACTCTGGCCTAATAGCTAAGGTGTTAGACTCGTACTCTGGCCTACTGGTTAAGGTATTAACTCTTACTCTGGCCTAATACCTAAGGTCTTAGACTCGTACTCTGGCCTAATGGTTAAGGTCTTAACTCTTACTCTGGTCTACTGGTTAAGGTCTTAACACTTACTCTGACCTAATAGCTAAGGTCTTAGACTCGTACTCTGTCCTAATGGTTAAGGTCTTAACTCTTACTCTGGCCTAATAGCTAAGGTCTTAGACTCGTACTCTGGCCTAATGGTTCAGGTCTTAACTCTTACTGTGGCCTAATAGCTAAGGTCTTAGACTCGTACTTTGGCCTAATGGTTAAGGTCTTAACTCTTACTCTGGCCTAATAGCTAAGGTCTTAACTCTTACTCTGGCCTAATAGCTAAGGTCGTAGACTCGTACTCTGGCCTAATGGTTAAGGTCTTAGACTCGTACTCTGGCCTAATAGCTAAGGTCTTAACTCTTACTCTGGCCTAATAGCTAAGGTCTTAGACTCGTACTCTGGCCTAATAGCTAAGGTCTTAACTCTTACTCTGGCCTAATAGCTAAGGTCTTAACTCTTACTCTGGCCTAATAGCTAAGGTCTTAGACTCGTACTCTGGCCTAATAGCTAAGGTCTTAGATTCGTACTCTGGCCTAATGGTAAAGGTCTTTACTCTTACTCTGGCCTACTGGTTAAGGTCTTAACTCTTACTCTGGCCTAATAGCTAAGGTCTTATACTCATACTCTGGCCTAATGGTTAAGGTCTTAACTCTTACTGTGGCCTAATAGCTAAGATCTTAACTCTTACTCTGGCCTTATAGCTAAGGTCTTAGACTAGTACTCTGGACTAATGGTTAAGGTCTTAACTCTTATTCTGGCCTAATAGCTAAGGTCTTAACTCTTACACTGGCCTAATAGCCAAGGTCTTAGACTCGTACTCTGGCATAATGGTTAAGGTCTTAACTCTTACTCTGGCCTAATAGCTAAGGTCTTAGACTCGTACTATCGCCTACAGGTTAAGCTCTTAACTCTTACTCTGGCCTAATAGCTAAGGTCTTAACTATTACTCTGGCCTAAAAGCTAAGGTCTTAGACTCGTACTCTGGCCTACTGGTTAAGGTCTTAACTCTTACTCTGGCCTAATAGCTAAGGTCTTAGACTCGTACTCTGGCCTAATAGCTAAGGTCTTAGACTCGTACTCTGGCCTACTGGTTAAGGTATTAACTCTTACTCTGGCCTAATAGCTAAGGTCTTAGACTCATACTCTGGCCTAATGGTTAAGGTCTTAACTCTTACTCTGGTCTACTGGTTAAGGTCTTAACACTTAATTTGACATAATAGCTAAGGTCTTAGACTCGTACTCTGGCCTAATGGTTAAGGTCTTAACTCTTACTCTGGCCTAATAGCTAAGGTCTTAGACTCGTACTCTGGCCTAATGGTTCAGGTATTAACTCTTACTGTGGCCTAATAGCTAAGGTCTTAACTCTTACTCTGGCCTAATAGCTAAGGTCTTAGACTCGTACTCTGGCCTAATGGTTAAGGTCTTAACTCTTACTCTGGCCTAATAGCTAAGGTCTTAACTCTTACTCTGGCCTAATATCTAAGGTCTTAGACTCGTACTCTGGCCTAATGGTTAAGGTCTTAGACTCGTACTCTGGCCTAATAGCTAAGGTCTTAACTCTTACTCTGGCCTAATAGCTATGGTCTTAGACTCGTACTCTGGCCTAATAGCTAAGGTCTTAACTCTTACTCTGGCCTAATAGCTAAGGTCTTAACTCTTACTCTGGCCTAATAGCTAAGGTCTTAGATTCGTACTCTGGCCTAATGGTAAAGGTCTTAACTCTTACTCTGGCCTAATAGCTAAGGTCTTAACTCTTACTCTAGCCTAATAGCTAAGGTCTTTGACTCGTACTCTGGCCTAATGGTTAAGGTCTTAGCTCTTACTGTGGCCAAATAGCTATGGTCTTAGACTCGTAATCTGGCCTTTATAGCTAAGGTCTTAGACTCGTACTCTGGCCTAATGGTTAAGGTCTTAACTCTTACTCTGGCCTACAGGTTAAGGTCTTAACTCTTACTCTGGCCTAATAGCTAAGGTCTTAGACTCGTACTCTGGCCTAATAGCTAAGGTCTTAACTCTTACTCTGGCCTAATAGCTAAGGTCTTAACTCTTACTCTGGCCTAATAGCTAAGGTCTTAGATTCGTACTCTGGCCTAATGGTAAAGGTCTTAACTCTTACTCTGGCCTAATAGATAAGGTCTTAACTCTTACTCTGGCATAATAGCTAAGGTCTTAGACTCGTACTCTGACCTAATGATTAAGGTCTTAACTCTAAATCTGGCCTAATAGCTAAGGTCTTAAACTCGTGCTCTGGCCTAATGGTTAAGGTCTTAACTCTTACTCTGGCCTACTGGTTAAGGTCTTAACTCTTACTCTGGCCTAATACCTACGGTCTTAGACTGGTACTCTGGCCTAATGGTTAAGGTCTTAACTCTTACTCTGGCCTAATAGCTAAGGTCTTAGACTCGTACTCTGGCCTAATGGTTAAGGTCTTAACTCTTACTCTGGCCTAATAGCTAAGGTCTTAACTCTTACTCTGGCCTAATAGCTAAGGTCTTAGACTCATACTCTGGCCTAATGGTTAAGGTCTTAACTCTTACTCTGGCCTAATAGCTAAGGTTTTAACTCTTACTCTGGCCTAATAGCTAAGGTCTTTGACTCGTACTCTGGCCTAATGGTTAAGGTCTTAACTCTTACTCTGGCCTAATAGCTAAGGTCTTAACTCTTACTCTGGCCTAATAGCTAAGGTCTTAGACTCATACTATGGCCTAATGGTTAACCCCTTGAGTGCCCATGACGAGATGGTCTCGTCATGGGCTGCGGTTGCGCTGTGCCCATGACGAGACTATCTCGTCATGAACCCCGCCCGCTAATGAAAGGTGTGGCTCAGGGCGGGTAAAGGGCAGGGCACTCAAGGGGTTAAGGTATTAACTCTTACTCTGGCCTAATAGCTAAGGTCTTATCTTTTACTCTGGCCTAATAGCTAAGGTCTTAGACTCGTACTCTGGCCTAATGGTTAAGGTCTTAACTCTTACTCTGGCCTAATAGCTAAGGTATTAGACTCGTACTCTGGCCTAATGGTTAAGGTCTTAACTCTTACTCTGGTCTACTGGTTAAGGTCTTAACACTTACTCTGACCTAATAGCTAAGGTCCTAGACTCATACTCTGGCCTAATGGTTAAGGTCTTAACTCTTACTGTGGCCTAATAGCTAAGGTATTAACCCTTACTCTGGCCTAATAGCTAAGGTCTTAGACTGGTACTCTGGCCTAATGGTTAAGGTCTTAACTCTTACTCTGGCCTAATAGATAAGGTCTTAGACTCGTATTCTGGCCTAATGGTTAAGGTCTTAGACTCGTACTCTGGCCTAATAGCTAAGGTCTTAACTCTTACTCTGGCATAATAGCTAAGGTCTTAACTCTTACTCTGGCCTAATAGCTAAGGTCTTAGACTCGTACTCTGGCCTAATAGCTAATTTCTTAACTCTTACTCTGGCCTAATACCTAGGGTCTTAACTCTTACTCTGGCCTAATAGCTAAGGTCTTAGACTCGTACTCTGGCCTAATAGCTAAGGTCTTAACTCTTACTCTGGCCTACTGGTTAAGATCTTAACTCTTACTCTGGCCTAATAGCTAAGGTCTTAAACTCGTACTCTGGCCTAATAGCTACGGTCTTAGACTCGTACTCTGGCCTAATAGCTAAGGTCTTAGACTTGTACTCTGGCCTACTGGTTAAGGTCTTAACTCTTACTCTGGCCTAATAGCTAAGGTCTTAGACTCGTACTCTGGCCTAATAGCTAAGGTCTTAACTCTTACTCTGGCCTAATAGCTACGGTCTTAGATTCGTACTCTGGCCTAATGGTAAAGGTCTTTACTCTTACTCTGGCCTACTGGTTAAGGTCTTAACTCTTACTCTGGCCTAATAGCTAAGGTCTTAGACTCATACTCTGGCCTAATGGTTAAGGTCTTAACTCTTACTGTGGCCTAATAGCTAAGATCTTAACTCTTACTCTGGCCTAATAGCTAAGGTCTTAACTCTTACTCTGGCCTAATAGCTAAGGTCTTAGACTCGTACTCTGGCCTAATAGCTAAGGTCTTAGATTCGTACTCTGGCCTAATGGTAAAGGTCTTTACTCTTACTCTGGCCTACTGGTTAAGGTCTTAACTCTTACTCTGGCCTAATAGCTAAGGTCTTAGACTCATACTCTGGCCTAATGGTTAAGGTCTTAACTCTTACTGTGGCCTAATAGCTAAGATCTTAACTCTTACTCTGGCCTTATAGCTAAGGTCTTAGACTAGTACTCTGGACTAATGGTTAAGGTCTTAACTCTTATTCTGGCCTAATAGCTAAGGTCTTAACTCTTACACTGGCCTAAAAGCCAAGGTCTTAGACTCGTACTCTGGCATAATGGTTAAGGTCTTAACTCTTACTCTGGCCTAATAGCTAAGGTCTTAGACTCGTACTATCGCCTACAGGTTAAGCTCTTAACTCTTACTCTGGCCTAATAGCTAAGGTCTTAACTATTACTCTGGCCTAAAAGCTAAGGTCTTAGACTCGTACTCTGGCCTACTGGTTAAGGTCTTAACTCTTACTCTGGCCTAATAGCTAAGGTCTTAGACTCGTACTCTGGCCTAATAGCTAAGGTCTTAGACTCGTACTCTGGCCTACTGGTTAAGGTATTAACTCTTACTCTGGCCTAATAGCTAAGGTCTTAGACTCATACTCTGGCCTAATGGTTAAGGTCTTAACTCTTACTCTGGTCTACTGGTTAAGGTCTTAACACTTAATTTGACATAATAGCTAAGGTCTTAGACTCGTACTCTGGCCTAATGGTTAAGGTCTTAACTCTTACTCTGGCCTAATAGCTAAGGTCTTAGACTCGTACTCTGGCCTAATGGTTCAGGTCTTAACTCTTACTGTGGCCTAATAGCTAAGGTCTTAACTCTTACTCTGGCCTAATAGCTAAGGTCTTAGACTCGTACTCTGGCCTAATGGTTAAGGTCTTAACTCTTACTCTGGCCTAATAGCTAAGGTCTTAACTCTTACTCTGGCCTAATATCTAAGGTCTTAGACTCGTACTCTGGCCTAATGGTTAAGGTCTTAGACTCGTACTCTGGCCTAATAGCTAAGGTCTTAACTCTTACTCTGGCCTAATAGCTATGGTCTTAGACTCGTACTCTGGCCTAATAGCTAAGGTCTTAACTCTTACTCTGGCCTAATAGCTAAGGTCTTAACTCTTACTCTGGCCTAATAGCTAAGGTCTTAGATTCGTACTCTGGCCTAATGGTAAAGGTCTTAACTCTTACTCTGGCCTAATAGCTAAGGTCTTAACTCTTACTCTAGCCTAATAGCTAAAGTCTTTGACTCGTACTCTGGCCTAATGGTTAAGGTCTTAGCTCTTACTGTGGCCAAATAGCTATGGTCTTAGACTCGTAATCTGGCCTTTATAGCTAAGGTCTTAGACTCGTACTCTGGCCTAATGGTTAAGGTCTTAACTCTTACTCTGGCCTACAGGTTAAGGTCTTAACTCTTACTCTGGCCTAATAGCTAAGGTCTTAGACTCGTACTCTGGCCTAATAGCTAAGGTCTTAACTCTTACTCTGGCCTAATAGCTAAGGTCTTAACTCTTACTCTGGCCTAATAGCTAAGGTCTTAGATTCGTACTCTGGCCTAATGGTAAAGGTCTTAACTCTTACTCTGGCCTAATAGATAAGGTCTTAACTCTTACTCTGGCATAATAGCTAAGGTCTTAGACTCGTACTCTGACCTAATGATTAAGGTCTTAACTCTAAATCTGGCCTAATAGCTAAGGTCTTAAACTCGTGCTCTGGCCTAATGGTTAAGGTCTTAACTCTTACTCTGGCCTACTGGTTAAGGTCTTAACTCTTACTCTGGCCTAATACCTACGGTCTTAGACTGGTACTCTGGCCTAATGGTTAAGGTCTTAACTCTTACTCTGGCCTAATAGCTAAGGTCTTAGACTCGTACTCTGGCCTAATGGTTAAGGTCTTAACTCTTACTCTGGCCTAATAGCTAAGGTCTTAACTCTTACTCTGGCCTAATAGCTAAGGTCTTAGACTCATACTCTGGCCTAATGGTTAAGGTCTTAACTCTTACTCTGGCCTAATAGCTAAGGTTTTAACTCTTACTCTGGCCTAATAGCTAAGGTCTTTGACTCGTACTCTGGCCTAATGGTTAAGGTCTTAACTCTTACTCTGGCCTAATAGCTAAGGTCTTAACTCTTACTCTGGCCTAATAGCTAAGGTCTTAGACTCATACTATGGCCTAATGGTTAACCCCTTGAGTGCCCATGACGAGATGGTCTCGTCATGGGCTGCGGTTGCGCTGTGCCCATGACGAGACTATCTCGTCATGAACCCCGCCCGCTAATGAAAGGTGTGGCTCAGGGCGGGTAAAGGGCAGGGCACTCAAGGGGTTAAGGTATTAACTCTTACTCTGGCCTAATAGCTAAGGTCTTATCTTTTACTCTGGCCTAATAGCTAAGGTCTTAGACTCGTACTCTGGCCTAATGGTTAAGGTCTTAACTCTTACTCTGGCCTAATAGCTAAGGTATTAGACTCGTACTCTGGCCTAATGGTTAAGGTCTTAACTCTTACTCTGGTCTACTGGTTAAGGTCTTAACACTTACTCTGACCTAATAGCTAAGGTCCTAGACTCATACTCTGGCCTAATGGTTAAGGTCTTAACTCTTACTGTGGCCTAATAGCTAAGGTATTAACCCTTACTCTGGCCTAATAGCTAAGGTCTTAGACTGGTACTCTGGCCTAATGGTTAAGGTCTTAACTCTTACTCTGGCCTAATAGATAAGGTCTTAGACTCGTATTCTGGCCTAATGGTTAAGGTCTTAGACTCGTACTCTGGCCTAATAGCTAAGGTCTTAACTCTTACTCTGGCATAATAGCTAAGGTCTTAACTCTTACTCTGGCCTAATAGCTAAGGTCTTAGACTCGTACTCTGGCCTAATAGCTAATTTCTTAACTCTTACTCTGGCCTAATACCTAGGGTCTTAACTCTTACTCTGGCCTAATAGCTAAGGTCTTAGACTCGTACTCTGGCCTAATAGCTAAGGTCTTAACTCTTACTCTGGCCTACTGGTTAAGATCTTAACTCTTACTCTGGCCTAATAGCTAAGGTCTTAAACTCGTACTCTGGCCTAATAGCTACGGTCTTAGACTCGTACTCTGGCCTAATAGCTAAGGTCTTAGACTTGTACTCTGGCCTACTGGTTAAGGTCTTAACTCTTACTCTGGCCTAATAGCTAAGGTCTTAGACTCGTACTCTGGCCTAATAGCTAAGGTCTTAACTCTTACTCTGGCCTAATAGCTACGGTCTTAGATTCGTACTCTGGCCTAATGGTAAAGGTCTTAACTCTTACTCTGGCCTAATAGCTAAGGTCTTAACTCTTACTCTGGCATAATAGCTAAGGTCTTATACTCGTACTCTGACCTAATGATTAAGGTCTTAACTCTAAATCTGGCCTAATAGCTAAGGTCTTAAACTCGTGCTCTGGCCTAATGGTTAAGGTCTTAACTCTTACTCTGGCCTACTGGTTAAGGTCTTAACTCTTACTCTGGCCTAATACCTACGGTCTTAGACTGGTACTCTGGCCTAATGGTTAAGGTCTTAACTCTTACTCTGGCCTAATAGCTAAGGTCTTAGACTCGTACTCTGGCCTAATGGTTAAGGTCTTAACTCTTACTCTGGCCTAATAGCTAAGGTCTTAACTCTTACTCTGGCCTAATAGCTAAGGTCTTAGACTCATACTCTGGCCTAATGGTTAAGGTCTTAACTCTTACTCTGGCCTAATAGCTAAGGTTTTAACTCTTACTCTGGTCTAATAGCTAAGGTCTTTGACTCGTACTCTGGCCTAATGGTTAAGGTCTTAACTCTTACTCTGGCCTAATAGCTAAGGTCTTAACTCTTACTCTGGCCTAATAGCTAAGGTCTTAGACTCATACTATGGCCTAATGGTTAACCCCTTGAGTGCCCATGACGAGATTGTCTCGTCATGGGCTGCGGTTGCGCTGTGCCCATGACGAGACTATCTCGTCATGAACCCCGCCCGCTAATGAAAGGTGTGGCTCAGGGCGGGTAAAGGGCAGGGCACTCAAGGGGTTATGGTATTAACTCTTACTCTGGCCTAATAGCTAAGGTCTTATCTTTTACTCTGGCCTAATAGCTAAGGTCTTAGACTCGTACTCTGGCCTAATGGTTAAGGTCTTAACTCTTACTCTGGCCTAATAGCTAAGGTATTAGACTCGTACTCTGGCCTAATGGTTAAGGTCTTAACTCTTACTCTGGTCTACTGGTTAAGGTCTTAACGCTTACTCTGACCTAATAGCTAAGGTTCTAGACTCATACTCTGGCCTAATGGTTAAGGTCTTAACTCTTACTGTGGCCTAATAGCTAAGGTATTAACCCTTACTCTGGCCTAATAGCTAAGGTCTTAGACTGGTACTCTGGCCTAATGGTTAAGGTCTTAACTCTTACTCTGGCCTAATAGATAAGGTCTTAGACTCGTATTCTGGCCTAATGGTTAAGGTCTTAGACTCATACTCTGGCCTAATAGCTAAGGTCTTAACTCTTACTCTGGCATAATAGCTAAGGTCTTAACTCTTACTCTGGCCTAATAGCTAAGGTCTTAGACTCGTACTCTGGCCTAATAGCTAATTTCTTAACTCTTACTCTGGCCTAATACCTAGGGTCTTAACTCTTACTCTGGCCTAATAGCTAAGGTCTTAGACTCGTACTCTGGCCTAATAGCTAAGGTCTTAACTCTTACTCTGGCCTACTGGTTAAGATCTTAACTCTTACTCTGGCCTAATAGCTAAGGTCTTAAACTCGTACTCTGGCCTAATAGCTACGGTCTTAGACTCGTACTCTGGCCTAATAGCTAAGGTCTTAGACTTGTACTCTGGCCTACTGGTTAAGGTCTTAACTCTTACTCTGGCCTAATAGCTAAGGTCTTAGACTCGTACTCTGGCCTAATAGCTAAGGTGTTAGACTCGTACTCTGGCCTAATGGTTAAGGTCTTAACTCTTACTCTGGCCTAAAGGTTAAGGTCTTAACTCTTACTCTGGCCTAATAGCTAAGGTCTTAGACTCGTACTCTGGCCTAATAGCTAAGGTCTTAACTCTTACTCTGGCCTAATAGCTAAGGTCTTAACTCTTACTCTGGCCTAATAGCTAAGGTCTTAGATTCGTACTCTGGCCTAATGGTAAAGGTCTTAACTCTTACTCTGGCCTAATAGCTAAGGTCTTAACTCTTACTCTGGCATAATAGCTAAGGTCTTAGACTCGTACTCTGACCTAATGATTAAGGTCTTAACTCTAAATCTGGCCTAATAGCTAAGGTCTTAGACTCGTGCTCTGGCCTAATGGTTAAGGTCTTAACTCTTACTCTGGCCTACTGGTTAAGGTCTTAACTCTTACTCTGGCCTAATACCTACGGTCTTAGACTGGTACTCTGGCCTAATGGTTAAGGTCTTAACTCTTACTCTGGCCTAATAGCTAAGGTCTTAGACTCGTACTCTGGCCTAATGGTTAAGGTCTTAACTCTTACTCTGGCCTAATAGCTAAGGTCTTAACTCTTACTCTGGCCTAATAGCTAAGGTCTTAGACTCATACTCTGGCCTAATGGTTAAGGTCTTAACTCTTACTCTGGCCTAATAGCTAAGGTTTTAACTCTTACTCTGGCCTAATAGCTAAGGTCTTTGACTCGTACTCTGGCCTAATGGTTAAGGTCTTAACTCTTACTCTGGCCTAATAGCTAAGGTCTTAACTCTTACTCTGGCCTAATAGCTAAGGTCTTAGACTCGTACTATGGCCTAATGGTTAACCCCTTGAGTGCCCATGACGAGATGGTCTCGTCATGGGCTGCGGTTGCGCTGTGCCCATGACGAGACTATCTCGTCATGAACCCCGCCCGCTAATGAAAGGTGTGGCTCAGGGCGGGGAAAGGGCAGGACACTCAAGGGGTTAAGGTATTAACTCTTACTCTGGCCTAATAGCTAAGGTCTTATCTTTTACTCTGGCCTAATAGCTAAGGTCTTAGACTCGTACTCTGGCCTAATGGTTAAGGTCTTAACTCTTACTCTGGCCTAATAGCTAAGGTATTAGACTCGTACTCTGGCCTAATGGTTAAGGTCTTAACTCTTACTCTGGTCTACTGGTTAAGGTCTTAACACTTACTCTGACCTAATAGCTAAGGTCCTAGACTCATACTCTGGCCTAATGGTTAAGGTCTTAACTCTTACTGTGGCCTAATAGCTAAAGTATTAACCCTTACTCTGGCCTAATAGCTAAGGTCTTAGACTGGTACTCTGGCCTAATGGTTAAGGTCTTAACTCTTACTCTGGCCTAATAGATAAGGTCTTAGACTCGTATTCTGGCCTAATGGTTAAGGTCTTAGACTCGTACTCTGGCCTAATAACTAAGGTCTTAACTCTTACTCTGGCATAATAGCTAAGGTCTTAACTCTTACTCTGGCCTAATAGCTAAGGTCTTAGACTCGTACTCTGGCCTAATAGCTAATTTCTTAACTCTTACTCTGGCCTAATACCTAGGGTCTTAACTCTTACTCTGGCCTAATAGCTAAGGTCTTAGATTCGTACTCTGGCCTAATAGCTAAGGTCTTAACTCTTACTCTGGCCTACTGGTTAAGATCTTAACTCTTACTCTGGCCTAATAGCTAAGGTCTTAAACTCGTACTCTGGCCTAATAGCTACGGTCTTAGACTCGTACTCTGGCCTAATAGCTAAGGTCTTAGACTTGTACTCTGGCCTACTGGTTAAGGTCTTAACTCTTACTCTGGCCTAATAGCTAAGGTCTTAGACTCGTACTCTGGCCTAATAGCTAAGGTGTTAGACTCGTACTCTGGCCTACTGGTTAAGGTATTAACTCTTACTCTGGCCTAATAGCTAAGGTCTTAGGGCCTCATGTAGGTAGCCAAATACCGGTCGGTAACGGCCGATTTTCGGTAATTATACCGTTACCGACCGGTATTTTGGCTATTGGTATGTAGGGGGACAATTTTTGGTTTCGGAATTTACCGAATCGGTAAAATTACCGAATCGGAATTAATACCGAATCGGTAAAGTTACCGAATCGGTAACTTTTCCGAATCGGTAATTTTACCGATTCGGTAAATTCCGAAACCAAAATCGAGATGTAGGGGGAGTGTGTGGGTGTGTTTAAGAGTCGGTATTTACCACCAACTAATAGTTGGTGGTAAATAATTAATGGTTGTGTATGGGCATTTTGAAGCGCGTAGCAGTGTGCAATGTGGCATACATACATGCCCTTAGGGCATGTATGTGTGCCACATGTGCACACATGGCCGAATCAGGGGTGCAACAGGGTGTCAATGTGACACCCTGCCACCCTTGCATGTGTTCCCCCCATTACCGAATCGGTATTTACCGATTCGATAATGAGGCATACCTTCCCATCGATGGGAAGGTATGCCTCATTACCGAATCGGTAAATACCGATTCGGTAATTACCGAATTGTAACGAATCGGTAAAAAATACCGACTCATTACCTACATACGAGTTACCACTTCTAAAATACCGATTCGGTATCGTTCGGTATTTTAGAAGTGGTAACTGGCATGCTACCTACATGAGTCCCTTAGACTCGTACTCTGGCCTAATGGTTAAGGTCTTAACTCTTACTCTGGTCTACTGGTTAAGGTCTTAACACTTACTCTGACCTAATAGCTAAGGTCTTAGACTCGTACTCTGTCCTAATGGTTAAGGTCTTAACTCTTACTCTGGCCTAATAGCTAAGGTCTTAGACTCGTACTCTGGCCTAATGGTTCAGGTCTTAACTCTTACTGTGGCCTAATAGCTAAGGTCTTAGACTCGTACTCTGGCCTAATGGTTAAGGTCTTAACTCTTACTCTGGCCTAATAGCTAAGGTCTTAACTCTTACTCTGGCCTAATAGCTAAGGTCGTAGACTCGTACTCTGGCCTAATGGTTAAGGTCTTAGACTCGTACTCTGGCCTAATAGCTAAGGTCTTAACTCTTACTCTGGCCTAATAGCTAAGGTCTTAGACTCGTACTCTGGCCTAATAGCTAAGGTCTTAACTCTTACTCTGGCCTAATAGCTAAGGTCTTAACTCTTACTCTGGCCTAATAGCTAAGGTCTTAGACTCGTACTCTGGCCTAATAGCTAAGGTCTTAGATTCGTACTCTGGCCTAATGGTAAAGGTCTTAACTCTTACTCTGGCCTCCTGGTTAAGGTCTTAACTCTTACTCTGGCCTAATAGCTAAGGTCTTAGACTCATACTCTGGCCTAATGGTTAAGGTCTTAACTCTTACTGTGGCCTAATAGCTAAGATCTTAACTCTTACTCTGGCCTAATAGCTAAGGTCTTAGACTAGTACTCTGGACTAATGGTTAAGGTCTTAACTCTTATTCTGGCCTAATAGCTAAGGTCTTAACTCTTACACTGGCCTAATAGCCAAGGTCTTAGACTCGTACTCTGGCATAATGGTTAAGGTCTTAACTCTTACTCTGGCCTAATAGCTAAGGTCTTAACTATTACTCTGGCCTAAAAGCTAAGGTCTTAGACTCGTACTCTGGCCTACTGGTTAAGGTCTTAACTCTTACTCTGGCCTAATAGCTAAGGTCTTAGACTCGTACTATCGCCTACAGGTTAAGCTCTTAACTCTTACTCTGGCCTAATAGCTAAGGTCTTAGACTCGTACTCTGGCCTAATAGCTAAGGTCTTAGACTCGTACTCTGGCCTACTGGTTAAGGTATTAACTCTTACTCTGGCCTAAAAGCTAAGGTCTTAGACTCATACTCTGGCCTAATGGTTAAGGTCTTAACTCTTACTCTGGTCTACTGGTTAAGGTCTTAACACTTAATTTGACATAATAGCTAAGGTCTTAGACTCGTACTCTGGCCTAATGTTTAAGGTCTTAACTCTTACTCTGGCCTAATAGCTAAGGTCTTAGACTTGTACTCTGGCCTAATGGTTCAGGTCTTAACTCTTACTGTGGCATAATAGCTAAGGTCTTAACTCTTACTCTGGCCTAATAGCTAAGGTCTTAGACTCGTACTCTGGCCTAATGGTTAAGGTCTTAACTCTTACTCTGGCCTAATAGCTAAGGTCTTAACTCTTACTCTGGCCTAATAGCTAAGGTCTTAGACTCGTACTCTGGCCTAATGGTTAAGGTCTTAGACTCGTACTCTGGCCTAATAGCTAAGGTCTTAACTCTTACTCTGGCCTAATAGCTATGGTCTTAGACTCGTACTCTGGCCTATAGCTAAGGTCTTAACTCTTACTCTGGCCTAATAGCTAAGGTCTTAACTCTTACTCTGGCCTAATAGCTAAGGTCTTAGACTCGTACTCTGGCCTAATAGCTAAGGTCTTAGATTCGTACTCTGGCCTAATGGTAAAGGTCTTAACTCTTACTCTGGCCTAATAGCTAAGGTCTTAACTCTTACTCTGGCCTAATAGCTAAGGTCTTTGACTCGTACTCTGGCCTAATGGTTAAGGTCTTAGCTCTTACTGTGGCCAAATAGCTATGGTCTTAGACTCGTACTCTGGCCTAATAGCTAAGGTCTTAGACTCGTACTCTGGCCTAATGGTTAAGGTCTTAACTCTTACTCTGGCCTACAGGTTAAGGTCTTAACTCTTACTCTGGCCTAATTGCTAAGGTCTTAGACTCGTACTCTGGCCTAATAGCTAAGGTCTTAACTCTTACTCTGGCCTAATAGCTAAGGTCTTAACTCTCACTCTGGCCTAATAGCTAAGGTCTTAGATTCGTACTCTGGCCTAATGGTAAAGGTCTTAACTCTTACTCTGGCCTAATAGCTAAGGTCTTAACTCTTACTCTGGCATAATAGCTAAGGTCTTAGACTCGTACTCTGACCTAATGATTAAGGTCTTAACTCTAAATCTGGCCTAATAGCTAAGGTCTTAGACTCGTGCTCTGGCCTAATGGTTAAGGTCTTAACTCTTACTCTGGCCTACTGGTTAAGGTCTTAACTCTTACTCTGGCCTAATACCTACGGTCTTAGACTGGTACTCTGGCCTAATGGTTAAGGTCTTAACTCTTACTCTGGCCTAATAGCTAAGGTCTTAGACTCGTACTCTGGCCTAATGGTTAAGGTCTTAACTCTTACTCTGGCCTAATAGCTAAGGTCTTAACTCTTACTCTGGCCTAATAGCTAAGGTCTTAGACTCATACTCTGGCCTAATGGTTAAGGTCTTAACTCTTACTCTGGCCTAATAGCTAAGGTCTTAACTCTTACTCTGGCCTAATAGCTAAGGTCTTTGACTCGTACTCTGGCCTAATGGTTAAGGTCTTAACTCTTACTCTGGCCTAATAGCTAAGGTCTTAGACTCGTACTCTGGCCTAATAGCTAAGATCTTAGACTCGTACTCTGGCCTAATGGTTAAGGTCTTAACTCTTACTCTGGCCTACAGGTTAAGGTCTTAACTCTTACTCTGGCCAACTGGTTAAGGTCTTAACTCTTACTCTGGCCTAATAGCTAAGGTCTTAGACTCGTACTCTGGCCTACTGGTTAAGGTCTTAAATCTTACTCTGGCCTAATAGCTAAGGTCTTAACTCTTACTCTGGCCTAATAGCTAAGGTCTTAGACTCGTACTCTGGCCTAATGGTTAAGGTCTTAGACTCGTACTCTGGTCTAATAGCTAAGGTCTTAACACTTACTCTGGCATAATAGCTAGGGTCTTAACTCTTACTCTGGCCTAATAGCTAAGGTCTTAACTCTTCCTCTGGCCTAATAGCTAAGGTCTTAGATTCGTACTCTGGCCTAATGGTAAAGGTCTTAACTCTTACTCTGGCCTAATAGCTAAGGTCTTAACTCCTACTCTGGCCTAATAGCTAAGGTCTTTGACTCGTACTCTGGCCTAATGGTTAAGGTCTTAACTCTTACTCTGGCCTAATAGCTAATGTCTTAGACTCGTACTCTGGCCTAATAGCTAGGGTCTTAGACTCGTACTCTGGCCTAATGGTTAAGGTCTTAACTCTTACTCTGGCCTACAGGTTAAGGTCTTACGCTTACTCTGGCCTACTGATTAAGGTCTTAACTCTTACTCTGGCCTAATAGCTAAGGTCTTAGACTCGTACTCCGGCCTACTGGTTAAGGTCTTAACTCTTACTCTGGCCTAATAGCTAAGGTCTTAACTCTTACTCTGGCCTAATAGCTAAGGTCTTGACTTTTACTCTGGCCTAATAGCTAAGGTCTTAGACTCGTACTCTGGCCTAATGGTTAAAGTCTTAACTCTTACTCTGGCCTAATAGCTAAGGTCTAAGACTCTTACTCTGGCCTAATGGTTAAGGTCTTAACACTTACTCTGGCCTTCTGGTTAAGGTCTTAACACTTACTCTGACCTAATAGCTAAGGTCTTAGACTCGTACTCTGGCCTAATGGTTAAGGTCTTAACTCTTACTCTGGCCTAATAGCTAAGGTCTTAAACTCGTACTCTGGCCTAATGGTTAAGGTCTTAACACTTACTGTGGCCTAATAGCTAAGGTCTTAACTCTTACTCTGGCCTAATATCTAAGGTCTTAGACTCGTACTCTGGCCTAATTGTTATGGTCTTAACTCTTTCTCTGGCCTAATAGCTAAGGTCTTAACTCTTATTCTGGCCTAATAGCTAAGGTCTTAGACTCGTACTCTGGCCTAATAGCTAAGGTCTTAGACTCGTAGTCTGGCCTCATAGCTAATGTCTTAGACTCGTACTCTGGCCTACTGGTTAAGGTCGTAACTCTTACTCTGGCCTAATAGCTAAGGTCTTAGACTCGTACTCTTGCCCAATAGCTAAGGTCTTAGACTCGTACTCTGGCCTACTGGTTAAGGTCTTAACTCTTACTCTGGCCTAATAGCTAAGGTCTTAGACTCGTACTCTGGCCTAATGGTTAAGGTCTTAACTCTTACTCTGGCCTAATAGCTAAGGTCTTAGACTCATACTTTGGCCTAATGGTTAAGGTCTTAACTCTTACTCTGGCCTAATAGCTAAGGTCTTAGACTCTTACTATCGCCTACAGGTTAAGCTCTTAACTCTTACTCTGGCCTAATAGCTAAGGTCTTAACTATTACTCTGGCCTAATAGCTAAGGTCTTAGACTCGTACTCTGGCCTACTGGTTAAGGTCTTAACTCTTACTCTGGCCTAATAGCTAAGGTCTTAGACTCGTACTCTGGCCTAATAGCTAAGGTCTTAGACTCGTACTCTGGCCTACTGGTTAAGGTATTAACTCTTACTCTGGCCTAATAGCTAAGGTCTTAGACTCATACTCTGGCCTAATGGTTAAGGTCTTAACTCTTACTCTGGTCTACTGGTTAAGGTCTTAACACTTAATTTGACATAATAGCTAAGGTCTTAGACTCGTACTCTGGCCTAATGGTTAAGGTCTTAACTCTTACTCTGGCCTAATAGCTAAGGTCTTAGACTCGTACTCTGGCCTAATGGTTCAGGTCTTAACTCTTACTGTGGCCTAATAGCTAAGGTCTTAACTCTTACTCAGGCCTAATAGCTAAGGTCTTAACTCTTACTCTGGCCTACTGGTTAAGATCTTAACTCTTACTCTGGCCTAATAGCTAAGGTCTTAGACTCGTACTCTGGCCTAATAGCTAAGGTCTTAGACTCGTACTCTGGCCTAATGGATAAGGTCTTAGACTTGTACTCTGGCCTACTGGTTAAGGTCTTAACTCTTATTTTGGCCTAATAGCTAAGGTCTTAGACTCGTACTCTGGCCTAATAGCTAAGGTCTTAGACTCATACTCTGGCCTACTGTTTAAGGTATTAACTCTTACTCTGGCCTAATAGCTAAGGTCTTAGACTCTTACTCTGGCCTAATGGTTAAGGTCTTAACTCTTACTCTGGCCTACTGGTTAAGGTCTTAACACTTACTCTGACCTAATAGCTAAGGTCTTAGACTCGTACTCTGGCCTAATGGTTCATGTCTTAACTCTTACTGTGGCCTAATAGCTAAGGTCTTAACTCTTACTCTGGCCTAATAGCTAAGGTCTTAGACTTGTACTCTGGCCTAATGGTTAAGGTCTTAACTCTTACTCTGGCCTAATAGCTAAGGTCTTAACTCTTACTCTGGCCTAATAGCTAAGGTCTTAGACTCGTACTCTGGCCTAATGGTTAAGGTCTTAGACTCGTACTCTGGCCTAATAGCTAAGGTCTTAACTCTTACTCTGGCCTAATAGCTAAGGTCTTAGACTTGTACTCTGGCCCAATAGCTAAGGTCTTAACTCTTACTCTGGCCTAATAGCTAAGGTCTTAACTCTTACTCTGGCCTAATAGCTAAGGTCTTAGACTCGTACTCTGGCCTAATAGCTAAGGTCTTAGATTCGTACTCTGGCCTAATGGTAAAGGTCTTAACTCTTACTCTGGCCTACTGGTTAAGGTCTTAACTCTTACTCTGGCCTAATAACTAAGGTCTTAGACTGGTACTCTGGCCTAATGGTTATGGTCTTAACTCTTACTCTGGCCTAATAGCTAAGGTTTTAGACTCGTACTCTGGCCTAATGGTTAAAGTCTTAACTCTTACTCTGGCCTAATAGCTAAGGTCTTAGTCTCGTACTCTGGCCTAATAGCTAAGGTCTTAACTCTTACTCTGGCCTAATAGCTAAGGTCTTTGACTCGTACTCTGGCCTAATGGTTAAGGTCTTAACTCTTACTCTGGCCTAATAGCTAAGGTCTTAGACTCATACTCTGGCCTAATAGCTAAGATCTTAGACTCGTACTCTGGCCTAATGGTTAAGGTCTTAACTCTTACTCTGGCCTACAGGTTAAGGTCTTAACTCTTACTCTGGCCTACTGGTTAAGGTCTTAACTCTTACTCTGGCCTAATAGCTAAGGTCTTAGACTCGTACTCTGGCCTACTGGTTAAGGTCTTAACTCTTACTCTGGCCTAATAGCTAAGGTCTTAACTCTTACTCTGGCCTAATAGCTAAGGTCTTAGACTCGTACTATGGCCTAATGGATAAGGTCTTAACTCTTACTCTGGCCTAATAGCTAAGGTCTTAACTTTTACTCTGGCCTAATAGCTAAGGTCTTAGACTCGTACTCTGGCCTAATGGTTAAGGTCTTAACTCTTACTCTGGCCTAATAGCTAAGGTCTTAGACTCGCACTCTGGCCTAATGGTTAAGGTCTTAACTCTTACTCTGGCCTACTGGTTAAGGTCTTAACTCTTACTTTGGCCTAATAGCTAAGGTCTTAGACTCATACTCTGGCCTAATGGTTAAGGTCTTAACTCTTACTGTGGCCTAATAGCTAAGATCTTAACTCTTACTCTGGCCTAATAGCTAAGGTCTTAGACTAGTACTCTGGACTAATGGTTAAGGTCTCAACTTTTATTCTGGCCTAATAGCTAAGGTCTTAACTCTTACACTGGCCTAATAGCTAAGGTCTTAGACTCATACTCTCTCCTAATGGTTAAGGTCTTAACTCTTACTCTGGCCTAATAGCTAAGGTCTTAACTCTTACTCTGGCCTAATAGCTAAGGTCTTAGACTCGTACTCTGGCCTAATGGTTAAGGTCTTAGACTCGTACTCTGGTCTAATAGCTAAGGTCTTAACACTTACTCTGGCATAATAGCTAGGGTCTTAACTCTTACTCTGGCCTAATAGCTAAGGTCTTAACTCTTACTCTGGCCTAATAGCTAAGGTCTTAACTCGTACTCTGGCCTAATAGCTAAGGTCTTAGACTCGTACTCTGGCCTAATAGCTAAGGTCTTAGATTCGTACTCTGGCCTAATGGTAAAGGTCTTAACTCTTACTCTGGCCTAATGGCTAAGGTCTTAACTCTTACTCTGGCCTAATAGCTAAGGTCTTTGACTCGTATTCTGGCCTAATGGTTAAGGTCTTAACTCTTACTCTGGCCTAATAGCTAAGGTCTTAGACTCGTACTCTGGCCTAATAGCTAGGGTCTTAGACTCGTACTCTGGCCTAATGGTTAAGGTCTTAACTCTTTCTCTGGCCTACAGGTTAAGGTCTTAACGCTTACTCTGGCCTACTGATTAAGGTCTTAACTCTTACTCTGGCCTAATAGCTAAGGTCTTAGACTCGTACTCCGGCCTACTGGTTAAGGTCTTAACTCTTACTCTGGCCTAGTAGCTAAGGTCTTAACTCTTACTCTGGCCTAATAGCTAAGGTCTTGACTTTTACTCTGGCCTAATAGCTAAGGTCTTAGACTCGTACTCTGGCCTAATGTTTAAGGTCTTAACTCTTACTCTGGCCTAATAGCTAAGGTCTAAGACTCTTACTCTGGCCTAATGGTTAAGGTCTTAACACTTACTCTGGCCTTCTGGTTAAGGTCTTAACACTTACTCTGACCTAATAGCTAATGTCTTAGACTCGTACTCTGGCCTAATGGTTAAGGTCTTAACTCTTACTCTGGCCTAATAGCTAAGGTCTTAAACTCGTACTCTGGCCTAATGGTTAAGGTCTTAACACTTACTGTGGCCTAATAGCTAAGGTCTTAACTCTTACTCTGGCCTAATATCAAAGGTCTTAGACTCGTACTCTGGCCTAATGGTTATGGTCTTAACTCTTTCTCTGGCCTAATAGCTAAGGTCTTAACTCTTATTCTGGCCTAATAGCTAAGGTCTTAGACTCGTACTCTGGCCTAATAGCTAAGGTCTTAGACTCGTAGTCTGGCCTCATAGCTAAGATCTTAGACTCTTACTCTGGCCTACTGGTTAAGGTCGTAACTCTTACTCTGGCCTAATAGCTAAGGTCTTAGACTCGTACTCTTGCCCAATAGCTAAGGTCTTAGACTCGTACTCTGGCCTACTGGTTAAGGTCTTAACTCTTACTCTGGCCTAATAGCTAAGGTCTTAGACTCGTACTCTGGCCTAATGGTTAAGGTCTTTATTCTTACTCTGGCCTAATAGCTAAGGTCTTAGACTCATACTTTGGCCTAATGGTTAAGGTCTTAACTCTTACTCTGGCCTAATAGCTAAGGTCTTAACTATTACTCTGGCCTAATAGCTAAGGTCTTAGACTCGTACTCTGGCCTACTGGTTAAGGTCTTAACTCTTACTCTGGCCTAATAGCTAAGGTCTTAGACTCGTACTCTGGCCTAATAGCTAAGGTCTTAGACTCGTACTCTGGCCTACTGGTTAAGGTATTAACTCTTACTCTGGCCTAATAGCTACGGTCTTAGATTCATACTCTGGCCTAATGGTTAAGGTCTTAACTCTTACTCTGGTCTACTGGTTAAGGTCTTAACACTTAATTTGACATAATAGCTAAGGTCTTAGACTCGTACTCTGGCCTAATGGTTAAGGTCTTAACTCTTACTCTGGCCTAATAGCTAAGGTCTTAGACTCGTACTCTGGCCTATTGGTTCAGGTCTTAACTCTTACTGTGGCCTAATAGCTAAGGTCTTAACTCTTACTCTGGCCTAATAGCTAAGGTCTTAGACTCGTACTCTGGCCTAATGGTTAAGGTCTTAACTCTTACTCTGGCCTAATAGCTAAGGTCTTAACTCTTACTCTGGCCTAATAGCTAAGGTCTTAGACTCGTACTCTGGCCTAATGGTTAAGGTCTTAGACTCGTACTCTGGCCTAATAGCTAAGGTCTTAACTCTTACTCTGGCCTAATAGCTAAGGTCTTAGACTCGTACTCTGGCCTAATAGCTAAGGTCTTAACTCTTACTCTGGCCTAATAGCTAAGGTCTTAACTCTTACTCTGGCCTAATAGCTAAGGTCTTAGACTCGTACTCTGGCCTAATAGCTAAGGTCTTAGATTCGTACTCTGGCCTAATGGTAAAGGTCTTAAATCTTACTCTGGCCTAATAGCTAAGGTCTTAACTCTTACTCTGGCCTAATAGCTAAGGTCTTTGACTCGTACTCTGGCCTAATGGTTAAGGTCTTAGCTCTTACTGTGGCCAAATAGCTAAGGTCTTAGACTCGTACTCTGGCCTAATAGCTAAGGTCTTAGACTCGTACTCTGGCCTAATGGTTAAGGTCTTAACTCTTACTCTGGCCTACAGGTTAAGGTCTTAACTCTTACTCTGGCCTAATAGCTAAGGTCTTAGACTCGTACTCTGGCCTAATAGCTAAGGTCTTAACTCTTACTCTGGCCTAATAGCTAAGGTCTTAACTCTTACTCTGGCCTAATAGCTAAGGTCTTAGATTCGTACTCTGGCCTAATGGTAAAGGTCTTAACTCTTACTCTGGCCTAATAGCTAAGGTCTTAACTCTTACTCTGGCGTAATAGCTAAGGTCTTAGACTCGTACTCTGACCTAATGATTAAGGTCTTAACTCTAAATCTGGCCTAATAGCTAAGGTCTTAGACTCGTGCTCTGGCCTAATGGTTAAGGTCTTAACTCTTACTCTGGCCTACTGGTTAAGGTCTTAACTCTTACTCTGGCCTAATACCTAAGGTCTTAGACTGGTACTCTGGCCTAATGGTTAAGGTCTTAACTCTTACTCTGGCCTAATAGCTAAGGTCTTAGACTCGTACTCTGGCCTAATGGTTAAGGTCTTAACTCTTACTTTGGCCTAATAGCTAAGGTCTTAACTCTTACTCTGGCCTAATAGCTAAGGTCTTAGACTCATACTCTGGCCTAATGGTTAAGGTCTTAACTCTTACTCTGGCCTAATAGCTAAGGTCTTAACTCTTACTCTGGCCTAATAGCTAAGGTCTTTGACTCGTACTCTTGCCTAATGGTTAAGGTCTTAACTCTTACTCTGGCCTAATAGCTAAGGTCTTCGACTCGTACTCTGGCCTAATAGCTAAGATCTTAGACTCGTACTCTGGCCTAATGGTTAAGGTCTTAACTCTTACTCTGGCCTACAGGTAAAGGTCTTAACTCTTACTCTGGCCTACTGGTTAAGGTCTTAACTCTTACTCTGGCCTAATAGCTAAGGTCTTAGACTCGTACTCTGGCCTACTGGTTAAGGTCTTAACTCTTTCTCTGGCCTAATAGCTAAGGTCTTAACTCTTACTCTGGCCTAATAGCTAAGGTCTTAGACTCGTACTATGGCCTAATGGTTAAGATCTTAACTCTTACTCTGGCCTAATAGCTAAGGTCTAAACTTTTACTCTGGCCTAATAGCTTAGGTCTTAGACTCGTACTCTGGCCTAATGGTTAAGGTTTTAACTCTTACTCTGGCCTAATAGCTAAGGTCTTTGACTCGTACTCTGGCCTAATGGTTAAGGTCTTAACTCTTACTCTGGCCTACTGGTTAAGGTCTTAACTCTTACTCTGGCCTAATAGCTAAGGTCTTAGACTCATACTCTGGCCTAATGGTTAAGGTCTTAACTCTTACTGTGGCCTAATAGCTAAGATCTTAACTCTTACTCTGGCCTAATAGCTAAGGTCTTAGACTAGTACTCTGGACTAATGGTTAAGGTCTTAACTCTTATTCTGGCCTAATAGCTAAGGTCTTAACTCTTACACTGGCCTAATAGCCAAGGTCTTAGACTCGTACTCTGGCATAATGGTTAAGGTCTTAACTCTTACTCTGGCCTAATAGCTAAGGTCTTAACTATTACTCTGGCCTAAAAGCTAAGGTCTTAGACTCGTACTCTGGCCTACTGGTTAAGGTCTTAACTCTTACTCTGGCCTAATAGCTAAGGTCTTAGACTCGTACTATCGCCTACAGGTTAAGCTCTTAACTCTTACTCTGGCCTAATAGCTAAGGTCTTAGACTCGTACTCTGGCCTAATAGCTAAGGTCTTAGACTCGTACTCTGGCCTACTGGTTAAGGTATTAACTCTTACTCTGGCCTAAAAGCTAAGGTCTTAGACTCATACTCTGGCCTAATGGTTAAGGTCTTAACTCTTACTCTGGTCTACTGGTTAAGGTCTTAACACTTAATTTGACATAATAGCTAAGGTCTTAGACTCGTACTCTGGCCTAATGTTTAAGGTCTTAACTCTTACTCTGGCCTAATAGCTAAGGTCTTAGACTTGTACTCTGGCCTAATGGTTCAGGTCTTAACTCTTACTGTGGCATAATAGCTAAGGTCTTAACTCTTACTCTGGCCTAATAGCTAAGGTCTTAGACTCGTACTCTGGCCTAATGGTTAAGGTCTTAACTCTTACTCTGGCCTAATAGCTAAGGTCTTAACTCTTACTCTGGCCTAATAGCTAAGGTCTTAGACTCGTACTCTGGCCTAATGGTTAAGGTCTTAGACTCGTACTCTGGCCTAATAGCTAAGGTCTTAACTCTTACTCTGGCCTAATAGCTATGGTCTTAGACTCGTACTCTGGCCTATAGCTAAGGTCTTAACTCTTACTCTGGCCTAATAGCTAAGGTCTTAACTCTTACTCTGGCCTAATAGCTAAGGTCTTAGACTCGTACTCTGGCCTAATAGCTAAGGTCTTAGATTCGTACTCTGGCCTAATGGTAAAGGTCTTAACTCTTACTCTGGCCTAATAGCTAAGGTCTTAACTCTTACTCTGGCCTAATAGCTAAGGTCTTTGACTCGTACTCTGGCCTAATGGTTAAGGTCTTAGCTCTTACTGTGGCCAAATAGCTATGGTCTTAGACTCGTACTCTGGCCTAATAGCTAAGGTCTTAGACTCGTACTCTGGCCTAATGGTTAAGGTCTTAACTCTTACTCTGGCCTACAGGTTAAGGTCTTAACTCTTACTCTGGCCTAATTGCTAAGGTCTTAGACTCGTACTCTGGCCTAATAGCTAAGGTCTTAACTCTTACTCTGGCCTAATAGCTAAGGTCTTAACTCTCACTCTGGCCTAATAGCTAAGGTCTTAGATTCGTACTCTGGCCTAATGGTAAAGGTCTTAACTCTTACTCTGGCCTAATAGCTAAGGTCTTAACTCTTACTCTGGCATAATAGCTAAGGTCTTAGACTCGTACTCTGACCTAATGATTAAGGTCTTAACTCTAAATCTGGCCTAATAGCTAAGGTCTTAGACTCGTGCTCTGGCCTAATGGTTAAGGTCTTAACTCTTACTCTGGCCTACTGGTTAAGGTCTTAACTCTTACTCTGGCCTAATACCTACAGTCTTAGACTGGTACTCTGGCCTAATGGTTAAGGTCTTAACTCTTACTCTGGCCTAATAGCTAAGGTCTTAGACTCGTACTCTGGCCTAATGGTTAAGGTCTTAACTCTTACTCTGGCCTAATAGCTAAGGTCTTAACTCTTACTCTGGCCTAATAGCTAAGGTCTTAGACTCATACTCTGGCCTAATGGTTAAGGTCTTAACTCTTACTCTGGCCTAATAGCTAAGGTCTTAACTCTTACTCTGGCCTAATAGCTAAGGTCTTTGACTCGTACTCTGGCCTAATGGTTAAGGTCTTAACTCTTACTCTGGCCTAATAGCTAAGGTCTTAGACTCGTACTCTGGCCTAATAGCTAAGATCTTAGACTCGTACTCTGGCCTAATGGTTAAGGTCTTAACTCTTACTCTGGCCTACAGGTTAAGGTCTTAACTCTTACTCTGGCCTACTGGTTAAGGTCTTAACTCTTACTCTGGCCTAATAGCTAAGGTCTTAGACTCGTACTCTGGCCTACTGGTTAAGGTCTTAAATCTTACTCTGGCCTAATAGCTAAGGTCTTAACTCTTACTCTGGCCTAATAGCTAAGGTCTTAGACTCGTACTCTGGCCTAATGGTTAAGGTCTTAGACTCGTACTCTGGTCTAATAGCTAAGGTCTTAACACTTACTCTGGCATAATAGCTAGGGTCTTAACTCTTACTCTGGCCTAATAGCTAAGGTCTTAACTCTTCCTCTGGCCTAATAGCTAAGGTCTTAGATTCGTACTCTGGCCTAATGGTAAAGGTCTTAACTCTTACTCTGGCCTAATAGCTAAGGTCTTAACTCCTACTCTGGCCTAATAGCTAAGGTCTTTGACTCGTACTCTGGCCTAATGGTTAAGGTCTTAACTCTTACTCTGGCCTAATAGCTAATGTCTTAGACTCGTACTCTGGCCTAATAGCTAGGGTCTTAGACTCGTACTCTGGCCTAATGGTTAAGGTCTTAACTCTTACTCTGGCCTACAGGTTAAGGTCTTACGCTTACTCTGGCCTACTGATTAAGGTCTTAACTCTTACTCTGGCCTAATAGCTAAGGTCTTAGACTCGTACTCCGGCCTACTGGTTAAGGTCTTAACTCTTACTCTGGCCTAATAGCTAAGGTCTTAACTCTTACTCTGGCCTAATAGCTAAGGTCTTGACTTTTACTCTGGCCTAATAGCTAAGGTCTTAGACTCGTACTCTGGCCTAATGGTTAAAGTCTTAACTCTTACTCTGGCCTAATAGCTAAGGTCTAAGACTCTTACTCTGGCCTAATGGTTAAGGTCTTAACACTTACTCTGGCCTTCTGGTTAAGGTCTTAACACTTACTCTGACCTAATAGCTAAGGTCTTAGACTCGTACTCTGGCCTAATGGTTAAGGTCTTAACTCTTACTCTGGCCTAATAGCTAAGGTCTTAAACTCGTACTCTGGCCTAATGGTTAAGGTCTTAACACTTACTGTGGCCTAATAGCTAAGGTCTTAACTCTTACTCTGGCCTAATATCTAAGGTCTTAGACTCGTACTCTGGCCTAATTGTTATGGTCTTAACTCTTTCTCTGGCCTAATAGCTAAGGTCTTAACTCTTATTCTGGCCTAATAGCTAATGTCTTAGACTCGTACTCTGGCCTAATAGCTAAGGTCTTAGACTCGTAGTCTGGCCTCATAGCTAATGTCTTAGACTCGTACTCTGGCCTACTGGTTAAGGTCGTAACTCTTACTCTGGCCTAATAGCTAAGGTCTTAGACTCGTACTCTTGCCCAATAGCTAAGGTCTTAGACTCGTACTCTGGCCTACTGGTTAAGGTCTTAACTCTTACTCTGGCCTAATAGCTAAGGTCTTAGACTCGTACTCTGGCCTAATGGTTAAGGTCTTAACTCTTACTCTGGCCTAATAGCTAAGGTCTTAGACTCATACTTTGGCCTAATGGTTAAGGTCTTAACTCTTACTCTGGCCTAATAGCTAAGGTCTTAGACTCTTACTATCGCCTACAGGTTAAGCTCTTAACTCTTACTCTGGCCTAATAGCTAAGGTCTTAACTATTACTCTGGCCTAATAGCTAAGGTCTTAGACTCGTACTCTGGCCTACTGGTTAAGGTCTTAACTCTTACTCTGGCCTAATAGCTAAGGTCTTAGACTCGTACTCTGGCCTAATAGCTAAGGTCTTAGACTCGTACTCTGGCCTACTGGTTAAGGTATTAACTCTTACTCTGGCCTAATAGCTAAGGTCTTAGACTCATACTCTGGCCTAATGGTTAAGGTCTTAACTCTTACTCTGGTCTACTGGTTAAGGTCTTAACACTTAATTTGACATAATAGCTAAGGTCTTAGACTCGTACTCTGGCCTAATGGTTAAGGTCTTAACTCTTACTCTGGCCTAATAGCTAAGGTCTTAGACTCGTACTCTGGCCTAATGGTTCAGGTCTTAACTCTTACTGTGGCCTAATAGCTAAGGTCTTAACTCTTACTCAGGCCTAATAGCTAAGGTCTTAACTCTTACTCTGGCCTACTGGTTAAGATCTTAACTCTTACTCTGGCCTAATAGCTAAGGTCTTAGACTCGTACTCTGGCCTAATAGCTAAGGTCTTAGACTCGTACTCTGGCCTAATGGATAAGGTCTTAGACTTGTACTCTGGCCTACTGGTTAAGGTCTTAACTCTTATTTTGGCCTAATAGCTAAGGTCTTAGACTCGTACTCTGGCCTAATAGCTAAGGTCTTAGACTCATACTCTGGCCTACTGTTTAAGGTATTAACTCTTACTCTGGCCTAATAGCTAAGGTCTTAGACTCTTACTCTGGCCTAATGGTTAAGGTCTTAACTCTTACTCTGGCCTACTGGTTAAGGTCTTAACACTTACTCTGACCTAATAGCTAAGGTCTTAGACTCGTACTCTGGCCTAATGGTTCATGTCTTAACTCTTACTGTGGCCTAATAGCTAAGGTCTTAACTCTTACTCTGGCCTAATAGCTAAGGTCTTAGACTTGTACTCTGGCCTAATGGTTAAGGTCTTAACTCTTACTCTGGCCTAATAGCTAAGGTCTTAACTCTTACTCTGGCCTAATAGCTAAGGTCTTAGACTCGTACTCTGGCCTAATGGTTAAGGTCTTAGACTCGTACTCTGGCCTAATAGCTAAGGTCTTAACTCTTACTCTGGCCTAATAGCTAAGGTCTTAGACTTGTACTCTGGCCCAATAGCTAAGGTCTTAACTCTTACTCTGGCCTAATAGCTAAGGTCTTAACTCTTACTCTGGCCTAATAGCTAAGGTCTTAGACTCGTACTCTGGCCTAATAGCTAAGGTCTTAGATTCGTACTCTGGCCTAATGGTAAAGGTCTTAACTCTTACTCTGGCCTACTGGTTAAGGTCTTAACTCTTACTCTGGCCTAATAACTAAGGTCTTAGACTGGTACTCTGGCCTAATGGTTATGGTCTTAACTCTTACTCTGGCCTAATAGCTAAGGTTTTAGACTCGTACTCTGGCCTAATGGTTAAAGTCTTAACTCTTACTCTGGCCTAATAGCTAAGGTCTTAGTCTCGTACTCTGGCCTAATAGCTAAGGTCTTAACTCTTACTCTGGCCTAATAGCTAAGGTCTTTGACTCGTACTCTGGCCTAATGGTTAAGGTCTTAACTCTTACTCTGGCCTAATAGCTAAGGTCTTAGACTCATACTCTGGCCTAATAGCTAAGATCTTAGACTCGTACTCTGGCCTAATGGTTAAGGTCTTAACTCTTACTCTGGCCTACAGGTTAAGGTCTTAACTCTTACTCTGGCCTACTGGTTAAGGTCTTAACTCTTACTCTGGCCTAATAGCTAAGGTCTTAGACTCGTACTCTGGCCTACTGGTTAAGGTCTTAACTCTTACTCTGGCCTAATAGCTAAGGTCTTAACTCTTACTCTGGCCTAATAGCTAAGGTCTTAGACTCGTACTATGGCCTAATGGATAAGGTCTTAACTCTTACTCTGGCCTAATAGCTAAGGTCTTAACTTTTACTCTGGCCTAATAGCTAAGGTCTTAGACTCGTACTCTGGCCTAATGGTTAAGGTCTTAACTCTTACTCTGGCCTAATAGCTAAGGTCTTAGACTCGCACTCTGGCCTAATGGTTAAGGTCTTAACTCTTACTCTGGCCTACTGGTTAAGGTCTTAACTCTTACTTTGGCCTAATAGCTAAGGTCTTAGACTCATACTCTGGCCTAATGGTTAAGGTCTTAACTCTTACTGTGGCCTAATAGCTAAGATCTTAACTCTTACTCTGGCCTAATAGCTAAGGTCTTAGACTAGTACTCTGGACTAATGGTTAAGGTCTTAACTTTTATTCTGGCCTAATAGCTAAGGTCTTAACTCTTACACTGGCCTAATAGCTAAGGTCTTAGACTCATACTCTCTCCTAATGGTTAAGGTCTTAACTCTTACTCTGGCCTAATAGCTAAGGTCTTAACTCTTACTCTGGCCTAATAGCTAAGGTCTTAGACTCGTACTCTGGCCTAATGGTTAAGGTCTTAGACTCGTACTCTGGTCTAATAGCTAAGGTCTTAACACTTACTCTGGCATAATAGCTAGGGTCTTAACTCTTACTCTGGCCTAATAGCTAAGGTCTTAACTCTTACTCTGGCCTAATAGCTAAGGTCTTAACTCGTACTCTGGCCTAATAGCTAAGGTCTTAGACTCGTACTCTGGCCTAATAGCTAAGGTCTTAGATTCGTACTCTGGCCTAATGGTAAAGGTCTTAACTCTTACTCTGGCCTAATGGCTAAGGTCTTAACTCTTACTCTGGCCTAATAGCTAAGGTCTTTGACTCGTATTCTGGCCTAATGGTTAAGGTCTTAACTCTTACTCTGGCCTAATAGCTAAGGTCTTAGACTCGTACTCTGGCCTAATAGCTAGGGTCTTAGACTCGTACTCTGGCCTAATGGTTAAGGTCTTAACTCTTTCTCTGGCCTACAGGTTAAGGTCTTAACGCTTACTCTGGCCTACTGATTAAGGTCTTAACTCTTACTCTGGCCTAATAGCTAAGGTCTTAGACTCGTACTCCGGCCTACTGGTTAAGGTCTTAACTCTTACTCTGGCCTAGTAGCTAAGGTCTTAACTCTTACTCTGGCCTAATAGCTAAGGTCTTGACTTTTACTCTGGCCTAATAGCTAAGGTCTTAGACTCGTACTCTGGCCTAATGTTTAAGGTCTTAACTCTTACTCTGGCCTAATAGCTAAGGTCTAAGACTCTTACTCTGGCCTAATGGTTAAGGTCTTAACACTTACTCTGGCCTTCTGGTTAAGGTCTTAACACTTACTCTGACCTAATAGCTAATGTCTTAGACTCGTACTCTGGCCTAATGGTTAAGGTCTTAACTCTTACTCTGGCCTAATAGCTAAGGTCTTAAACTCGTACTCTGGCCTAATGGTTAAGGTCTTAACACTTACTGTGGCCTAATAGCTAAGGTCTTAACTCTTACTCTGGCCTAATATCAAAGGTCTTAGACTCGTACTCTGGCCTAATGGTTATGGTCTTAACTCTTTCTCTGGCCTAATAGCTAAGGTCTTAACTCTTATTCTGGCCTAATAGCTAAGGTCTTAGACTCGTACTCTGGCCTAATAGCTAAGGTCTTAGACTCGTAGTCTGGCCTCATAGCTAAGATCTTAGACTCTTACTCTGGCCTACTGGTTAAGGTCGTAACTCTTACTCTGGCCTAATAGCTAAGGTCTTAGACTCGTACTCTTGCCCAATAGCTAAGGTCTTAGACTCGTACTCTGGCCTACTGGTTAAGGTCTTAACTCTTACTCTGGCCTAATAGCTAAGGTCTTAGACTCGTACTCTGGCCTAATGGTTAAGGTCTTTATTCTTACTCTGGCCTAATAGCTAAGGTCTTAGACTCATACTTTGGCCTAATGGTTAAGGTCTTAACTCTTACTCTGGCCTAATAGCTAAGGTCTTAACTATTACTCTGGCCTAATAGCTAAGGTCTTAGACTCGTACTCTGGCCTACTGGTTAAGGTCTTAACTCTTACTCTGGCCTAATAGCTAAGGTCTTAGACTCGTACTCTGGCCTAATAGCTAAGGTCTTAGACTCGTACTCTGGCCTACTGGTTAAGGTATTAACTCTTACTCTGGCCTAATAGCTACGGTCTTAGATTCATACTCTGGCCTAATGGTTAAGGTCTTAACTCTTACTCTGGTCTACTGGTTAAGGTCTTAACACTTAATTTGACATAATAGCTAAGGTCTTAGACTCGTACTCTGGCCTAATGGTTAAGGTCTTAACTCTTACTCTGGCCTAATAGCTAAGGTCTTAGACTCGTACTCTGGCCTATTGGTTCAGGTCTTAACTCTTACTGTGGCCTAATAGCTAAGGTCTTAACTCTTACTCTGGCCTAATAGCTAAGGTCTTAGACTCGTACTCTGGCCTAATGGTTAAGGTCTTAACTCTTACTCTGGCCTAATAGCTAAGGTCTTAACTCTTACTCTGGCCTAATAGCTAAGGTCTTAGACTCGTACTCTGGCCTAATGGTTAAGGTCTTAGACTCGTACTCTGGCCTAATAGCTAAGGTCTTAACTCTTACTCTGGCCTAATAGCTAAGGTCTTAGACTCGTACTCTGGCCTAATAGCTAAGGTCTTAACTCTTACTCTGGCCTAATAGCTAAGGTCTTAACTCTTACTCTGGCCTAATAGCTAAGGTCTTAGACTCGTACTCTGGCCTAATAGCTAAGGTCTTAGATTCGTACTCTGGCCTAATGGTAAAGGTCTTAAATCTTACTCTGGCCTAATAGCTAAGGTCTTAACTCTTACTCTGGCCTAATAGCTAAGGTCTTTGACTCGTACTCTGGCCTAATGGTTAAGGTCTTAGCTCTTACTGTGGCCAAATAGCTAAGGTCTTAGACTCGTACTCTGGCCTAATAGCTAAGGTCTTAGACTCGTACTCTGGCCTAATGGTTAAGGTCTTAACTCTTACTCTGGCCTACAGGTTAAGGTCTTAACTCTTACTCTGGCCTAATAGCTAAGGTCTTAGACTCGTACTCTGGCCTAATAGCTAAGGTCTTAACTCTTACTCTGGCCTAATAGCTAAGGTCTTAACTCTTACTCTGGCCTAATAGCTAAGGTCTTAGATTCGTACTCTGGCCTAATGGTAAAGGTCTTAACTCTTACTCTGGCCTAATAGCTAAGGTCTTAACTCTTACTCTGGCGTAATAGCTAAGGTCTTAGACTCGTACTCTGACCTAATTATTAAGGTCTTAACTCTAAATCTGGCCTAATAGCTAAGGTCTTAGACTCGTGCTCTGGCCTAATGGTTAAGGTCTTAACTCTTACTCTGGCCTACTGGTTAAGGTCTTAACTCTTACTCTGGCCTAATACCTAAGGTCTTAGACTGGTACTCTGGCCTAATGGTTAAGGTCTTAACTCTTACTCTGGCCTAATAGCTAAGGTCTTAGACTGGTACTCTGGCCTAATGGTTAAGGTCTTAACTCTTACTTTGGCCTAATAGCTAAGGTCTTAACTCTTACTCTGGCCTAATAGCTAAGGTCTTAGACTCATACTCTGGCCTAATGGTTAAGGTCTTAACTCTTACTCTGGCCTAATAGCTAAGGTCTTAACTCTTACTCTGGCCTAATAGCTAAGGTCTTTGACTCGTACTCTTGCCTAATGGTTAAGGTCTTAACTCTTACTCTGGCCTAATAGCTAAGGTCTTCGACTCGTACTCTGGCCTAATAGCTAAGATCTTAGACTCGTACTCTGGCCTAATGGTTAAGGTCTTAACTCTTACTCTGGCCTACAGGTAAAGGTCTTAACTCTTACTCTGGCCTACTGGTTAAGGTCTTAACTCTTACTCTGGCCTAATAGCTAAGGTCTTAGACTCGTACTCTGGCCTACTGGTTAAGGTCTTAACTCTTTCTCTGGCCTAATAGCTAAGGTCTTAACTCTTACTCTGGCCTAATAGCTAAGGTCTTAGACTCGTACTATGGCCTAATGGTTAAGATCTTAACTCTTACTCTGGCCTAATAGCTAAGGTCTAAACTTTTACTCTGGCCTAATAGCTTAGGTCTTAGACTCGTACTCTGGCCTAATGGTTAAGGTTTTAACTCTTACTCTGGCCTAATAGCTAAGGTCTTAGACTCGTACTCTGGCCTAATGGTTAAGGTCTTAACTCTTACTCTGGCCTACTGGTTAAGGTCTTAACTCTTACTCTGGCCTAATAGCTAAGGTCTTAGACTCATACTCTGGCCTAATGGTTAAGGTCTTAACTCTTACTGTGGCCTAATAGCTAAGATCTTAACTCTTACTCTGGCCTAATAGCTAAGGTCTTAGACTCGTACTCTGGCCTAATGGTTAAGGTCTTAGACTCGTACTCTGGTCTAATAGCTAAGGTCTTAACTCTTACTCTGGCATAATAGCTAAGGTCTTAACTCTTACTCTGGCCTAAGAGCTAAGGTCTTAGGCTCGTACTCTGGCCTAATAGCTAAGGTCTTAACTCTTACTCTGGCCTAATAGCTAAGGTCTTAACTCTTACTCTGGCCTAATAGCTAAGGTCTTAGACTATTACTCTGGCCTAATAGCTAAGGTCTTAACTCTTACTCTGGCCTACTGTTTAAGGTCTTAACTCTTACTCTGGCCTATTAGCTAAGGTCTTAGACTCATACTCTGGCCTAACAGCTAAGGTCTTAACTCTTACTCTGGCCTCATAGCTAAGGTCTTTGACTCATACTCTGGCCTAATGGTTAAGGTCTTAACTCTTACTCTGGCCTAATAGATAAGGTCTTAGACTCGTACTCTGGCCTAATAGCTAAGATCTTAGACTCGTACTCTGGCCTAATGGTTAAGGTCTTAACTCTTACTCTGGCCTACAGGTTAAGGTCTTAACACTTACTCTGGCCTACTGGTTAAGGTCTTAACTCTTACTCTGGCCTAATAGCTAAGGTCTTAGACTCGTACTCTGGCCTACTGGTTAAGGTCTTAACTCTAACTCTGGCCTAATAGCTAAGGTCTTAACTCTTACTCTGGCCTAATAGCTAAGGTCTTAGACTGGTACTATGGCCTAATGGTTAAGGTCTTAACTCTTACTCTGGCCTAATAGCTAAGGTCTTAGACTCGTACTCTGGCCTAATAGCTAAGGTCTTAGACTCGTACTCTGGCCTACTGGTTAAGGTATTAACTCTTACTCTGGCCTAATAGCTACGGTCTTAGATTCATACTCTGGCCTAAGGGTTAAGGTCTTAACTCTTACTCTGGTCTACTGGTTAAGGTCTTAACACTTAATTTGACATAATAGCTAAGGTCTTAGACTCGTACTCTGGCCTAATGGTTAAGGTCTTAACTCTTACTCTGGCCTAATAGCTAAGGTCTTAGACTCGTACTCTGGCCTATTGGTTCAGGTCTTAACTCTTACTGTGGCCTAATAGCTAAGGTCTTAACTCTTACTCTGGCCTAATAGCTAAGGTCTTAGACTCGTACTCTGGCCTAATGGTTAAGGTCTTAACTCTTACTCTGGCCTAATAGCTAAGGTCTTAACTCTTACTCTGGCCTAATAGCTAAGGTCTTAGACTCGTACTCTGGCCTAATGGTTAAGGTCTTAGACTCGTACTCTGGCCTAATAGCTAAGGTCTTAACTCTTACTCTGGCCTAATAGCTAAGGTCTTAGACTCGTACTCTGGCCTAATAGCTAAGGTCTTAACTCTTACTCTGGCCTAATAGCTAAGGTCTTAACTCTTACTCTGGCCTAATAGCTAAGGTCTTAGACTCGTACTCTGGCCTAATAGCTAAGGTCTTAGATTCGTACTCTGGCCTAATGGTAAAGGTCTTAACTCTTACTCTGGCCTAATAGCTAAGGTCTTAACTCTTACTCTGGCCTAATAGCTAAGGTCTTTGACTCGTACTCTGGCCTAATGGTTAAGGTCTTAGCTCTTACTGTGGCCAAATAGCTAAGGTCTTAGACTCGTACTCTGGCCTAATAGCTAAGGTCTTAGACTCGTACTCTGGCCTAATGGTTAAGGTCTTAACTCTTACTCTGGCCTACAGGTTAAGGTCTTAACTCTTACTCTGGCCTAATAGCTAAGGTCTTAGACTCGTACTCTGGCCTAATAGCTAAGGTCTTAACTCTTACTCTGGCCTAATAGCTAAGGTCTTAACTCTTACTCTGGCCTAATAGCTAAGGTCTTAGATTCGTACTCTGGCCTAATGGTAAAGGTCTTAACTCTTACTCTGGCCTAATAGCTAAGGTCTTAACTCTTACTCTGGCGTAATAGCTAAGGTCTTAGACTCGTACTCTGACCTAATGATTAAGGTCTTAACTCTAAATCTGGCCTAATAGCTAAGGTCTTAGACTCGTGCTCTGGCCTAATGGTTAAGGTCTTAACTCTTACTCTGGCCTACTGGTTAAGGTCTTAACTCTTACTCTGGCCTAATACCTAAGGTCTTAGACTGGTACTCTGGCCTAATGGTTAAGGTCTTAACTCTTACTCTGGCCTAATAGCTAAGGTCTTAGACTCGTACTCTGGCCTAATGGTTAAGGTCTTAACTCTTACTTTGGCCTAATAGCTAAGGTCTTAACTCTTACTCTGGCCTAATAGCTAAGGTCTTAGACTCATACTCTGGCCTAATGGTTAAGGTCTTAACTCTTACTCTGGCCTAATAGCTAAGGTCTTAACTCTTACTCTGGCCTAATAGCTAAGGTCTTTGACTCGTACTCTTGCCTAATGGTTAAGGTCTTAACTCTTACTCTGGCCTAATAGCTAAGGTCTTCGACTCGTACTCTGGCCTAATAGCTAAGATCTTAGACTCGTACTCTGGCCTAATGGTTAAGGTCTTAACTCTTACTCTGGCCTACAGGTAAAGGTCCTAACTCTTACTCTGGCCTACTGGTTAAGGTCTTAACTCTTACTCTGGCCTTATAGCTAAGGTCTTAGACTCGTACTCTGGCCTACTGGTTAAGGTCTTAACTCTTTCTCTGGCCTAATAGCTAAGGTCTTAACTCTTACTCTGGCCTAATAGCTAAGGTCTTAGACTCGTACTATGGCCTAATGGTTAAGATCTTAACTCTTACTCTGGCCTAATAGCTAAGGTCTAAACTTTTACTCTGGCCTAATAGCTTAGGTCTTAGACTCGTACTCTGGCCTAATGGTTAAGGTTTTAACTCTTACTCTGGCCTAATAGCTAAGGTCTTAGACTCGTACTCTGGCCTAATGGTTAAGGTCTTAACTCTTACTCTGGCCTAATAGCTAAGATCTTAACTCTTACTCTGGCCTAATAGCTAAGGTCTTAGACTCGTACTCTGGCCTAATGGTTAAGGTCTTAGACTCGTACTCTGGTCTAATAGCTAAGGTCTTAACTCTTACTCTGGCATAATAGCTAAGGTCTTAACTCTTACTCTGGCCTAAGAGCTAAGGTCTTAGGCTCGTACTCTGGCCTAATAGCTAAGGTCTTAACTCTTACTCTGGCCTAATAGCTAAGGTCTTAACTCTTACTCTGGCCTAATAGCTAAGGTCTTAGACTATTACTCTGGCCTAATAGCTAAGGTCTTAACTCTTACTCTGGCCTACTGTTTAAGGTCTTAACTCTTACTCTGGCCTATTAGCTAAGGTCTTAGACTCATACTCTGGCCTAACAGCTAAGGTCTTAACTCTTACTCTGGCCTCATAGCTAAGGTCTTTGACTCATACTCTGGCCTAATGGTTAAGGTCTTAACTCTTACTCTGGCCTAATAGATAAGGTCTTAGACTCGTACTCTGGCCTAATAGCTAAGATCTTAGACTCGTACTCTGGCCTAATGGTTAAGGTCTTAACTCTTACTCTGGCCTACAGGTTAAGGTCTTAACACTTACTCTGGCCTACTGGTTAAGGTCTTAACTCTTACTCTGGCCTAATAGCTAAGGTCTTAGACTCGTACTCTGGCCTACTGGTTAAGGTCTTAACTCTTACTCTGGCCTAATAGCTAAGGTCTTAACTCTTACTCTGGCCTAATAGCTAAGGTCTTAGACTGGTACTATGGCCTAATGGTTAAGGTCTTAACTCTTACTCTGGCCTAATAGATAAGGTCTTAGACTCGTATTCTGGCCTAACGGTTAAGGTCTTAGACTCGTACTCTGGCCTAATAGCTAAGGTCTTAACTCTTACTCTGGCATAATAGCTAAGGTCTTAACTCTTACTCTGGCCTAATAGCTAAGGTCTTAGACTCGTACTCTGGCCTAATAGCTAATTTCTTAACTCTTACTCTGGCCTAATACCTTGGGTCTTAACTCTTACTCTGGCCTAATAGCTAAGGTCTTAGACTCGTACTCTGGCCTAATAGCTAAGGTCTTAACTCTTACTCTGGCCTACTGGTTAAGATCTTAACTCTTACTCTGGCCTAATAGCTAAGGTCTTAAACTCGTACTCTGGCCTAATAGCTACGTTCTTAGACTCGTACTCTGGCCTAATAGCTAAGGTCTTAGACTTGTACTCTGGCCTACTGGTTAAGGTCTTAACTCTTACTCTGGCCTAATAGCTAAGGTCTTAGACTCGTACTCTGGCCTAATAGCTAAGGTGTTAGACTCGTACTCTGGCCTACTGGTTAAGGTATTAACTCTTACTCTGGCCTAATAGCTAAGGTCTTAGACTCGTACTCTGGCCTAATGGTTAAGGCCTTAACTCTTACTCTGGCCTAATAGCTAAGGTCTTAGACTCGTACTCTGGCCTAATGGTTCAGGTCTTAACTCTTACTGTGGCCTAATAGCTAAGGTCTTAGACTCGTACTCTGGCCTAATGGTTAAGGTCTTAACTCTTACTCTGGCCTAATAGCTAAGGTCTTAACTCTTACTCTGGCCTAATAGCTAAGGTCGTAGACTCGTACTCTGGCCTAATGGTTAAGGTCTTAGACTCGTACTCTGGCCTAATAGCTAAGGTCTTAACTCTTACTCTGGCCTAATAGCTAAGGTCTTAGACTCGTACTCTGGCCTAATAGCTAAGGTCTTAACTCTTACTCTGGCCTAATAGCTAAGGTCTTAACTCTTACTCTGGCCTAATAGCTAAGGTCTTAGACTCGTACTCTGGCCTAATAGCTAAGGTCTTAGATTCGTACTCTGGCCTAATGGTAAAGGTCTTTACTCTTACTCTGGCCTACTGGTTAAGGTCTTAACTCTTACTCTGGCCTAATAGCTAAGGTCTTAGACTCATACTCTGGCCTAATGGTTAAGGTCTTAACTCTTACTGTGGCCTAATAGCTAAGATCTTAACTCTTACTCTGGCCTTATAGCTAAGGTCTTAAACTAGTACTCTGGACTAATGGTTAAGGTCTTAACTCTTATTCTGGCCTAATAGCTAAGGTCTTAACTCTTACACTGGCCTAATAGCCAAGGTCTTAGACTCGTACTCTGGCATAATGGTTAAGGTCTTAACTCTTACTCTGGCCTAATAGCTAAGGTCTTAGACTCGTACTATCGCCTACAGGTTAAGCTCTTAACTCTTACTCTGGCCTAATAGCTAAGGTCTTAACTCTTACTCTGGCCTAATAGCTAAGGTCTTTGACTCGTACTCTTGCCTAATGGTTAAGGTCTTAACTCTTACTCTGGCCTAATAGCTAAGGTCTTCGACTCGTACTCTGGCCTAATAGCTAAGATCTTAGACTCGTACTCTGGCCTAATGGTTAAGGTCTTAACTCTTACTCTGGCCTACAGGTAAAGGTCTTAACTCTTACTCTGGCCTACTGGTTAAGGTCTTAACTCTTACTCTGGCCTAATAGCTAAGGTCTTAGACTCGTACTCTGGCCTACTGGTTAAGGTCTTAACTCTTACTCTGGCCTAATAGCTAAGGTCTTAACTCTTACTCTGGCCTAATAGCTAAGGTCTTAGACTCGTACTATGGCCTAATGGTTAAGATCTTAACTCTTACTCTGGCCTAATAGCTAAGGTCTAAACTTTTACTCTGGCCTAATAGCTTAGGTCTTAGACTCGTACTCTGGCCTAATGGTTAAGGTTTTAACTCTTACTCTGGCCTAATAGCTAAGGTCTTAGACTCGTACTCTGGCCTAATGGTTAAGGTCTTAACTCTTACTCTGGCCTACTGGTTAAGGTCTTAACTCTTACTCTGGCCTAATAGCTAAGGTCTTAGACTCATACTCTGGCCTAATGGTTAAGGTCTTAACTCTTACTGTGGCCTAATAGCTAAGATCTTAACTCTTACTCTGGCCTAATAGCTAAGGTCTTAGACTCGTACTCTGGCCTAATGGTTAAGGTCTTAGACTCGTACTCTGGTCTAATAGCTAAGGTCTTAACTCTTACTCTGGCATAATAGCTAAGGTCTTAACTCTTACTCTGGCCTAAGAGCTAAGGTCTTAGGCTCGTACTCTGGCCTAATAGCTAAGGTCTTAACTCTTACTCTGGCCTAATAGCTAAGGTCTTAACTCTTACTCTGGCCTAATAGCTAAGGTCTTAGACTATTACTCTGGCCTAATAGCTAAGGTCTTAACTCTTACTCTGGCCTACTGTTTAAGGTCTTAACTCTTACTCTGGCCTATTAGCTAAGGTCTTAGACTCATACTCTGGCCTAACAGCTAAGGTCTTAACTCTTACTCTGGCCTCATAGCTAAGGTCTTTGACTCATACTCTGGCCTAATGGTTAAGGTCTTAACTCTTACTCTGGCCTAATAGATAAGGTCTTAGACTCGTACTCTGGCCTAATAGCTAAGATCTTAGACTCGTACTCTGGCCTAATGGTTAAGGTCTTAACTCTTACTCTGGCCTACAGGTTAAGGTCTTAACACTTACTCTGGCCTACTGGTTAAGGTCTTAACTCTTACTCTGGCCTAATAGCTAAGGTCTTAGACTCGTACTCTGGCCTACTGGTTAAGGTCTTAACTCTAACTCTGGCCTAATAGCTAAGGTCTTAACTCTTACTCTGGCCTAATAGCTAAGGTCTTAGACTGGTACTATGGCCTAATGGTTAAGGTCTTAACTCTTACTCTGGCCTAATAGATAAGGTCTTAGACTCGTATTCTGGCCTAACGGTTAAGGTCTTAGACTCGTACTCTGGCCTAATAGCTAAGGTCTTAACTCTTACTCTGGCATAATAGCTAAGGTCTTAACTCTTACTCTGGCCTAATAGCTAAGGTCTTAGACTCGTACTCTGGCCTAATAGCTAATTTCTTAACTCTTACTCTGGCCTAATACCTTGGGTCTTAACTCTTACTCTGGCCTAATAGCTAAGGTCTTAGACTCGTACTCTGGCCTAATAGCTAAGGTCTTAACTCTTACTCTGGCCTACTGGTTAAGATCTTAACTCTTACTCTGGCCTAATAGCTAAGGTCTTAAACTCGTACTCTGGCCTAATAGCTACGTTCTTAGACTCGTACTCTGGCCTAATAGCTAAGGTCTTAGACTTGTACTCTGGCCTACTGGTTAAGGTCTTAACTCTTACTCTGGCCTAATAGCTAAGGTCTTAGACTCGTACTCTGGCCTAATAGCTAAGGTGTTAGACTCGTACTCTGGCCTACTGGTTAAGGTATTAACTCTTACTCTGGCCTAATAGCTAAGGTCTTAGACTCGTACTCTGGCCTAATGGTTAAGGCCTTAACTCTTACTCTGGCCTAATAGCTAAGGTCTTAGACTCGTACTCTGGCCTAATGGTTCAGGTCTTAACTCTTACTGTGGCCTAATAGCTAAGGTCTTAGACTCGTACTCTGGCCTAATGGTTAAGGTCTTAACTCTTACTCTGGCCTAATAGCTAAGGTCTTAACTCTTACTCTGGCCTAATAGCTAAGGTCGTAGACTCGTACTCTGGCCTAATGGTTAAGGTCTTAGACTCGTACTCTGGCCTAATAGCTAAGGTCTTAACTCTTACTCTGGCCTAATAGCTAAGGTCTTAGACTCGTACTCTGGCCTAATAGCTAAGGTCTTAACTCTTACTCTGGCCTAATAGCTAAGGTCTTAACTCTTACTCTGGCCTAATAGCTAAGGTCTTAGACTCGTACTCTGGCCTAATAGCTAAGGTCTTAGATTCGTACTCTGGCCTAATGGTAAAGGTCTTTACTCTTACTCTGGCCTACTGGTTAAGGTCTTAACTCTTACTCTGGCCTAATAGCTAAGGTCTTAGACTCATACTCTGGCCTAATGGTTAAGGTCTTAACTCTTACTGTGGCCTAATAGCTAAGATCTTAACTCTTACTCTGGCCTTATAGCTAAGGTCTTAGACTAGTACTCTGGACTAATGGTTAAGGTCTTAACTCTTATTCTGGCCTAATAGCTAAGGTCTTAACTCTTACACTGGCCTAATAGCCAAGGTCTTAGACTCGTACTCTGGCATAATGGTTAAGGTCTTAACTCTTACTCTGGCCTAATAGCTAAGGTCTTAGACTCGTACTATCGCCTACAGATTAAGCTCTTAACTCTTACTCTGGCCTAATAGCTAAGGTCTTAACTATTACTCTGGCCTAAAAGCTAAGGTCTTAGACTCGTACTGTGGCCTACTGGTTAAGGTCTTAACTCTTACTCTGGCCTAATAGCTAAGGTCTTAGACTCGTACTCTGGCCTAATAGCTAAGGTCTTAGACTCGTACTCTGGCCTACTGGTTAAGGTATTAACTCTTACTCTGGCCTAATAGCTAAGGTCTTAGACTCATACTCTGGCCTAATGGTTAAGGTCTTAACTCTTACTCTGGTCTACTGGTTAAGGTCTTAACACTTAATTTGACATAATAGCTAAGATCTTAGACTCGTACTCTGGCCTAATGGTTAAGGTCTTAACTCTTACTCTGGCCTAATAGCTAAGGTCTTAGACTCGTACTCTGGCCTAATGGTTCAGGTCTTAACTCTTACTGTGGCCTAATAGCTAAGGTCTTAACTCTTACTCTGGCCTAATAGCTAAGGTCTTAGACTCGTACTCTGGCCTAATGGTTAAGGTCTTAACTCTTACTCTGGCCTAATAGCTAAGGTCTTAACTCTTACTCTGGCCTAATAGCTAAGGTCTTAGACTCGTACTCTGGCCTAATGGTTAAGGTCCTAGACTCGTACTCTGGCCTAATAGCTAAGGTCTTAACTCTTACTCTGGCCTAATAGCTATGGTCTTAGACTCGTACTCTGGCCTAATAGCTAAGGTCTTAACTCTTACTCTGGCCTAATAGCTAAGGTCTTAACTCTTACTCTGGCCTAATAGCTAAGGTCTTAGACTCGTACTCTGGCCTAATAGCTAAGGTCTTAGGTTCGTACTCTGGCCTAATGGTAAAGGTCTTAACTCTTACTCTGGCCTAATAGCTAAGGTCTTAACTCTTACTCTAGCCTAATAGCTAAGGTCTTTGACTCGTACTCTGGCCTAATGGTTAAGGTCTTAGCTCTTACTGTGGCCAAATAGCTATGGTCTTAGACTCGTACTCTGGCCTAATAGCTAAGGTCTTAGACTCGTACTCTGGCCTAATGGTTAAGGTCTTAACTCTTACTCTGGCCTACAGGTTAAGGTCTTAACTCTTACTCTGGCCTAATAGCTAAGGTCTTGGACTCTTACTCTGGCCTAATAGCTACTGTCTTAACTCTTACTCTGGCCTAATAGCTACTGTCTTAACTCTTACTCTGGCCTAATAGCTAAGGTCTTAACTCTTACTCTGGCCTAATAGCTAAGGTCCTAGATTCGTACTCTGGCCTAATGGTAAAGGTCTTAACTCTTACTCTGGCCTAATAGCTAAGGTCTTAACTCTTACTCTGGCATAATAGCTAAGGTCTTAGACTCGTACTCTGACCTAATGATTAAGGTCTTAACTCTAAATCTGGCCTAATAGCTAAGGTCTTAGACTCGTGCTCTGGCCTAATGGTTAAGGTCTTAACTCTTACTCTGGCCTACTGGTTAAGGTCTTAACTCTTACTCTGGCCTAATACCTACGGTCTTAGACTGGTACTCTGGCCTAATGGTTAAGGTCTTAACTCTTACTCTGGCCTAATAGCTAAGGTCTTAGACTCGTACTCTGGCCTAATGGTTAAGGTCTTAACTCTTACTCTGGCCTAATAGCTAAGGTCTTAACTCTTACTCTGGCCTAATAGCTAAGGTCTTAGACTCATACTCTGGCCTAATGGTTAAGGTCTTAACTCTTACTCTGGCCTAATAGCTAAGGTTTTAACTCTTACTCTGGCCTAATAGCTAAGGTCTTTGACTCGTACTCTGGCCTAATGGTTAAGGTCTTAACTCTTACTCTGGCCTAATAGCTAAGGTCTTAACTCTTACTCTGGCCTAATAGCTAAGGTCTTAGACTCGTACTATGGCCTAATGGTTAACCCCTTGAGTGCCCATGACGAGATGGTCTCGTCATGGGCTGCGGTTGCGCTGTGCCCATGACGAGACTATCTCGTCATGAACCCTGCCCGCTAATGAAAGGTGTGGCTCAGGGCGGGGAAAGGGCAGGGCACTCAAGGGGTTAAGGTATTAACTCTTACTCTGGCCTAATAGCTAAGGTCTTATCTTTTACTCTGGCCTAATAGCTAAGGTCTTAGACTCGTACTCTGGCCTAATGGTTAAGGTCTTAACTCTTACTCTGGCCTAATAGCTAAGGTATTAGACTCGTACTCTGGCCTAATGGTTAAGGTCTTAACTCTTACTCTGGTCTACTGGTTAAGGTCTTAACACTTACTCTGACCTAATAGCTAAGGTCCTAGACTCATACTCTGGCCTAATGGTTAAGGTCTTATCTCTTACTGTGGCCTAATAGCTAAGGTATTAACCCTTACTCTGGCCTAATAGCTAAGGTCTTAGACTGGTACTCTGGCCTAATGGTTAAGGTCTTAACTCTTACTCTGGCCTAATAGATAAGGTCTTAGACTCGTATTCTGGCCTAATGGTTAAGGTCTTAGACTCGTACTCTGGCCTAATAACTAAGGTCTTAACTCTTACTCTGGCATAATAGCTAAGGTCTTAACTCTTACTCTGGCCTAATAGCTAAGGTCTTAGACTCGTACTCTGGCCTAATAGCTAATTTCTTAACTCTTACTCTGGCCTAATACCTAGGGTCTTAACTCTTACTCTGGCCTAATAGCTAAGGTCTTAGACTCGTACTCTGGCCTAATAGCTAAGGTCTTAACTCTTACTCTGGCCTACTGGTTAAGATCTTAACTCTTACTCTGGCCTAATAGCTAAGGTCTTAAACTCATACTCTGGCCTAATAGCTACGGTCTTAGACTCGTACTCTGGCCTAATAGCTAAGGTCTTAGACTTGTACTCTGGCCTACTGGTTAAGGTCTTAACTCTTACTCTGGCCTAATAGCTAAGGTCTTAGACTCGTACTCTGGCCTAATAGCTAAGGTGTTAGACTCGTACTCTGGCCTACTGGTTAAGGTATTAACTCTTACTCTGGCCAAATAGCTAAGGTCTTAGACTCGTACTCTGGCCTAATGGTTAAGGTCTTAACTCTTACTCTGGTCTACTGGTTAAGGTCTTAACACTTACTCTGACCTAATAGCTAAGGTCTTAGACTCGTACTCTGTCCTAATGGTTAAGGTCTTAACTCTTACTCTGGCCTAATAGCTAAGGTCTTAGACTCGTACTCTGGCCTAATGGTTCAGGTCTTAACTCTTACTGTGGCCTAATAGCTAAGGTCTTAGACTCGTACTCTGGCCTAATGGTTAAGGTCTTAACTCTTACTCTGGCCTAATAGCTAAGGTCTTAACTCTTACTCTGGCCTAATAGCTAAGGTCGTAGACTCGTACTCTGGCCTAATGGTTAAGGTCTTAGACTCGTACTCTGGCCTAATAGCTAAGGTCTTAACTCTTACTCTGGCCTAATAGCTAAGGTCTTAGACTCGTACTCTGGCCTAATAGCTAAGGTCTTAACTCTTACTCTGGCCTAATAGCTAAGGTCTTAACTCTTACTCTGGCCTAATAGCTAAGGTCTTAGACTCGTACTCTGGCCTAATAGCTAAGGTCTTAGATTCGTACTCTGGCCTAATGGTAAAGGTCTTAACTCTTACTCTGGCCTACTGGTTAAGGTCTTAACTCTTACTCTGGCATAATAGCTAAGGTCTTAGACTCATACTCTGGCCTAATGGTTAAGGTCTTAACTCTTACTGTGGCCTAATAGCTAAGATCTTAACTCTTACTCTGGCCTAATAGCTAAGGTCTTAGACTAGTACTCTGGACTAATGGTTAAGGTCTTAACTCTTATTCTGGCCTAATAGCTAAGGTCTTAACTCTTACACTGGCCTAATAGCCAAGGTCTTAGACTCGTACTCTGGCATAATGGTTAAGGTCTTAACTCTTACTCTGGCCTAATAGCTAAGGTCTTAGACTCGTACTATCGCCTACAGGTTAAGCTCTTAACTCTTACTCTGGCCTAATAGCTAAGGTCTTAACTATTACTCTGGCCTAAAAGCTAAGGTCTTAGACTCGTACTCTGGCCTACTGGTTAAGGTCTTAACTCTTACTCTGGCCTAATAGCTAAGGTCTTAGACTCGTACTCTGGCCTAATAGCTAAGGTCTTAGACTCGTACTCTGGCCTACTGGTTAAGGTATTAACTCTTACTCTAGCCTAATAGCTAAGGTCTTAGACTCATACTCTGGCCTAATGGTTAAGGTCTTAACTCTTACTCTGGTCTACTGGTTAAGGTCTTAACACTTAATTTGACATAATAGCTAAGGTCTTAGACTCGTACTCTGGCCTAATGGTTAAGGTCTTAACTCTTACTCTGGTCTACTGGTTAAGGTCTTAACACTTACTCTGACCTAATAGCTAAGGTCTTAGACTCGTACTCTGTCCTAATGGTTAAGGTCTTAACTCTTACTCTGGCCTTATAGCTAAGGTCTTAACTCTTACTCTGGCCTAATAGCTAAGGTCTTAACTCTTACTCTGGCCTAATGGTTCAGGTCTTAACTCTTACTGTGGCCTAATAGCTAAGGTCTTAGACTCGTACTCTGGCCTAATGGTTAAGGTCTTAACTCTTACTCTGGCCTAATAGCTAAGGTCTCAACTCTTACTCTGGCCTAATAGCTAAGGTCGTAGACTCGTACTCTGGCCTAATGGTTAAGGTCTTAGACTCGTACTCTGGCCTAATAGCTAAGGTCTTAACTCTTACTCTGGCCTAATAGCTAAGGTCTTAGACTCGTACTCTGGCCTAATAGCTAAGGTCTTAACTCTTACTCTGGCCTAATAGCTAAGGTCTTAACTCTTACTCTGGCCTAATAGCTAAGGTCTTAGACTCATACTCTGGCCTAATAGCTAAGGTCTTAGATTCGTACTCTGGCCTAATGGTAAAGGTCTTAACTCTTACTCTGGCCTACTGGTTAAGGTCTTAACTCTTACTCTGGCCTAATAGCTAAGGTCTTAGACTCATACTCTGGCCTAATGGTTAAGGTCTTAACTCTTACTGTGGCCTAATAGCTAAGATCTTAACTCTTACTCTGGCCTAATAGCTAAGGTCTTAGACTAGTACTCTGGACTAATGGTTAAGGTCTTAACTCTTATTCTGGCCTAATAGCTAAGGTCTTAACTCTTACACTGGCCTAATAGCCAAGGTCTTAGACTCGTACTCTGGCATAATGGTTAAGGTCTTAACTCTTACTCTGGCCTAATAGCTAAGGTCTTAGACTCGTACTATCGCCTACAGGTTAAGCTCTTAACTCTTACTCTGGCCTAATAGCTAAGGTCTTAACTATTACTCTGGCCTAAAAGCTAAGGTCTTAGACTCGTACTCTGGCCTACTGGTTAAGGTCTTAACTCTTACTCTGGCCTAATAGCTAAGGTCTTAGACTTGTACTCTGGCCTAATAGCTAAGGTCTTAGACTCGTACTCTGGCCTACTGGTTAAGGTATTAACTCTTACTCTGGCCTAATAGCTAAGGTCTTAGACTCATACTCTGGCCTAATGGTTAAGGTCTTAACTCTTACTCTGGTCTACTGGTTAAGGTCTTAACACTTAATTTGACATAATAGCTAAGGTCTTAGACTCGTACTCTGGCCTAATGGTTAAGGTCTTAACTCTTACTCTGGCCTAATAGCTAAGGTCTTAGACTCGTACTCTGGCCTAATGGTTCAGGTCTTAACTCTTACTGTGGCCTAATAGCTAAGGTCTTAACTCTTACTCTGGCCTAATAGCTAAGGTCTTAGACTCGTACTCTGGCCTAATGGTTAAGGTCTTAACTCTTACTCTGGCCTAATAGCTAAGGTCTTAACTCTTACTCTGGCCTAATAGCTAAGGTCTTAGACTCGTACTCTGGCCTAATGGTTAAGGTCTTAGACTCGTACTCTGGCCTAATAGCAAAGGTCTTAACTCTTACTCTGGCCTAATAGCTAAGGTCTTAGACTCGTACTCTTGCCTAATAGCTAAGGTCTTAGATTCGTACTCTGGCCTAATGGTAAAGGTCTTAACTCTTACTCTGGCCTAATAGCTAAGGTCTTAACTCTTACTCTGGCCTAATAGCTAAGGTCTTTGACTCGTACTCTGGCCTAATGGTTAAGGTCTTAGCTATTACTGTGGCCAAATAGCTATGGTCTTAGACTCGTACTCTGGCCTAATAGCTAAGGTCTTAGACTCGTACTCTGGCCTAATGGTTAAGGTCTTAACTCTTACTCTGGCCTACAGGTTAAGGTCTTAACTCTTACTCTGGCCTAATAGCTAAGGTCTTAGACTCGTACTCTGGCCTAATAGCTAAGGTCTTAACTCTTACTCTGGCCTAATAGCTAAGGTCTTAACTCTTACTCTGGCCTAATAGCTAAGGTCTTAGATTCGTACTCTGGCCTAATGGTAAAGGTCTTAACTCTTACTCTGGCCTAATAGCTAAGGTCTTAACTCTTACTCTGGCATAATAGCTAAGGTCTTAGACTCGTACTCCGACCTAATGATTAAGGTCTTAACTCTAAATCTGGCCTAATAGCTAAGGTCTTAGACTCGTGCTCTGGCCTAATGGTTAAGGTCTTAACTCTTACTCTGGCCTACTGGTTAAGGTCTTAACTCTTACTCTGGCCTAATACCTACGGTCTTAGACTGGTACTCTGGCCTAATGGTTAAGGTCTTAACTCTTACTCTGGCCTAATAGCTAAGGTCTTAGACTCGTACTCTGGCCTAATGGTTAAGGTCTTAACTCTTACTCTGGCCTAATAGCTAAGGTCTTAACTCTTACTCTGGCCTAATAGCTAAGGTCTTAGACTCATGCTCTGGCCTAATGGTTAAAGTCTTAACTCTTACTCTGGCCTAATAGCTAAGGTCTTAACTCTTACTCTGGCCTAATAGCTAAGGTCTTTGACTCGTACTCTGGCCTAATGGTTAAGGTCTTAACTCTTACTCTGGCCTAATAGCTAAGGTCTTAGACTCGTACTCTGGCCTAATAGCTAAGATCTTAGACTCGTACTCTGGCCTAATGGTTAAGGTCTTAACTCTTACTCTGGCCTACAGGTTAATGTCTTAACTCTTACTCTGGCCTACTGGTTAAGGTCTTAACTCTTACTCTGGCCTAATAGCTAAGGTCTTAGACTCGTACTCTGGCCTACTGGTTAAGGTCTTAACTCTTACTCTGGCCTAATAGCTAAGGTCTTAACTCTTACTCTGGCCTAAAAGCTAAGGTCTTAGACTCGTACTATGGCCTACTGGTTAAGATCTTAACTCTTACTCTGGCCTAATAGCTAAGGTCTTAACTTTTACTCTGGCCTAATAGCTAAGGTCTTAGACTTGTACTCTGGCCTAATGGTTAAGGTCTTAACTCTTACTCTGGCCTACTGGTTAAGGTCTTAACTCTTACTCTGGCCTAATAGCTAAGGTCTTAGACTCATACTCTGGCCTAATGGTTAAGGTCTTAACTCTTACTGTGGCCTAATAGCTAAGATCTTAACTCTTACTCTGGCCTAATAGCTAAGGTCTTAGACTCGTACTCTGGCCTAATGGTTAAGGTCTTAGACTCGTACTCTGGTCTAATAGCTAAGGTCTTAACTCTTACTCTGGCATAATAGCTAAGGTCTTAACTCTTACTCTGGCCTAGGAGCTAAGGTCTTAGGCTCGTACTCTGGCCTAATAGCTAAGGTCTTAACTCTTACTCTGGCCTAATAGCTAAGGTCTTAACTCTTACTCTGGCCTAATAGCTAAGGTCTCAGACTATTACTCTGGCCTAATAGCTAAGGTCTTAACTCTTACTCTGGCCTACTGTTTAAGGTCTTAACTCTTACTCTGGCCTAATAGCTAAGGTCTTAGACTCATACTCTGGCCTAATGGTTAAGGTCTTAGACTCGTACTCTGGCCTAATAGCTAAGGTCTTAACTCTTACTCTGGCCTAATAGCTAAGGTCTTAGACTCGTACTCTGGCCTAATAGCTAAGGTCTTAGACTCGTACTCTGGCCTAATGGTTAAGGTCTTAACTCTTACTCTGGCCTACAGGTTAAGGTCTTAACTCTTACTCTGGCCTAATAGCTAAGTTCTTAGACTCGTACTCTGGCCTAATAGCTAAAGTCTTAACTCTTACTCTGGCCTAATAGCTAAGGTCTTAACTCTTACTCTGGCATAATAGCTAAGGTCTTAGATTCATACTCTGGCCTAATGGTAAAAGTCTTAACTCTTACTCTGGCCTAATAGATAAGGTCTTAGACTCGTATTCTGGCCTAACGGTTAAGGTCTTAGACTCGTACTCTGGCCTAATAGCTAAGGTCTTAACTCTTACTCTGGCATAATAGCTAAGGTCTTAACTCTTACTCTGGCCTAATAGCTAAGGTCTTAGACTCGTACTCTGGCCTAATAGCTAATTTCTTAACTCTTACTCTGGCCTAATACCTAGGGTCTTAACTCTTACTCTGGCCTAATAGCTAAGGTCTTAGACTCGTACTCTGGCCTAATAGCTAAGGTCTTAACTCTTACTCTGGCCTACTGGTTAAGATCTTAACTCTTACTCTGGCCTAATAGCTAAGGTCTTAAACTCGTACTCTGGCCTAATAGCTACGTTCTTAGACTCGTACTCTGGCCTAATAGCTAAGGTCTTAGACTTGTACTCTGGCCTACTGGTTAAGGTCTTAACTCTTACTCTGGCCTAATAGCTAAGGTCTTAGACTCGTACTCTGGCCTAATAGCTAAGGTGTTAGACTCGTACTCTGGCCTACTGGTTAAGGTATTAACTCTTACTCTGGCCTAATAGCTAAGGTCTTAGACTCGTACTCTGGCCTAATGGTTAAGGTCTTAACTCTTACTCTGGTCTACTGGTTAAGGTCTTAACACTTACTCTGACCTAATAGCTAAGGTCTTAGACTCGTACTCTGTCCTAATGGTTAAGGTCTTAACTCTTACTCTGGCCTAATAGCTAAGGTCTTAGACTCGTACTCTGGCCTAATGGTTCAGGTCTTAACTCTTACTGTGGCCTAATAGCTAAGGTCTTAGACTCGTACTTTGGCCTAATGGTTAAGGTCTTAACTCTTACTCTGGCCTAATAGCTAAGGTCTTAACTCTTACTCTGGCCTAATAGCTAAGGTCGTAGACTCGTACTCTGGCCTAATGGTTAAGGTCTTAGACTCGTACTTTGGCCTAATAGCTAAGGTCTTAACTCTTACTCTGGCCTAATAGCTAAGGTCTTAGACTCGTACTCTGGCCTAACAGCTAAGGTCTTAACTCTTACTCTGACCTAATAGCTAAGGTCTTAACTCTTACTCTGGCCTAATAGCTAAGGTCTTAGACTCGTACTCTGGCCTAATAGCTAAGGTCTTAGATTCGTACTCTGGCCTAATGGTAAAGGTCTTTACTCTTACTCTGGCCTACTGGTTAAGGTCTTAACTCTTACTCTGGCCTAATAGCTAAGGTCTTAGACTCATACTCTGGCCTAATGGTTAAGGTCTTAACTCTTACTGTGGCCTAATAGCTAAGATCTTAACTCTTACTCTGGCCTTATAGCTAAGGTCTTAGACTAGTACTCTGGACTAATGGTTAAGGTCTTAACTCTTATTCTGGCCTAATAGCTAAGGTCTTAACTCTTACACTGGCCTAATAGCCAAGGTCTTAGACTCGTACTCTGGCATAATGGTTAAGGTCTTAACTCTTACTCTGGCCTAATAGCTAAGGTCTTAGGCTCGTACTATCGCCTACAGGTTAAGCTCTTAACTCTTACTCTGGCCTAATAGCTAAGGTCTTAACTCTTACTTTGGCCTAATAGCTAAGGTCTTAGACTCGTACTCTGGCCTAATAGCTAAGGTCTTAGACTCGTACTCTGGCCTACTGGTTAAGGTATTAACTCTTACTCTGGCCTAATAGCTAAGGTCTTAGACTCATACTCTGGCCTAATGGTTAAGGTCTTAACTCTTACTCTGGTCTACTGGTTAAGGTCTTAACACTTAATTTGACATAATAGCTAAGATCTTAGACTCGTACTCTGGCCTAATGGTTAAGGTCTTAACTCTTACTCTGGCCTAATAGCTAAGGTCTTAGACTCGTACTCTGGCCTAATGGTTCAGGTCTTAACTCTTACTGTGGCCTAATAGCTAAGGTCTTAACTCTTACTCTGGCCTAATAGCTAAGGTCTTAGACTCGTACTCTGGCCTAATGGTTAAGGTCTTAACTCTTACTCTGGCCTAATAGCTAAGGTCTTAACTCTTACTCTGGCCTAATAGCTAAGGTCTTAGACTCGTACTCTGGCCTAATGGTTAAGGTCTTAGACTCGTACTCTGGCCTAATAGCTAAGGTCTTAACTCTTACTCTGGCCTAATAGCTATGGTCTTAGACTCGTACTCTGGCCTAATAGCTAAGGTCTTAACTCTTACTCTGGCCTAATAGCTAAGGTCTTAACTCTTACTCTGGCCTAATAGCTAAGGTCTTAGACTCGTACTCTGGCCTAATAGCTAAGGTCTTAGGTTCGTACTCTGGCCTAATGGTAAAGGTCTTAACTCTTACTCTGGCCTAATAGCTAAGGTCTTAACTCTTACTCTAGCCTAATAGCTAAGGTCTTTGACTCGTACTCTGGCCTAATGGTTAAGGTCTTAGCTCTTACTGTGGCCAAATAGCTATGGTCTTAGACTCGTACTCTGGCCTAATAGCTAAGGTCTTAGACTCGTACTCTGGCCTAATGGTTAAGGTCTTAACTCTTACTCTGGCCTACAGGTTAAGGTCTTAACTCTTACTCTGGCCTAATAGCTAAGGTCTTAGACTCGTACTCTGGCCTAATAGCTAAGGTCTTAACTCTTACTCTGGCCTAATAGCTAAGGTCTTAACTCTTACTCTGGGCTAATAGCTAAGGTCTTAGATTCGTACTCTGGCCTAATGGTAAAGGTCTTAACTCTTACTCTGGCCTAATAGCTAAGGTCTTAACTCTTACTCTGGCATAATAGCTAAGGTCTTAGACTCGTACTCTGACCTAATGATTAAGGTCTTAACTCTAAATCTGGCCTAATAGCTAAGGTCTTAGACTCGTGCTCTGGCCTAATGGTTAAGGTCTTAACTCTTACTCTGGCCTACTGGTTAAGGTCTTAACTCTTACTCTGGCCTAATACCTACGGTCTTAGACTGGTACTCTGGCCTAATGGTAAAAGTCTTAACTCTTACTCTGGCCTAATAGATAAGGTCTTAGACTCGTATTCTGGCCTAACGGTTAAGGTCTTAGACTCGTACTCTGGCCTAATAGCTAAGGTCTTAACTCTTACTCTGGCATAATAGCTAAGGTCTTAACTCTTACTCTGGCCTAATAGCTAAGGTCTTAGACTCGTACTCTGGCCTAATAGCTAATTTCTTAACTCTTACTCTGGCCTAATACCTAGGGTCTTAACTCTTACTCTGGCCTAATAGCTAAGGTCTTAGACTCGTACTCTGGCCTAATAGCTAAGGTCTTAACTCTTACTCTGGCCTACTGGTTAAGATCTTAACTCTTACTCTGGCCTAATAGCTAAGGTCTTAAACTCGTACTCTGGCCTAATAGCTACGTTCTTAGACTCGTACTCTGGCCTAATAGCTAAGGTCTTAGACTTGTACTCTGGCCTACTGGTTAAGGTCTTAACTCTTACTCTGGCCTAATAGCTAAGGTCTTAGACTCGTACTCTGGCCTAATAGCTAAGGTGTTAGACTCGTACTCTGGCCTACTGGTTAAGGTATTAACTCTTACTCTGGCCTAATAGCTAAGGTCTTAGACTCGTACTCTGGCCTAATGGTTAAGGTCTTAACTCTTACTCTGGTCTACTGGTTAAGGTCTTAACACTTACTCTGACCTAATAGCTAAGGTCTTAGACTCGTACTCTGTCCTAATGGTTAAGGTCTTAACTCTTACTCTGGCCTAATAGCTAAGGTCTTAGACTCGTACTCTGGCCTAATGGTTCAGGTCTTAACTCTTACTGTGGCCTAATAGCTAAGGTCTTAGACTCGTACTTTGGCCTAATGGTTAAGGTCTTAACTCTTACTCTGGCCTAATAGCTAAGGTCTTAACTCTTACTCTGGCCTAATAGCTAAGGTCGTAGACTCGTACTCTGGCCTAATGGTTAAGGTCTTAGACTCGTACTTTGGCCTAATAGCTAAGGTCTTAGACTCGTACTCTGGCCTAACAGCTAAGGTCTTAACTCTTACTCTGACCTAATAGCTAAGGTCTTAACTCTTACTCTGGCCTAATAGCTAAGGTCTTAGACTCGTACTCTGGCCTAATAGCTAAGGTCTTAGATTCGTACTCTGGCCTAATGGTAAAGGTCTTTACTCTTACTCTGGCCTACTGGTTAAGGTCTTAACTCTTACTCTGGCCTAATAGCTAAGGTCTTAGACTCATACTCTGGCCTAATGGTTAAGGTCTTAACTCTTACTGTGGCCTAATAGCTAAGATCTTAACTCTTACTCTGGCCTTATAGCTAAGGTCTTAGACTAGTACTCTGGACTAATGGTTAAGGTCTTAACTCTTATTCTGGCCTAATAGCTAAGGTCTTAACTCTTACACTGGCCTAATAGCCAAGGTCTTAGACTCGTACTCTGGCATAATGGTTAAGGTCTTAACTCTTACTCTGGCCTAATAGCTAAGGTCTTAGGCTCGTACTATCGCCTACAGGTTAAGCTCTTAACTCTTACTCTGGCCTAATAGCTAAGGTCTTAACTCTTACTTTGGCCTAATAGCTAAGGTCTTAGACTCGTACTCTGGCCTAATAGCTAAGGTCTTAGACTCGTACTCTGGCCTACTGGTTAAGGTATTAACTCTTACTCTGGCCTAATAGCTAAGGTCTTAGACTCATACTCTGGCCTAATGGTTAAGGTCTTAACTCTTACTCTGGTCTACTGGTTAAGGTCTTAACACTTAATTTGACATAATAGCTAAGATCTTAGACTCGTACTCTGGCCTAATGGTTAAGGTCTTAACTCTTACTCTGGCCTAATAGCTAAGGTCTTAGACTCGTACTCTGGCCTAATGGTTCAGGTCTTAACTCTTACTGTGGCCTAATAGCTAAGGTCTTAACTCTTACTCTGGCCTAATAGCTAAGGTCTTAGACTCGTACTCTGGCCTAATGGTTAAGGTCTTAACTCTTACTCTGGCCTAATAGCTAAGGTCTTAACTCTTACTCTGGCCTAATAGCTAAGGTCTTAGACTCGTACTCTGGCCTAATGGTTAAGGTCTTAGACTCGTACTCTGGCCTAATAGCTAAGGTCTTAACTCTTACTCTGGCCTAATAGCTATGGTCTTAGACTCGTACTCTGGCCTAATAGCTAAGGTCTTAACTCTTACTCTGGCCTAATAGCTAAGGTCTTAACTCTTACTCTGGCCTAATAGCTAAGGTCTTAGACTCGTACTCTGGCCTAATAGCTAAGGTCTTAGGTTCGTACTCTGGCCTAATGGTAAAGGTCTTAACTCTTACTCTGGCCTAATAGCTAAGGTCTTAACTCTTACTCTAGCCTAATAGCTAAGGTCTTTGACTCGTACTCTGGCCTAATGGTTAAGGTCTTAGCTCTTACTGTGGCCAAATAGCTATGGTCTTAGACTCGTACTCTGGCCTAATAGCTAAGGTCTTAGACTCGTACTCTGGCCTAATGGTTAAGGTCTTAACTCTTACTCTGGCCTACAGGTTAAGGTCCTAACTCTTACTCTGGCCTAATAGCTAAGGTCTTAGACTCGTACTCTGGCCTAATAGCTAAGGTCTTAACTCTTACTCTGGCCTAATAGCTAAGGTCTTAACTCTTACTCTGGGCTAATAGCTAAGGTCTTAGATTCGTACTCTGGCCTAATGGTAAAGGTCTTAACTCTTACTCTGGCCTAATAGCTAAGGTCTTAACTCTTACTCTGGCATAATAGCTAAGGTCTTAGACTCGTACTCTGACCTAATGATTAAGGTCTTAACTCTAAATCTGGCCTAATAGCTAAGGTCTTAGACTCGTGCTCTGGCCTAATGGTTAAGGTCTTAACTCTTACTCTGGCCTACTGGTTAAGGTCTTAACTCTTACTCTGGCCTAATACCTACGGTCTTAGACTGGTACTCTGGCCTAATGGTTAAGGTCTTAACTCTTACTCTGGCCTAATAGCTAAGGTCTTAGACTCGTACTCTGGCCTAATGGTTAAGGTCTTAACTCTTACTCTGGCCTAATAGCTAAGGTCTTAACTCTTACTCTGGCCTAATAGCTAAGGTCTTAGACTCATACTCTGGCCTAATGGTTAAGGTCTTAACTCTTACTCTGGCCTAATAGCTAAGGTTTTAACTCTTACTCTGGCCTAATAGCTAAGGTCTTTGACTCGTACTCTGGCCTAATGGTTAAGGTCTTAACTCTTACTCTGGCCTAATAGCTAAGGTCTTAACTCTTACTCTGGCCTAATAGCTAAGGTCTTAGACTCGTACTATGGCCTAATGGTTAACCCCTTGAGTGCCCATGACGAGATGGTCTCGTCATGGGCTGCGGTTGCGCTGTGCCCATGACGAGACTATCTCGTCATGAACCCTGCCCGCTAATGAAAGGTGTGGCTCAGGGCGGGGAAAGGGCAGGGCACTCAAGGGGTTAAGGTATTAACTCTTACTCTGGCCTAATAGCTAAGGTCTTATCTTTTACTCTGGCCTAATAGCTAAGGTCTTAGACTGTGGAAATATGGATTTTTCTGGTCGGTTATGTCCCCTATCTTGGACCCCAACGGTTCTATGTGCATGTTACAAGTACATGTATGTTCCCTCCAGTTCCAGTTATGAAGACGCAAATACATGTGCGTCCACCGTTAACATGTCCTCTGTCAGATCCGCCATGAATAGGCCGGATATTCCATTCCTAAGTACGAAAGGCCACCGGCTTTATATGGTTCACTTATGCCATTTTACAGTCCAGGCAAGTAGGCCCTGATTCTGTCGTCAAACTCTTCTTGCCTTCTGCTTCTGAAAACTCCAGTCTGAGCCTGCATCCGTGACCATGAACTTTGTCTCATTCTCTGCGCGGCTCACGAAGCCTGACATCAGCCTATTCTCTGCCAAGAACTGTATTTCACCTTCGAGTTATCTGCTTCCCCCTCAGCCAATGCATTCCTGCCTAGTAGTTTAAGTAAACATTCTTCCAGCTACCGAGCAAAGGGCCCGGCTTCTCTGTCTTTATACAAGTAATTCATAGCCCTGTTACTATGGAAGATTCCTGCCCTCGCATTTAGTGTAGACACTTAGACGCTTGTACACGCACGCACAGTCAGTATAGAATAGATTCTGTCCGAGAGTCCTTCTTTTGTGGATAACATAGTTCTTTAAACATAGGATGTTAGATATGATTTGGGATTAGGTTGACTTGACCCCCCAGACTTTTCGTCTCCACATGTAGAGCTAAATGTCAAGTCCCCTTCACCCCCTAGTTGCACGTCAATCACACGGCATGCTGCTGCGCGCGCATCTATGCCAAGTATTATCTTATAGATCCACCTATATATGACATCATAACCAATTATGTTCCTTTTTACGCCTTATTACACCCATTTTCGGTTACGCATATGAATCGTCATTTTCCTTATCAATTGTTACGCCTACTGCATTCGCTTCATTGTAATGTATGTTCTATAAAAATCATTTCTTGTCAATAAAGTATGTACTTCACTTCCTGAACCTCCGTGGTGATGGAACTTGGAGCAACCGATTATAATCGATCATTGGAATAAAGCCCATTCCGAACCTCTAATACCACGGATTCTGCCTCTCATTTTACTGAGCTATTTTATTATGTTTCTGTATCAAATTAAGTCCCGGTAAGGAATTTTATTTACCACATGAATGGCGCCCGAATAGGGACACTTTCTCATCTCACGCGCCGGCGGTGAGTTGCAGGCCCGGTCTCCTGCCACAGCTGGACGGACAATAACGCGTACCAGCAGGATTTCCTGTATCTCCCTCCGGTCAAGCGGGGGCGACTGAGGCTGCGATCAACACCCAGACGAGGCGGTGAGAAGTGCGAAGTATCCCGATCAGAGCCTAGCTGAGAGAGCAAGATCCGAGGTATACAGAGGCCCACCAGTTCGAAGTCAAGTCCAGTTTCCAACGAGTCGAGTCGAGTCCAGTCCGGTCCAAGTTCAGTCTCCGAGGCCTTCCGTTTCCGAAGCTACCCGGTGAGTACCATTACTGGGGAGGCATTTCTGACGTGCACATAGGTTGTGCCGGTCAAGACGGGTTTGGGTACACAAATCCGGTCTGCACTGTTTCAGCAGTGTATCTGTACTGTTTAGCAGTATATCAAGTATTCCGAAGTATCTAGTTATTGTCAAAGAATTATGCTTGGTGATTAGTTATGCAGACGATCATCATTGTTGGTTATTTTAAAGGTTAAAAAATGTTTAATGTTTAATGTTTAATGTGTTAAACGTCCTGCATATTGTGGTATGAATGGTTGTTCATTATTGTGCTTTTGTACTAAGTGTGTTCAAGATTAAGTATCAGATCAGTTCTCAATATGCCACTCTTTTCGAAATTAAGACAAATCACTACTAGAAAAGGGGTACTCGAAGAAGCCGTCCCTATTCCTCCTAGGGACACTCCAGGGCACTTCATGTATCATAAACATGGCTTAGACGCTATATTATTTCTTGATTTATGGGTAGACTACACTAAGGAATTACCAGAAAGTCAGAGGTGGCCCACAGCGGGAACCTGGGATGCAGAGTGCATCATGAAAGTAGAAGAAGAGTTATGGAAAAGGAAAGTCAGACAGTCACAGAAAGACGCCGTTGAGTTATGGCGTAAAGAATCTCATAGACGTACAGAAAAAGCACTTCGACAGGAAGAAAAGAATAAAGAGAGTTCAAATAAAGTTCGAGAAAATTTATTAATTGAAGAAGGTATCCGAGTGAAATCAGAACAAGTAGACAGACAAAGAAATGCCCTTATGAATGGTATGTATCCCCTTCTGGCCGAAGGATTACCTAAAGCTACTCCAGAAATACCGAAAGACTTGCCGCCCCCATTATTCCCAATAAAGGTACATCCTAAGGGGCATCCTAGAACCGCAGAAGATGTCTTTCTCTCCTCATATTTAGACGACGCAGCTCCCGAGTATGCTAATTCCGCCCCACATAGACCGCATACCAGGGAGGTTCAACGCCAAGACCCAGTACCAGTATCCCTACAGCAACAGATCGTGTCACAAGTTCCGGCAAGCACATCTGTTTCTACATCTGTTCCCACAGCTGCTTCTATAGCTGTGTCCACACCTATAGTTGCTGTGTCACGTTCAACGAATCCTTTCACACCCGACACCCCAGATGGGGCTGCGGGAGGTGCTAGCAACATTTTTTCTACGCCACCCAGGATAAATAAACTTACCTTTCAAGAGTCAGCACATTCACGTACCCCCAAACTCATAAATGCCCGTACGCTTAAGGAACTTCTTATAGATTGTAGATATGACCCTGTGCCCGGCAAAGAGGACGAAATGATCATGGCATCATTACGTATCAGACGAGCCGCAGTGTATTTAGGGAAGTTACCAGGAATGACTGCGCATCTAGATAAAATATACCATTTTGTCCAAACAGGGCGAGATCCAGAATGTATTAACAGAGCTATGGAATACCAGAAAGTGGAGATACAGGGGGAACTGTTACGTTTCCTCATCAATTGTGTGATCAGAAATGAAGACCGACCGGGGGTAGACCCGGAAGCAATGCAAATTCTTACCAGATGGAGCCAGAATATATCAGAAGGTAGACATGATAAACAAAATTGTATAATAGCCATGTGCCGAAAGATCCGTAAAGAAATAGAACGCCTACACGAAGAAAGATTAGCGGTAGACGAGTTCGAACAAAACGAGGAGGAAGGGTCAGGACTGCCCGCAGGACAGTCAGACACCATAGCCTATGTAGGTAAAGGAAGATCTTGTAATAGTAATAGATGTCCTATTGACCCGATACGTCCGATATGTCCAGATAATAACAGGAATTTCCAAATACCTATAATTAACATCAGGTCTAACGAGCATTCGTTCCAAGCCGCCGACAAACTACTCCGAGAACGAAGGGGTTATCATTTCCTCGATTCTATGGATGAACAAGATTTAGCTAGGGCAGCTGTCCATTGGGTGGACAGTCCCGGAAAATATAGTGATGATACAGTAGCACGCGCATTTTTGAATCTCACCCCAGATGAACAGCGGTTAGCTGGGATTTATATGATTCAACAACTCATTATACTATATCAGAGTCAGCATTCGGACCCTTGTCCCTTACCTGACATATTGACTGAATTGCTTATGAATAGATGGAGAGGTTCAGGTACTAAATTAATTAAAGAAATTCTAGAATCAAGAAAGCAGTATATTCTTTTTGTATGTTCAGACCGTGTCTCATTGCCCATCAAGGAAAGAACCACGTATTACATGGATAGACAGAATCCCTTACGAGAAGTGCACCCAATAAAGGGCGAGGACAACGAGTTTAAGCGCGTATTTGTATATACGCCCATATCGAAAATAGAATTGTTAGAAATGAAGAAAGTGGTACCCAGTCATGACAAAGATCCAGCGGGTTTTCACCGAGAAATTAAAGACATGTTACTCATGGGAGAGTATACCTATCCCGACATTATGACAATATTAAAGGTATTGATGCCTGCTGGCATTTATGAGAAACTCAGGGAAAAAGAGTGGGAGGTAGGAGACCAAAAGATAGAATGGTCAGTATTAGAAGCGGAAGAAAAAGCCCGAACTGCAGGAGCAGGACTCGGGGATAAAACTAAAGCACTACCAGGTTTATTAGTACAGGTACTGCCGCGTTTATTAACTACGAAAAAGGAAGATTGGGGTACAATTTCAGCCTGTAAACAGAAGCAAGATGAAGACACTAGTGATTACTATGCCCGATTTGAAAAATGTTTTGGTATAAATAGTGGCATAAAAGCAAGTAGCGAATCATACCCGCATCTGTTTGTGACAAAATTAGTAGAAAATGCCCTACCCCAAATAAAGAATAGAGTATTAAAATTCGAGAGTACCTGGCAAGGTAACACTCCATCACAAATGTTACAAATGTTACAATACCATCACAATAGGATTAGAGAGGAACAAGAACATGAACACAGACGCATGAAAGACACAAAAATGAAAATGCTAGTTTCTCAGACAGTTCCAGCTGAAGGACATAAGAAGGGTATGACACATTCCGGTGATTCAGCAGGACCTGTAAAAGGGACATGCAATTATTGTAAAAAGCCAGGTCATTACGTACACGATTGTCCAGTTTTGAAACATAATATCAGCATAGGTAAAACACAAGAAAGACCACGGCCACCTAGACAGGATCAGAATGAACAAGGAGCTCCGCAGCATGCACAGGCCATGCCAGCTCCACCACAGTCTATACAGTTTGTGCTGGCTGCACCAGCGCTGCCCGTTGCTGCCACACAAACCACGACACAACAACTGTACCAGACCGCACAGTACGACTACCCTGATTACCAACGATACGCATGAACAAGCCTAGAGAGGGAAGTTGACTTACCCCTTATCGAGATTCCTGTAGATCAAGAAGGACCTTATGTACATAGTGAATTATTAGGCCAAGACAGAAAATTTTTACTCGATACAGGGGCAAGTCGAACAACCATAAAACGTAGTGAAGTTCCAGGGGCACCCCTCTCAGGCTCACAGAATATTTCCCTTGGTTTTTCAGGAAAACCTATTGTTAATGAAGTGTCACAGCCTCTTTCACTTACGATAGGACCTTTGACCCGAACTACCGATTTATTGCTTACTAAATCATGTCCAGAAAATCTGTTAGGAATAAAAACACTGAAAGCTCTAGGAGCCATAATATGTTGTTCTCCGGAAGGAGTAAGATTGTTTTTACGTGATTTTAAAGGTCATTATGTGTCTAGAGACATGGATCCCCGACTGCAGACTTTACCTACACATCTATGGGCACAAGGCCCTACTGATGTTGGATGCATGAATATTACACCATATCGAGTCACATTAAAGGCAGGAGTGGTGCTACCACGAATGCGACAATACAAGTTACCACCAGATGCTGTAGTGGCTTTACTACAAATCATTGACGAGCTCATTACCCAAGGAGTAGTTGTAGAAACAGACTCCAATGTATGTAATTCACCGATAATTCCGATTCTTAAACGAACAGATCCAAAGGCACCGCCAGTATATCGATTGGTTATTGATCTGCGCGAATTAAACAAATGCATTGTGCCACAATTTCCTGTGGTCCCAGATATCTCGTCATTACTGACAGCTATTGACTCCGAAGCGACATTCTTTACTGTAATCGATCTCAAGAATGCCTTTTTCAGCGTCCCAATAGATCCGGAAAGCCAATATTTGTTCGGATTTAGTTTAAATGGACGTAGCTTTAAATTCTCACGCGCACCTCAAGGATTTACAGAAAGCCCCAGCATCTATAGCCAAGCACTGAAACGAGAACTCGACAGTATCCACATGCCAGTTAACACTGCTCTGCTTCAATACGTCGATGATCTGTTGATCACCGTGAGAAGTGAACCGGAATGTGAAAAAGCATCACTGACAGTTTTACAATTTCTAGCCGAAAAGGGGCACAAGGTGTCCCCTTCTAAGCTGCAATTCTGTGTCCAGCGAGTTATTTATCTTGGACACTCGCTGTCCAAGGAGGGAAGGCAGCTTACACCCGACCGCATTCAGTTAATAGCTAACATGCCAATACCCAAGACACAAAAGGAGGTGCGGGCTTTCATAGGCCTCACGTCATATTGCAGGCAGTGGATCCCTCAGTACGCATTTCTAGCAAAACCACTCATTCAGTTGACAACACAGGAAGCAGCCACATCGACTGTTCTCCCTTGGACTCAGGAACATACACAAGCTTTTGAAAGCCTAAAGAAAGCTTTATGTCAAGCACCTGTTTTAGCAACGCCATGTTACAGAAAACAGTTTACACTCTTTGTTACAGAACGCGAAGGTACTGCCTTGTCAGTACTCACACAGGAACAAGCAGGAGCACACAAACCATGTGCTTATTTTTCTAGTACATTAGATCCCGTAGCTCAGGCTTTGCCTGCATGCCTAAAATCAGTGGCAGCGACAGCTTTAGCAATCAGACAAAGCGATGCCATAGTGTTAGGACACCCACTGACAGTTCAAGTACCACACGCAGTAGAGGTTCTTGTAAATAGAACGCAAACACAACACTTGACTATAGCGCGACTTACAGGATACGAGCTTACATTGTTTCAGCCACATATAGAAATCAGACGCTGTAATACATTGAATCCTGCCACACTTTTGCCAGTAACCGGAACAGACCCACTAGCCCATGACTGTATTGAAGTTATTACTATAACGACGAAACCTAGACAAGACTTAACCGATGTCCCATTGTCAGACCCAGACCTGACATTGTATGTAGATGGTTCATGTATGAGAACAAATACAGGAGAGTTGGTGGCTGCTTACGCAGTCACAACAGACACTGAAATAATTGAAACTGATCGCATAAATATCTTGTCAGCTCAAGCCGCAGAGCTCATCGCTCTGACACAAGCCTGTATTCAAGCCACAAGTAAAAAAGTCAACATATACACTGATTCACGTTATGCATTCGGAGTTGTACATGACTTCGGCGTGCTATGGCGGGAGAGAGGTTATTTAACTTCCCACGGTGCCCACATTCAGCACGGACCCCTCATTCATGCCTTATTAGATGCAATACATCTACCCACTGCAATATCAATTATGAAATGTAAGGCTCATACGAAGATTACTGATATCATTTCTCAAGGCAATGATCTAGCCGACAGAACAGCTAAACAGACTGCTCAAACTCAAACCTCCGACATGACAAAGACAATAGTCCCGATGCCGACACATTGTATGACAGTTAAAGATCCTACTCTTGACGTAATTGACATCCAGACACATGCCACACCAGATGAAATAAAGAAATGGACTGAATTAGGAGGGATCCAAACGGACCAAGGATGGATGATGAAGGAAAAGTCTGTGTGGTTCCTTCCTGATTCAATGGTCCAAGTTATAATTAACACTATACATAGTCCAGCACATCTAGGAGAAAAAGCTATGCTAGACAGCATTCAACACATTTGGTTCAATAAACATTTACGAGCAGCAGCCAAACAAAAGGTCCGTACCTGTATGATCTGTTTCCAGTTCAACCCAGGAAAAAGTGTTCCCGTAGAACAAGGTGGATTTCATCCTCCTAATCACCCTTTTGAAGTACTCCAGATGGATTATATCCAGATGGAACGATGTCGAGGATTCAAATATGTTCTCGTAGTTGTCTGCGCTCTGTCCCGCTGGACGGAGGCATACCCGGTTTCAGATTACACTGCCCCGACTACTGCCAAACAGTTAGTTCGAGAATTCTTCCCACGATACGGTTTACCACGTGTTGTTCACTCAGATAACGGCCAGCCGTTCTCATCCGAATTAATGAAACATGTTTCACTTCTGTTAGGTTATCAGTGGAAATTTCACTGTGTCCGACACCCCGAAGCAGCAGGTCTCGTAGAAAGACATAATCAGACCCTGAAAATTAGATTGTCCAAAATATGCAGGGAGAAAGGTGTCGACTGGGTAGTAGCACTACCAGTTGCACTCTTTTACATGAGAATGGTAGCACACTCTCGAACAGGGCTATCCCCGTATGAGGTGATCTTCGGCAGACCACCAAATATGTGGGGGACGCCTATGCCACGCAAAATAACTGATATTGACTGTAATATGCTGACAGATTACTTGGCTTCCTTGATGTCTGCACTACAATCTTGTCGTTCACAGGTAGCTGCAGCCTTTCCCGACAATACTGAGGTGAAACCCCATGACGTAATTCCGGGGGACCTCGTCCTTGTGAGGAATTTCGACCGAAAGACTCAGCTGGAGCCCAGGTGGAAGACACCCAAGTTGGTCTTGCTGACCACAAGGACAGCCGTGAAGATCGAGGGCAGGAAAGGATGGGTGCATTCAAGTCATATCAAGAAAGGTCTTAGACTCGTACTCTGGCCTAATGGTTAAGGTCTTAACTCTTACTCTGGTCTACTGGTTAAGGTCTTAACACTTACTCTGACCTAATAGCTAAGGTCTTAGACTCGTACTCTGTCCTAATGGTTAAGGTCTTAACTCTTACTCTGGCCTAATAGCTAAGGTCTTAGACTCGTACTCTGGCCTAATGGTTCAGGTCTTAACTCTTACTGTGGCCTAATAGCTAAGGTCTTAGACTCGTACTTTGGCCTAATGGTTAAGGTCTTAACTCTTACTCTGGCCTAATAGCTAAGGTCTTAACTCTTACTCTGGCCTAATAGCTAAGGTCGTAGACTCGTACTCTGGCCTAATGGTTAAGGTCTTAGACTCGTACTTTGGCCTAATAGCTAAGGTCTTAACTCTTACTCTGGCCTAATAGCTAAGGTCTTAGACTCGTACTCTGGCCTAACAGCTAAGGTCTTAACTCTTACTCTGACCTAATAGCTAAGGTCTTAACTCTTACTCTGGCCTAATAGCTAAGGTCTTAGACTCGTACTCTGGCCTAATAGCTAAGGTCTTAGATTCGTACTCTGGCCTAATGGTAAAGGTCTTTACTCTTACTCTGGCCTACTGGTTAAGGTCTTAACTCTTACTCTGGCCTAATAGCTAAGGTCTTAGACTCATACTCTGGCCTAATGGTTAAGGTCTTAACTCTTACTGTGGCCTAATAGCTAAGATCTTAACTCTTACTCTGGCCTTATAGCTAAGGTCTTAGACTAGTACTCTGGACTAATGGTTAAGGTCTTAACTCTTATTCTGGCCTAATAGCTAAGGTCTTAACTCTTACACTGGCCTAATAGCCAAGGTCTTAGACTCGTACTCTGGCATAATGGTTAAGGTCTTAACTCTTACTCTGGCCTAATAGCTAAGGTCTTAGGCTCGTACTATCGCCTACAGGTTAAGCTCTTAACTCTTACTCTGGCCTAATAGCTAAGGTCTTAACTCTTACTTTGGCCTAATAGCTAAGGTCTTAGACTCGTACTCTGGCCTAATAGCTAAGGTCTTAGACTCGTACTCTGGCCTACTGGTTAAGGTATTAACTCTTACTCTGGCCTAATAGCTAAGGTCTTAGACTCATACTCTGGCCTAATGGTTAAGGTCTTAACTCTTACTCTGGTCTACTGGTTAAGGTCTTAACACTTAATTTGACATAATAGCTAAGATCTTAGACTCGTACTCTGGCCTAATGGTTAAGGTCTTAACTCTTACTCTGGCCTAATAGCTAAGGTCTTAGACTCGTACTCTGGCCTAATGGTTCAGGTCTTAACTCTTACTGTGGCCTAATAGCTCAGGTCTTAACTCTTACTCTGGCCTAATAGCTAAGGTCTTAGACTCGTACTCTGGCCTAATGGTTAAGGTCTTAACTCTTACTCTGGCCTAATAGCTAAGGTCTTAACTCTTACTCTGGCCTAATAGCTAAGGTCTTAGACTCGTACTCTGGCCTAATGGTTAAGGTCTTAGACTCGTACTCTGGCCTAATAGCTAAGGTCTTAACTCTTACTCTGGCCTAATAGCTATGGTCTTAGACTCGTACTCTGGCCTAATAGCTAAGGTCTTAACTCTTACTCTGGCCTAATAGCTAAGGTCTTAACTCTTACTCTGGCCTAATAGCTAAGGTCTTAGACTCGTACTCTGGCCTAATAGCTAAGGTCTTAGGTTCGTACTCTGGCCTAATGGTAAAGGTCTTAACTCTTACTCTGGCCTAATAGCTAAGGTCTTAACTCTTACTCTAGCCTAATAGCTAAGGTCTTTGACTCGTACTCTGGCCTAATGGTTAAGGTCTTAGCTCTTACTGTGGCCAAATAGCTATGGTCTTAGACTCGTACTCTGGCCTAATAGCTAAGGTCTTAGACTCGTACTCTGGCCTAATGGTTAAGGTCTTAACTCTTACTCTGGCCTACAGGTTAAGGTCTTAACTCTTACTCTGGCCTAATAGCTAAGGTCTTAGACTCGTACTCTGGCCTAATAGCTAAGGTCTTAACTCTTACTCTGGCCTAATAGCTAAGGTCTTAACTCTTACTCTGGGCTAATAGCTAAGGTCTTAGATTCGTACTCTGGCCTAATGGTAAAGGTCTTAACTCTTACTCTGGCCTAATAGCTAAGGTCTTAACTCTTACTCTGGCATAATAGCTAAGGTCTTAGACTCGTACTCTGACCTAATGATTAAGGTCTTAACTCTAAATCTGGCCTAATAGCTAAGGTCTTAGACTCGTGCTCTGGCCTAATGGTTAAGGTCTTAACTCTTACTCTGGCCTACTGGTTAAGGTCTTAACTCTTACTCTGGCCTAATACCTACGGTCTTAGACTGGTACTCTGGCCTAATGGTTAAGGTCTTAACTCTTACTCTGGCCTAATAGCTAAGGTCTTAGACTCGTACTCTGGCCTAATGGTTAAGGTCTTAACTCTTACTCTGGCCTAATAGCTAAGGTCTTAACTCTTACTCTGGCCTAATAGCTAAGGTCTTAGACTCATACTCTGGCCTAATGGTTAAGGTCTTAACTCTTACTCTGGCCTAATAGCTAAGGTTTTAACTCTTACTCTGGCCTAATAGCTAAGGTCTTTGACTCGTACTCTGGCCTAATGGTTAAGGTCTTAACTCTTACTCTGGCCTAATAGCTAAGGTCTTAACTCTTACTCTGGCCTAATAGCTAAGGTCTTAGACTCGTACTATGGCCTAATGGTTAACCCCTTGAGTGCCCATGACGAGATGGTCTCGTCATGGGCTGCGGTTGCGCTGTGCCCATGACGAGACTATCTCGTCATGAACCCTGCCCGCTAATGAAAGGTGTGGCTCAGGGCGGGGAAAGGGCAGGGCACTCAAGGGGTTAAGGTATTAACTCTTACTCTGGCCTAATAGCTAAGGTCTTATCTTTTACTCTGGCCTAATAGCTAAGGTCTTAGACTGTGGAAATATGGATTTTTCTGGTCGGTTATGTCCCCTATCTTGGACCCCAACGGTTCTATGTGCATGTTACAAGTACATGTATGTTCCCTCCAGTTCCAGTTATGAAGACGCAAATACATGTGCGTCCACCGTTAACATGTCCTCTGTCAGATCCGCCATGAATAGGCCGGATATTCCATTCCTAAGTACGAAAGGCCACCGGCTTTATATGGTTCACTTATGCCATTTTACAGTCCAGGCAAGTAGGCCCTGATTCTGTCGTCAAACTCTTCTTGCCTTCTGCTTCTGAAAACTCCAGTCTGAGCCTGCATCCGTGACCATGAACTTTGTCTCATTCTCTGCGCGGCTCACGAAGCCTGACATCAGCCTATTCTCTGCCAAGAACTGTATTTCACCTTCGAGTTATCTGCTTCCCCCTCAGCCAATGCATTCCTGCCTAGTAGTTTAAGTAAACATTCTTCCAGCTACCGAGCAAAGGGCCCGGCTTCTCTGTCTTTATACAAGTAATTCATAGCCCTGTTACTATGGAAGATTCCTGCCCTCGCATTTAGTGTAGACACTTAGACGCTTGTACACGCACGCACAGTCAGTATAGAATAGATTCTGTCCGAGAGTCCTTCTTTTGTGGATAACATAGTTCTTTAAACATAGGATGTTAGATATGATTTGGGATTAGGTTGACTTGACCCCCCAGACTTTTCGTCTCCACATGTAGAGCTAAATGTCAAGTCCCCTTCACCCCCTAGTTGCACGTCAATCACACGGCATGCTGCTGCGCGCGCATCTATGCCAAGTATTATCTTATAGATCCACCTATATATGACATCATAACCAATTATGTTCCTTTTTACTCCTTATTACACCCATTTTCGGTTACGCATATGAATCGTCATTTTCCTTATCAATTGTTACGCCTACTGCATTCGCTTCATTGTAATGTATGTTCTATAAAAATCATTTCTTGTCAATAAAGTATGTACTTCACTTCCTGAACCTCCGTGGTGATGGAACTTGGAGCAACCGATTATAATCGATCATTGGAATAAAGCCCATTCCGAACCTCTAATACCACGGATTCTGCCTCTCATTTTACTGAGCTATTTTATTATGTTTCTGTATCAAATTAAGTCCCGGTAAGGAATTTTATTTACCACATGAATGGCGCCCGAATAGGGACACTTTCTCATCTCACGCGCCGGCGGTGAGTTGCAGGCCCGGTCTCCTGCCACAGCTGGACGGACAATAACGCGTACCAGCAGGATTTCCTGTATCTCCCTCCGGTCAAGCGGGGGCGACTGAGGCTGCGATCAACACCCAGACGAGGCGGTGAGAAGTGCGAAGTATCCCGATCAGAGCCTAGCTGAGAGAGCAAGATCCGAGGTATACAGAGGCCCACCAGTTCGAAGTCAAGTCCAGTTTCCAACGAGTCGAGTCGAGTCCAGTCCGGTCCAAGTTCAGTCTCCGAGGCCTTCCGTTTCCGAAGCTACCCGGTGAGTACCATTACTGGGGAGGCATTTCTGACGTGCACATAGGTTGTGCCGGTCAAGACGGGTTTGGGTACACAAATCCGGTCTGCACTGTTTCAGCAGTGTATCTGTACTGTTTAGCAGTATATCAAGTATTCCGAAGTATCTAGTTATTGTCAAAGAATTATGCTTGGTGATTAGTTATGCAGACGATCATCATTGTTGGTTATTTTAAAGGTTAAAAAATGTTTAATGTTTAATGTTTAATGTGTTAAACGTCCTGCATATTGTGGTATGAATGGTTGTTCATTATTGTGCTTTTGTACTAAGTGTGTTCAAGATTAAGTATCAGATCAGTTCTCAATATGCCACTCTTTTCGAAATTAAGACAAATCACTACTAGAAAAGGG